>NC_074714.1:45866237-46197434 GCF_947242115.1 Biomphalaria glabrata
TTCACTAAATATTTGTGGTCGCTTCAAATTTTTGATTTTGTTGGAAATTTTCTGAGGAGATTTAACAAGGTGTCAAATTAAAATAAGGAACATTGTTATTTTCATTGACAAATGTCACTTGTATTAGTCTTTCTATAAGAATAAAGAATATTGTAGCCTAGTACAATATGTTTTAATCGAACTATTTGTTTAGGAACATTTGTTGACGAACAATTACTAAAAAAAAATAGTAATGGCATGTTAACTTTTTTTTTTAAACAGCAGTAACGTAAATCAATAACTTCTTTATTATCAGCTTCTCTTGTGGTATGAAATTGATAAGATCATTTCTTCTAAAATTATGGGGGAACAAAAAAATAGATGAGTTATAAAATCAAACTTTTGTTTTCCACAACAGTGGTTTAGTTACATTTGACATAATACCATTTACTGAAGTCAGTGACCCACCTCATCAGAGAGAGCCTGTGAGATGTAATTGGATAGGTAACAGCGAAATCTTTTATCCTTCATCAGTCGTGCTGCCTTTCCCTTAATTGCATTGGCTGTCTTATCACGAGACTCCTAAAATATTTGCATACGTTGATATTATTTGGATAATGGAAACAAACAAAAGAGATCAAAAGCCAAAATTGTCGCATGATTGCTCACAAAGATTTGAAACTTTTTCTTCATCATTAGCACACAGAAAATGAGCTACAGAAAATCTAGTAGCAAAAAAAAAATTAATGTTACTAATGTTACTACCTCCAAAAGCTGATGAAGTATATCTCTTAGGAATGTTGTCTGGACACACTGTGGCGCTCTTGGAAACAGCAAACAGCTAGTTACCTCAAACAGTAAAATCTGAAAGTATTGGTCACTCAAAGTAAACTGACATGAACATTTTTTCTTTCATATTAACAAAAAATCTTTCTTTGGTTCTAATCAAAAAAACATCAGTAACGTTCTCCTCCTAAATAAAACTGAAGCAACACCAACCATTCCATTTTCCATCGGAGTAAATGACGCCCTCATTTTTTTCAGACGTTGTAGAGCAGCTTTGTCTGTGCTGTCAAAGACTGAAGGATGATCAAAAAGACATTTGTAACATGTTTAACAAAGGGAGAGTGTGTTACATACATCATGAAAAACTACCAGAATCAATATACATTTTATTGTCAGTGTTTAAACAATCATAGAAATTGTTACATTAACATTACTTTTAGTTTTTAAACACGTATCCTTTAAATAGTGCCTTCTTTGGACCTATAAAATCTTTTCAGGAAACAGGCTTGAGTTCTGAGATTTGTTTCTTCTAGATGTAATTAGAAGGTTACAATGACAAAATAAAAGGATTGTTTTCCAGTCCAAAGGTTACAGAAGATTGTTGAATTTTAAGAGGCAAGGATACAATAAAAAGAAATATAAAAACATTAAGTAATAAAAATGACAGCCAAGCTATCCCATCAAGCCATCCCATCATAACACCCTCAAATACAAAAGTTACCAAGATAACAATACTTACTGCGGTTTTTACGCTTTTTGGCTTTAGTTAATTTGGGTATCAACTTTCTTTTTTTGACTGCCCTCTTGCTTAACTTTTCATCTATAATAGGTGAAGAAATCAAAATAAAGTTATGTTACTTTATATAGTTTCTATACACATTCAAAGGCTACAAATTTTTTCAGCCATATTTGTATGTCTAAATACAACAAACTAAGCATCCCATGTTTCTAGAATTCTAAGCATCCTATGTTTCTAGAGTTCTAAGTATCCCATGTTTCTAGAATTGTTGTTTGAATGATACTTAGTCTTACATAGGTCTAAAGCCAACATCAGTTTTGAAAGGACTATCACATTTTTTAAAAGACTATCGAAGTTGGGGAATTTCTGAATGTAAGGCATTTTTTATTCAAGAATTTAATAAATTAATGTTCAGAGTTGCTTCATTTTTGGTAATAGATTATCTAAGCTTTACTTATATTTTTTACATAAAATCTAATATAGATTACATCTAGATTCTAGATCTAGAAGTAGATCTAGATCTAGACTAGATATTAAGAGTTCTAAATCAGAAGTCTAGGTCTAGTGTTCATGATTTTGTAAAAATTGTGACTTACATTCACGCTTAGCTTTCTTGGCTATAGACTTTGCAGCTGGCAGAGCTTTTCTTTTAGTGGGAAGCTTTTTAGCCTTAGAGCTTGGTATGCCATCAACATCCATGTCAGTGGGAGAGGTTGGCATCTGCTGTTTCTGTAACCTACAGGCTTTGTGGGCCTTGGCAGCACTGGCGGTGTTCTCATTTTCTGAAAATATTCAAGGTTATTTGAACAGACTTGTGACTTAAAAACAAAATATTGAATTTGAAGTGGGAACTCCTTGTCTAACCCAAGTCAACTGATTGTCCTTGGGGCAGATAATGTAGACAGAAAGCCTGGACAGAAACCTAAGGCATGTATGTCACCATACAGGTCAAGAACTTAGACCTGTCGAGACAGTGATCAGAAAGTCTGTGGCAGTTGAAAAGAATATGAGACATGAGTTGAAGTTTGGGCTTAGCCTTACAAAATAAGAGCCAAAGGGGGCTGTAGCTAGCCCATCCTGCTTTGTGTTCAGGCCTGAGGCACCATCCACAACAGCAGGGTGCCTCATGTGCTTCCTTACTTCATAGGCTTTTTGAGACTTGTCCTAGTACTCAAACCATTTTTCCATTTCTTTTTGGGATTTTTGCCAGGATATGATGGAAACTCACAGCATGCTAAGCAGGTAGTGCTAGCCCTCCATGGTGAGCCAAGGAGTCAGCAGCAGTGATCCAAAGAAACATTTGTGGTTAATGTTCATTTAGTTAAGCGGGTGGTTTGTACAAGGTAACTCACAACGTTCTACAAGTGCTTACAGGTACCACTAGGATCTGGTTAGAAGTAACAAATACCCTAAAATATAAATTTGAATTGGGATTAAAACCAATGTCTTTGTTCAGAAACAAAGAGCTTTAATTTTTGTTCAGAAACAAAGAGCTTTAACCTTTGGAGCCCACGCAACACTAAGGAGTATAAAGAGAAGATTCACCTGTAACAAGTGAGGGTTCACCAAGATCACTGTCCACTTTAAGTTCTACCTTGTCTGTGCTTATTAAGGGTTGAACCATCAGGGACATCCCAAGATTTCTTTTGAGACCTTCAATGTTCCAATTATTGCTGCGATGCCTGCAAGACATTCAACAAAAGACAACAAGTTGAAAAGAAGAACTATGAGACATTTTCTACACTGTTATGCTCACTTTTGTATGTCTACAGTAAAACAAGCCCAAAACAAAAAGGAATACTTTTATTAAAATAAAGATTATCTAAAGGAAAGAACTGCTAATTACTGCCATTTATCTGAAAATGGCAGGGTTTAGCTCCCTTTCAGATATAAACACAATTAATTAATTAGTACTAATTGATTAACATGTTGGTTAATTTTTGGATTGATTTGTGCATTGTTATTGCTATAAATAATTATGCAAAATTTCTACTTCATAAGAAGTGAGAGAACAAAAGATGCCTTAACGTAATAAAGGGATTAAATCCATATATACCTCATCATATCTCACTAAGTAGCAGTGATTTCAATATCAAACAAAATAATTGATCACCAATAATTAAATAACTTATGATTAATTTTTTTTTAATGATTCATGTTTTGTCAGGTACAATGAATAATTGTGCAAAGTTTTAACTTGATCCGAGAATGGATAATAGGAGAATAAAATATGTTTAAACATTTTACCAGACAGACAGAGTTGATATAAGCTTTGTAAAGAGTCTTTCAATAGTAAGGCTCTACTCCATTATGGTATTCTTAAAAATGAGTCAACAGTGGGTAAAGCATGTTTTTGTGCTAAGTTTCAAGTGTGTTATTTTTTTTTGTAGACCTAGTTAGATATATACAGCAGTGGCAGTGCTCATGTCACATTCATAAAACATAATTTGATTATTTTGAGTTACTCTATTAACATGGGGTGAACAGACTAAGGTTTGACTATGTGTTTTGTCTGCCTTGACTATCTTTGAACTGTAAAGAATGAAACTCACCCATAAAGAGAACTGTCTAGTCCTGCAGCCCCTCTCCTGTCCCCAGGTAACCAGTTTTCTTGGACCATCTGATCAAAAGGCTTTGGAGTATGTGCTTCTAGAATAGTCACAGTTCCATGGTTGCCTTTGATGTCCTCTGTCAATATAGAAGCCATTGAGGTCAACAACAACAAAAAGTAAAAACATTTGTATAGACTTCACTCAACAAACAGCTGCATAGCTAGAGGAAGAGGAGTTGACTTACCAATAGAACTGCTGCCCATCTGAGAGAAGAGACAGATTCTCCTCAGATCCTGCCAGTAACGCTCCACCTCTTCCATGTTCAAGAAGTGAAAGTTCAAGATGTCAAAGGTCTCACCTTCTGGGCAACGGGTCATAAGGTAGCATCTCAAGCTCTTCCTGGTGTCCAGTAGCATGGCCTTGGAGTGAAGGAAGATTGTAATCTGAGAAAGAGAAAAAAAAAGATTTAATATTGTACCAGGAAAATTCTTATGTACAAGACTAGGTTAAAATCCAAGGTAACAGTAGAAACTAAGACCTGCTTTAAGTTACAATTAGATATCAGGAAAAAAGGGGGAAAAAGATAGCAAAATACATAATGTTATATCACATTCACAATAAAATTGTAATACCGGTACTGATAATATTCAAAGTTTAAAAAAACATGATTTCATTATATTATATTTATATTATATTTGCCTTGTCAAATTAAGACATTTAGTCATTAGGGCGCTGAAAACAATATAACAATGCTTTTTATTTTTAAATATTTTTAGTGTGTTTAAAATAATTAAAACAAAAATGATTGTCATGTAATTTTTACACAAACCTTAAAAAGAAATGTTTGCTCAGAAAAATAAAATTGATTTCTTCAGTAAGTTTTAAACTAAAATAGAGTGAAAGTGTCCATTGGACAAGTTCAGTTAAACTCTCTTTTTATTTGATCAAAATTGTGACCGTTTAAAACTTTCATGGCTGATGACCAGACTCTAATCTATACCATTTAGAGATCCCAGTGTCTAAAAGGGCATTAACCCAATGCTTTACGACAAAACTGTCCAAGATTTTATACATCAGTCAGCTTTTTCACCAAATGAAAAAATGACTGAACTAGCACACATTTTATTTTCAAAATTCTTCAACATTCTTTAAGAAATGAAGATTATTACATCCTAGTCCAAACCTCTTGCAAGATGGTAGGGGATAGAATCAAGTGCATACCACATGACCCTGTTTGTTTATCATTGAATAACCTAATTGTTTAATATAAAACCTTTTTTTTTGTTAATAGCTGCTTGTCATTAGTTAAAGACTTACAAACTCCAGTTCCTTATTGCTAGTTACTGGGCCAAAACTCAGAAGCCCCATATGACACAGCCTAATTAGGTTATCCCTGATTTTGGCCCTATACTTTCTCTTGTACAGAAGATAGAATAGAACTGAAGGAGGCGTAAGCCGAAGGGGGTAAAGTTTCTTCACTGGATCATCCAAGAGCTCTTGAAGTCCAGGCACCTGCAGGTCATGAAAAATACTTGGTTTTAGAAAGCAATATTACCATAAGTAAAATAGCATTAAGCCAATCAAACAAGATTAATTTAATATATTTAAAGAATTAAATTTTTTTATGGTATTCGGGATCTATTTTGAGATACTTTAATGAGACTTAAATGTGTCAAATAAACAAGGATGTGTCATCTGCATCCTCATGGTATTACGATTCAACAAATGAACATTGAAGCGACCCACAAATCTGATGCACTTCCAAAAAGAGAGCTCCAGCATTGAGCCTAATGATAACAATTTGGATACAAAGAAAATTGATGCAAATTAGATTTTTTTTCTTTGTTTTTCATTGAATAAATTTAGTCAAATATGAATGTCATAAAAAAAAAGATCTGATATTTAACAGAGACGTAAGAGGATCATCACTGCTAAAGATTATTAACCTACAACTAAATTAAAGAATCAATTACCTCCATGGCACCTCTGGCCATTTGGCAGAACAGTTCCAGTGGCATATTTAGAATGAAATCTCCCATCATACATGTCCCTGGATGGCACAGATCCCTCAGGATAGCAACTAGAGTGGATAAAATGTTTTTATTTTGGAAAATACACATGTATTCAAATATGGAAATGACTCAGTAAGTGGAAAAGTACTATAGAGTAATTTGTATAACTTAGAGGGTTCAAATTCTAAATTGAAGTGCTCCTATAAAATGACAGAGATCTGGCCTCACAGTGCCAGTGTATTTTTTGTTTACAATGTTAAACAAAGCAGAGAAATAATCAAAGTTGTGCTTTAACCAGCATTCAAGAGTTATTTATCATAGAAAGTTCCCCTTTCAGACGTTGCGATCTATAGGGCAGATGATGTAAAAGTCATCTGCTCCTGTGACCCATGGTCAATGAGGGTGACATGTGGCCAGCACAATGACCAACCAGCTTTACTTTTCCCCAGCTAATGTCAGGTACCCATTAGAGCTGGGTGGACTCAGAGGTGTCCTAAAGATCCTGAAATAAAAAATTCCAGTCTTCAACAGGATTGGAACCCAGAACCCCTCAGTTTGGAAGCAAAGTCCAGCACAATGACCATGAATGGTTTCCTTATAGAACTTAATGTCTCACCATTGTGTTTTTTCAATGGAGGTAAATATCTTCTCCAATCATCAACATCTAAATACACAAAAGGAGGCTGGTCGTCCTATAAGGAAACAAAAGACATTATAAGATGTCATTAGCATTATTTCTTGAAAATGAGTTATGCAAAAGAAAAAGAAAATGTACTATAGAGTGAAATGATACATGTGGACTCCTGTGAATTTATTATACTTGCGGACACCTCACCCTTTTTTCCTTTTAAATCCATATCCATATGTTTATGACAAAACTATATTGGCACTGCACCTGACCCATTTCTTTACATTTTCATGTCGAGTTGAATTAATTTACACTGAGAAGGAAAAGGTCTTTTTTTTCACATATGTTGTCTCATTCTGTTGTGTCCGGTTCTGAGTCAAAAAAATTATGCCTTGGCATCCTTTTTCTTGTAATTTTTAATTGTAATGTTGTAATGCATAAGAATGAGTTAACATAAATTCTGTAATGTTGTATATTTACCCCCCCCCCCCCCCAAAATTAATGGGAACAAACTTTTTCAATTCATTTATCCCTAATGGACAGCAGTAAAATACTGTAATAGGTTGTAATAATGATACATACAAAAAGACTTCTGAAACAAACAGGTTTATATAAAGTCTACCATTGTGAATCTATTATTGAGTTTGCATCTTTGAATTAATTAAATTCATAAATAGGTTGACGCATAAACACAAAATTCCTTCTTAAGACTAAAATACCTTCCAATTAGAACTAACTATTGACAAAACACTAAGAATTCAATTTTGCAATCATTAAAGCTAGATGTTATACTAAATAGTTGGATTTTTTTTATTTTTTGTAAAAAAAATATTATGACCCGCAAAAATTTTTTTAAAAAGTTTTTGGCTAGTGCTTGAAACGTTGCACATCTCTGTCCTAGCCTAAACCTCCCACAGGATGTCTAGGGATAGTGTAGGCCAGGGATTGAACCAGAGACCATCAAGACAACAGTCCAGAGCACATACCACAAGATCAGAATACCATCCCTCTTTAAGCTTCAAATATACCTGGCTTGTTTTTTCTTTTACTTGAGTACTTACATCTGTACTTCCTTCAGGTAAACCATCCACATTCCCTTCATACTGGTACAGTAAATAAAACAAATATTTGTGCAGGAATTCAGCTTTTTCATATTTGGCCATTGTGCTAAATGACCTGTAGTTTTTTGGTGGCTGTAGGGAAATGAAAAAGACGGTTAAAAGTGCAAGATTAAAAATCTTATTACATGGAAAATGTTGAAAAAAAAATTTTTACTTTTTTTTTTTTACCATTGCTGTGCTATTCCAAAATATTTGACTCCAAAATGTCCCTGAGCCTGAACAGATTTTCATAATCCTAACACCTAGAACAAGTTGGCAGACAATTATCTTGTGTGCCATCTGGCTTACTGCCGTCAGTCTCTTATTCAGCCTACCAATGAAGGAAGGCTCGAATGTTGTGCATTGTTCTCATCTTTGATAAGTACATCAAGTTTAATCTTCTAGTTATGAAAGTCATTGGTGAACAGAAGAAGATGAAGACAGAGAGACAGAATGACTATTCAACTGACAAAGAACAAAATTGTTAAATATGAAAATAGCCTGCATCTATCTTCAACTCTGAAAGAGCATCCTAAACATGTCAAACTTTTACAAAACATTTGACAACTCTTGGGTTGTAAACTTCACAGTATAACTTATTTATTTTTAGAATATACATATCATATATACACTGTATCTGAATCATAATAACCAATTAAATCTAATTATGTTAACTCCTATATGAAAAACAGTTTGGGTGTTTGGACAAATTGATTCTCAACTGAAATTTTAAAACAAAATTAAGTTCCAGAAGCAAGGTAGCATTGTATTATTACATTAAAATAACTATCTTTTCTTCTTTTTCTTTAAAGATGTAAAGACCTAATAACCTGATTTCTTTTTCTTTTTAACACTTTCAGTGCGGGGTTACTCTCCAGGAGTAACTTCCCTAGCGCTGTAGAGTGCGGCGTTACTCTCCCTGAGTAACTTGGTATATAGTGTTTGTTTCATTATATTTCTTTATTTTAAAGTTCGTTTTTTTAAATTCTTTATTTCTTTCCGGTTGAGAGAGTGATTGTTCTTTCCTTTTATTGTTGATTGGACGCCATACGTACACGTTTTATTTTCAAATCTTTGTTTTAGTGACACTGTGTTTTTCGTTTTGAGTGGATTCTAAAATGGATTTAGGTGAATCTAGTGGACTTTCTAGACCTGAGACTAATTCTAGATCTAGGCGAATCACTGCTCAGCAAGCATTAGAAATGTTTAATAACTTTTCCTCAGATGAGAGTGATAATGCCTATTCATCAGATAGTGACTACGAGAATCAGAATGGCATTAGACCTAGATCTAGTGAAAGCAGTGACGATGAAGAAGAAACAGCTGGGGCAACGCCCACTTCTTTGTTATCATGTTTTCCAGTTGTTGGTAGCAAAAGCAAAAAAAGAAAACTAAATGATAATCATAATGTTGTTATAAATAGATCTATCTCTGACTGGATAATGGTTGGAGATGGTTTTGAAACCAAAAACCAGTTCAGTTTTGCACCCAAGAATGAGCCTGGGATAAATGAAAATTATTTATCCCAGTCATCTTCTGTTCTGGACTGCTTCTCTTCCCTCTTCACATGTACCATCATGGATATTGTGATAGAGTACATCAATGCCTATGCTCTAAAAAAAGTAAAGCAAAACACGCCATTGAGGAGAAGGTCAAGATTTCAAAACTGGAAACCTGTAACCAAGTATGAAATGATAAAATTTTTGGCTACCACCATGGCTATGGGCTTGAACAAAAAACCAAGCATACAGGATTACTTCTCAACCGATGATATTTTTTTTACTCCATTTTTCTCGGAAATGTTTGAAAGGGACAGGTTCTTGTCCTTATTTTGTTCAATGTTACATTGCGGGGAACCAGATGCTGAAGGTAAAAGAAAAATAGAGCCTTTTATCAATCTCTTGATTGATAATTACAACACAGTTTATACACCTTTCCAAAATGTGGCCATCGACGAAATGATTGTGGGCTTCAAAGGCAGATGGCTGTACAAGCAATTTAATCCTTCAAAGCCTTATAAATATCACATCAAAAGCTTTGGGCTTGTTGACAGCTGTACAGGATATGTTCTGAATCTTCTGACATATTATGGAAAAAACACCTCATTTGACCCAAACAGTGACAAGGACGGAGGGCAGGCAGTACAGATATTTAGGACTTTGCTTGGCGTCATTGGCAGGGGTTATCATGTATTTGCTGATCGCTTTTACACGACCAGAAAACTAGTTGACTATCTCTTGTCAGAAGAGCAATATTATACTGGAACAGTACAGACCACCCGCAAAGGATTTCCTGATGAAATTAAAAAACTCACAATGAGGCACAAGGAGTCTAGATATTGGGCGACAGCTGAGGAAAAACTACTGGTAGTAAGCTGGCAAGACAAAAAGGCTAAAAAGCCTGTAGCTATTGTGTCTACCATGGCAAAAGCTGAAAACAGGGAAATAAAGAATAAAGTGAAGCCTGCTGTTGTGGATACATACAATAAATACATGTATGGATGCGATCTGGTCGATCAGAAAATTGGCTACTACGGTCTACAGAACAGAAAAAGCATAAAGTGGTGGAAAAAATTGTTTCACTGGATTGTTGAAATAACAATTTCAAATGCCCATGTTCTCTATTTGATGTGCAAAAATGGAGAAAAAAAAGAAATGCTCAGTTTGAAAAAATTTAAAATTCAACTTGTCCATGCACTATGTATGGAAGCAGCCGCTGTGATGCCTCCAGAAGAGAAAGACAGAAGAAAGCCAGTAGTAGGAAGACCTATGAAAAATCCTATCCCCAGGCTAGATGCAGGCAGGCATATAATTGACCATTCTGATAAAGAAAACCGGTGTAAAGTGTGCAGCACACCAAAAAAACCAGCGCGCACTCATTTCATTTGTAGTGATTGTCCTGATAGACCTCATCTGCATCCAAAAGATTGTTTTAAGAAATGGCATACACAAGTTCATTTTTAACATGCTGATAAAAAAACTGTAAATATGTATAAAGTGACATTGATTTTCAATTTGGTTTTGAGATTTGTGTAAATATTGTGTAAATAGAATTTTTTCTTCATTTTTGTGAACATCAAAGAAACTGAAAAAACAACAACCCAGACTTGTGCTAATGTTGTTTTTTTAATATTTTTATGTGACATATATGTGTGGTTAAGTGAATATTCTTTTATATTGGATTTACTTTATTAACATGGGAATAAACCTTTCGGTAAGTTGGATTTTTACTTCATTTTTTCAAAAAAAAATTTTTTGACACACTTCAAATTGATATAAAAAAAATATTTTATTGAATTTTTATTTATCTAATACTCTAGCGTTTTACACATTCATTTCCCTTTAAATTGATACCAAATCTATTCATATATTTTAAGAAATAAAAAAGTTATAGTAGTTTTTGTAGCGCCACCCTCTCTCCCATTTTGGTTCTTCCTGAAAAAACTCCATTTTTTCAGTGAAAAAAATTCGCACTCAAAGAGTTAAGATCATATTTTATTTATGAGATTTCCCCTCATTTCAATTTCGTTACTCAGTATTATAATGAGGAAAAAATACTCAACATAGCCAGTCTAACCTATTAAAAAAAAACTGTGAAATATGATACTAACATTTTCTTGTACTTCAGGAGAAGTAGGTGTAGTCCCAGACTGACTGTAATTCTCAAGCAGGTCACAGATAGATACCATGGCCAAGCCAGAGTCAGGTGCTGTGTTCTGTTTGATAGGGGATGGTACCTCAGGTTTTTTATGTCCAGCCTGAAATGTACAGAAAATGTTTCATATAAAACTTCAGGGGGGGGGGGGATATAAAAATAACATAATTAGCACTGAATTAATAATGTTATTAATGAGATAGGATGAATCTGAGTTAGGGTTGAAGAAAAGCTATAAGTGTGTGGAAAAGGGGGGGGGGGGGGGGGAAATAGTTATATTGTATAAATGCTTCCTATATTAAAACTTACATATCATGTTTTTATTCAGTATCTAAATCAATTCAATTTTTAATTTTTTATTGCTTTTTGTTAAGTGTGAGAGCAATTCATTGATGTTTTAAAAACTTGTAATTTTATAAAGTTAACATCGCTATAATAGAAAGTAATAACACTTTTATCATTTAATTAAAGTGAAAAAATCACTATAAAAATAATATCAAAGCTGCTTTAAATTTTTAACAAAATAGGAAGAGTAGATTCGCATTAAGGGGAGACAAACTAAGGTGCAACTGAGAAATTTAGCAGTTATACAAAGGCCTAAATAGTTTTGTAATTTATAGATTGGCATATGTACAGCAAGCATGTCTTTCATGTTATAATATGCAAAGAGAACTATGGTCCTATCTTTTGTGTGGGGAGGGGGTATTTGAGAAATGGTTTCCATGCTGCCTTTAGGCGCCCAGTGTCACACTTGAGCCAAATCCCATTATAAAATTCTTTGCCATCATTAGGATTCAAACTCAATCCCACTTGTTAGGTATTCAACAGGTTTATGCCCCTCAGCCACACATCACTCAAGATGTTAGTTTTGTTTGAGTCATCTCATTCTCCATTCTCCAACCAACAGTTAGGGGGAGGGGTGTTGTCTAGCCAGCTCCATGATCAACTGCCTTGAATATATTCAAATTTCAAATTAATTAGTCCAGCCTTCAGTGGGATTTGACTCTTGGTTCAGAAGCTGAGTGCTTAGCTACTATGGCAACAAGGCAGTAAAACAATGTGTTTGTTGTAAATGAGTGATGCCTGATCAAGTGGTATGTGCTTCAGACTGTAATCAAGATGGTCCTGAGTTCAAATTCTGTCCTCTAACATTCCGTGCAGTCCTAGTAAAAAGATTCCCTTTCAGGCCTTGCGAAAAAAAAAAAAACATATAAAACAAACAATAAAAAAAGTATGATTATTCTGGTAATTTCATGTCAACCAGAAGTGCACAGGTGCTTGCTACCTGCTTGATGCATGATTTGTTAATCAAGTATGAACATTAAACAAAATAAAATTGCACTTAGTCTACAATAATTGTTTTCAGTTGTCCATTTTTTTTTATTAATGCTTAAGAGAACCAGAATGAAATAAACTGCATGCTATATTAATACTACCTTATTTTTTCCAATATTGTAGGGAGAAGAAGGTGCAGCTGACTTGAATTTGACAGTTGAGACATTTAATGGTGACAGTAATAAAGTCCTTTTCACCACAACACTATCAGGTGGGATGCTATAGTCTATTATCATTTGCTGAAGCTGAAAAAGAATGAAAGCTGAACATTATCTAGATATTCAAAGTGCATTTTAATCTTTGATCTCTGCCTACAGAAAGTTTTCCATATGTTTATTAACACAGTTTAATTTCTAGTGGCAGAATTATGTAATGTTGTTTTTTTCAAGTAACTGCATAACTGCAAGGCTGATGATGTGAAAGGGTATGATTGTTAAGGATATGATGATAAGGATAGTTTTATTAGATATATTGATGAATACTAATGCATGCAACATGAAGCTCTTCAGTTGGGAGAAAGAAGCACAGGACAGATCCGCAAGCATAATGATCAGTCCAGGATCGCAGACACCAGAAGTAGGAAAAATGTTGAAATTGCTGTGTTTAATGATTATAAATGCTTAACCTGTAAACATGGATGTGTATCAAGGATTGACCTCTTTAGTCACATTAGAAGTTGCAGATAAAATGCCACACAATTTAAAACAATAATGTAGAACCAAACTATTTATGTACAAGGCTGAAACTGATAACACAACATTTTAAGAGAAGTGAAATTTTTAGGGCTGAATATCTAATTTAGGGAGAAATTAATTAGGCTTCACACAAACATGACCACACTTATGTTCCCCTAGAGAATAAACTTTAGTGCATGATAGATCCAAGTAAATTAAAGGGGAAATGTCAAACATATTTAATGAAACTGTCACCCACCCAAAAAATAAATCAATCTATCATAAATATATATTTTATACCTAGCTACTTGTCATTTAAAAGCTGCATTTGAATATCAAATTGTGGTTTGGGGTATTAAAAGAAAACAAGAAATATACAATTTAAAAAAAAAATCATTCTTGTTTAAAAATGGAATGAACTAAACATTTCTATTTTATCTGTAATAGAACAACGAATACAGAACATTGGTCAGCATAGAGGTCGAACATACAAGATTCATGGTTTTAGCAAAATACTATTGACTTAGCTATCCAGCCATACTACTATGTGCACAATGTTAGCTTTAAATGAATGATCAAATTTTGTATGTTCTAACTTTTGACTAGGAAGAAAGTGTGAGGAAAGATTAGGATAGAACAACTCATGAAACTGTTGTTTTTTTTTTAATTCATAAAATCAAATTAAAATATAGAACTTTTGTTTTTTTGAGTCTTAAAAGTGCTGTAAAATAATTACAATCAACATTACTGATCTACATGTAAAATTACAGTCTCAAAATAAACGAGTGCCCTGTTGCCTTACCATTTTATCTGGTTTTTCTTTTGAAGCAATTCCAATAATGTAAAGCTTCTTTTCTTCTTGAAGCTCAAACAGAATATTGCGGAAAGACTTTCGGCACATCGTCTCCTTAGAGCCCATTTTAGCTTCATGCTTGCATAGAGCCTGTGTATAAAAAAAAAACTTGATCAGAAAGTGCTTTGAGAGAACATCAACCAATGAAAAATTAAAAAAGACAAATTAGTGTAAATTGTTTCTTGCTGGTGGTCCAAATTTTCCGTGTTTTTACTTTGGTCCAGCAGGGTTTCCTTAATGTGTTTCTATTGTATTTCTATAGCCAGGCTACGGCTAATGTTATAGTAATTAACAACTTGACTATTTCATTTATGCAAGACTTAGTAATATAAGGTGCAGTGACTGAATGGTTAAGCACTTGACTTCCAAACCTGGGGTCCTGGGTACAAATCTCAGTGAAGACTGGGATTTTTAATTCCAGGATCTTTAGGGCGCCTTTAAGTCCACCCAGCTCTAATAGTTACCTGACATAAGTTAGGGAAAAGTAAAGGCAATTGGTCGATATGATGGCTACATGGCACCCTCATTAATCGTGGGCCACAGAAACAGATGAACTCAGTGAAGTGCCCAATAGATCACAAGGTCTGAAAGGGTAACTTTACTATACTAGTAATATTAAGTGACACTTACCGTATATAAAATATGAGAAGCATGGATGGCTTTGGTCTCAGAGATAAATTTTGTTAAGAACAGCTTCCTCCAATTTTTCCTTTCATTATCTATATATATAGTCATAATAAAAAAAAATGTATGGACAAATGCAAATTTAAAAAGCAAAAATTGTGAAGAGATGAAAGAAAAAAATTGAATTAAAATGCATTTTAAACACTTTAAAAGCCAACATCAAAACAAAGATATATTCATAAAAGTGATAGGAATTTTTTTTGTATTACTTCACTGGAAAAATAAAATTGTTTAACATCTTTACATAATCAAGAGTTATAAAAACATTTCATCTCATTAACATATGCAACTATAACAAATTACAACAAAATATTTTTGTCTGTAGCTAGTTACCAAAATTTGTAACAACTTTTGAGAAAGCACATCTCTTATTTGCTTTGCAAAATTTTACTCCAAGAATATGCTCAAGAAAGCAAAATTAGACCAGCAAAGTTAAACATCAGGTATCTACTTATAGATGTCCAACTCAAAGACTTCCATTTAAGATACTTTGCAAGAATTTAGCCAGAGACCTTTAATATGATACCATCTTTCATCAGCATACAATACCTACATATCTGGTATTCAGGGAATAAATAATAATCATTTTTTATAGCAATTATAACAAATTACCTTTCTTTGGTCGTTTATCTTTCTTTCTTGTGTCTCTGTCTAAAAGCATTACAATATTTAATTCTTCTATCTTTTTATCTAAATCTTGGAGAGTCTCTGAATTAAAAAAAAAATATTTATATTCTAATTGATAAGTAAATATATCATTTATGATGGTCAAAGTCATTCATTCTTAAAGAGACCCATTATTAAGGATTTAAGCATGAATTTTATTTATATAATAAACACTTTATGGCCTTTTATAATATATATCATAACATTAGAATATAACAGATTGCTAAACAGATATTAAACTGTTAACATTCCATCTAAATGTAGAACTACCATTTTTTTCTCCCATGGCTTTAGTCAATAATAAATTATAGTTTCCTTAATTGTTCAGACTCATTAACTCTCAGATGAAAAAAAAAAAGTTTTTTTTATGGTAATATAGAGTATAATAAAAAAAACTTTTCTGTGTCTTTCTGATAATTTATTTTTCAATTCTATAATAATTTGTTTTGTTTTTTTAAATTACTTAATCACAAGAAGCCACTTAAAAAGAAAAGAATCCAAAAACATTTCTTTAACAAAAAAAAATACAAACATGACAGACAACCAAAGAAGACTAAGCCAAGTTTGAAGTCTAAAGTGAACCCACCAGGAGTGCAATTCGTCTCAGTATTGATCATGTCCATCTCAATACCCTCATAGTCGATGACCATTTCTTTGAGATTTCTTTCTTGTTTTGTTGATTTGAGCTCTTCAGCAACTTGAGGTATGAGCAGACTGAAACACAAATGTTTGTATACAAGTCAATAGTCTAATTTACTTACAAAATGATGTTGAAAGAATTGGTTCACTCAACAAACAGAATCACCCTTTTTTTCATGGTGAATATGTTATCTTATTCATTCAACTAAGTCAAGTGGTATCCAAAGTCATTGACTTACAAGGTGACATTATTTTTTCCACGAGATCTGACCACAGTGGACAACATGTTTGATTTTTTCAACAACTTCATACAATATCTCATCCTCAGCAGAGAAATATTCAACTGACTTCGAACCTGAAATGAAACAATGAAAACAATTTAGAATCCAGTCAAAACACCCACTACCTCAATTGTCCATAAAACAGCATGAAGCTGACATGAAACAATCAAAGATTTGTTAAGTAGAAACCTTCACCTTCTCAGTAGTTATTGTAAATTCATGACTCTCTTAATAATGCCATATGGAAACTATAGCAGCTTCAGAACCGGACACAACAGAATGAGACAACATATGTTCAGGAATCTGACCATGTCCTTCAAAGCTGCATACTATATTAAGAGGCCCGAACAAGACTCTGGCCCCAAAACCTTCCTATAGAACATAAACTGTACGGAGAACTACCTGATCTGGAAACCACTGCACAGTTCATCTCAGATATAGGATTACTGATCTGAACTCTCCCACATGTAAATGAGAATGATGAAGAAGAAAAACTATAGCAGTTTGGGCTATAAAAATAATGTCATTGATGAAAAAAAACTGAAAGCTACAAGCCTAAAAGCTAATCCTGAAACAGATTTAAACTGACACTTTTAGAACATTAATTAAACATGCTTCTTCCTTAAAGACTAAAGCCTCCAAAGACCAATCAAAAAGCTCAAAACAGAGGCCTTCAAAGTGTCAAAGAATCTTTGAGAAGTGGATAAATCTAGTCAAAGCTAATAGCATCAAACAATAGTAAAGTGAAAGACTAACTTTACAATCATATCAATGACTAAAAAAAAATGAATAATAAAAAGTCTCAGATGGGAACTGGAATAGTCAAAGAAAACATTCCTTAATTATCTATTACTGAAAAATCTATGCTTGCCACCATCTAAAGCCCAAGACACACATTGACCAGCTTTTGATCTAAACTATCATGGAATTTAGTAAAAAAGTTTGTTATATATTTAGTTAATTCATAAATAAAAAGTAGATATAAAAAATGCTGTGTAATAATTAAAACTATCAATGTATAAATATATATCTACAAACAAAAGAGAATAATTTAACTTAAAATGATGTTTCCTACCTCCGATACCATCATTCCTCTAGCTCCAGACTGACTGACAAGCAAAACAATTTGATTCAGAAGTGGCCGCTGGTATACTGGGTGACCTAGAGACAAGACCAAACATCAGCTTATCCTATTTATGTTAAAAAATACAAGTGCATTTCAAAGCTTTGGCAGTTGTCACTAGTATTAATACTGTTCTGAGAAGAATTTATTTTATCCCTGTCTAAATTTAACCTATTTAGATATTTTTTTTTAAAATCTAGATTGGCATTGAAAAAGTTGCTATTTAAGTCTAACATATTTTATTACCCTATTACAAAAAAGACTCTTACAAGATTTTATGAGAGGAAACCATGGGGTCAATCAAATAATAAGGAGAGGGTTAATCACTATTTTATCTAACCTACCCCCCCCCCCCCATCTCTTTCCTTAAAAAAAATGAGTTACGATATTGTTGGCTTACTTTTTTTTATATATATATAATTTATTTTTTAAAAAAAGACAGTTATTTTATTAATACTGAAGATATTTCTTTTTCTTTTCTTTATTAAAGTACATGCACAAAGCAATTTAGAAGTTCATTACCAAAAACTTTCTCTGTTTCTTTTTCCTCCATCTTTTCCTTTTCAGATTCATCCATCTTTTCTTCCTCCATCTCCTCATCCTCTTCTTCTTCGTCAACATCCAAATCATTCTTGATGAATGAAGAATCCTCATCTTCACTGTCATCACTACTATCTATGATTTGTGAACCCTCATCTTCACCCTGGATGTAAGGCTTAAGCAGTTTCACCATTCTGACTCGCCTTTCCTCTCCACTTCTGAACAGAGCAAAAGAAAACAAACTAGAATATTTTTAAAAAACTGCTGCTTAATTAGACTGTTGCCAAAAAAGAAAAAGAAAAAGATTAATCTTAATGCACGAACAATATCAAGAAACATATCTGGTCTACAGAAACAAAATTAAAATCAAAATGTCATTTTATGTTATTAATTAGTAAAAGCAGCAAATAACATTATTTTCAGTAATACCTAAACTACATTTAAAACAAAAAAAAAAGGGTTTATGTGCCCAAAACAAATGTACTAGTAGCTTTATGCAATTAAAACCTCTATGGGGAAAAAAAAGCCAAAAATCTATTCTAAAAAATCCAGGTTACAGCTTTTCTTTAATTGTATTTGTTTTGTTTTATAAATTTAAAAAAAAAAAAAACTCTAATAAAAGTAACACATCTATCATTATTACTCATGTTTTTAATTGACTTAGTGAATCTTTTAATTTTAAAGATTGATTTGGAAATGGTCAGAACAGTAGAGAATAATCACACTATGCTTTAAGTAATTTAACCTTAAGTCAAAAACAATGAATCTTTTGTCATTAAATTATATATGTAAATTACAAGTTCAAGAAAATGTATACTCAGATAAAAGTCATTAAAGAGAAGTCTGCATGCCCAGCAGTGTTAAGAAAGGAGATTTTTTTACTTTAAGACATTATCAGACAGCACTTAAAGAAAAAAAAAAAAAAAGGAATGTTTTAAGGATGAATGATTAAGAGGCCATTAGAGTAAAGACTTAGATCTTTTTTTTAAAACTAAGTTAAAAACAAGACGCATTGGGAAACTGTAATGAGAGACAACACTTTCAGCTGGGACAGACAGTCATTTTAAGGCATTGTTTTCGATTCCGAAGCTTAAGGACAAATGCAGTAATTAAATTGACCATGCAAACCCGAGTGTGACCTGCAAATTTTGCCACATCTGATGCAGACAAAGACGTTGCCTGCAGGGATAAGCCATTCAAATAACTATGGTTTGGGATGTGAGATTAAATCCATAAGTTATCAACTCTTACTTTGTTTTCCATTCAGATTCTGATGAATTAGGATGAAGTTCTCTGTACAGGTATAGATCAGATTCAATATGTCCTGGGTACTTTCTCTTCAATTTCTTCAAATGTGTAGCACTCAGACCCTTTCATTACAAATAATGAAACAAATGGAGTTGAAAGATTAAAAATTAAATTCAATTAAACTCAATGACAAATATCTACAGCATTTCATCAAATAATTTTTACAATTTTCTGGATAGAATAGTGTTTTATCAGTTTTATTTATAACCCATTTCTGCTGTGTCAGTCTTTCATTGACCAGTACATAATAATATATATATAAAAAAATAATAATAATATAATATCTCCTCAAAAAAACACATAAGTACTTCATTTTGACATATAAAATATTAATAACATAGTTAACTGTATAGAAAGACATTTTATCTTAAATATCTTAATCTATAGGCTACGTTTGCAAATTCATTTCAAGAGATATAGATAAAAGCAGGGCAGATTTACGGTCTTTATATCAAAATGACAGTCTTCATTATATTAGAACAAGTCATGTAAATTTAAATGTACAGCCCTTTTTAATTTGTTTGTTATGGTTACCACACTTCCTTAATCTCCAACAATTTAATCAATAACAACTTCTAAAGTTGTTATTACTGACTGTCACTTAAAAGATGTATGCTTCATTTATAGCTAACAGTATAACATTGTGTGCTCAATAATACAAAATATTGTTTTTTTTAAAAAGGGAGATAAAACAAAAGTTTTTACTTTTTTTTCTACTTTATTACTAGAGATTGATCAAGCTTTAATTCTTTTTCTACTTTAGAAGTAGACTTCACGGTAGAATTTAAACAAAACATTATACCATACTAATTATATTTCATTATAAAATTTATGGGGGAAAGTGTGCGAATAAAACTATAAACTACAAATACACTAAATTCTAAAAAGTTAAAATTTATTCCTTTACCTAAATTTTGAAAAGAAGGAATTACTTGTTCTGAATAACAACAGAGAATAGGTAACTTTAATAATACTTTACTGTTATTTTTTGTATCACTTAAGCAGTATAATAGAATAATTATTCCCATCCTGAAGAAATAAACCTCTCTTATAGAACTTAAACTAAACAAGCAGGAATCCATACCAAGTCATTGAGCAGCACCCTGTGTACTGCTCTTTGCTCAGGCTGGGTCATCAGATAGTCAGAGGTATCTTTTATCAAAGACCTATTCACATTGGGGAAGAAGCGACGCAAGTGGACAAGACGAACTTGGCTTATACCATCAATGGCCTGGTATCTCAATGTGTACGGCTGTAGGAAACAAACATATATTGTAACCATTTTGTACTTCCAATATAAACATAAATCCTTTAATAAATTATTAATCTGAGAATCAATAGGGGATATGCCCTCCAGATATGGTGGGTACCGGGGAAATAAAATACCCGGGTAGACCAAAATCAAACCTGCTGCCTTGCAGGAAGAGGAGGGATCCACAAAGGCTAGGGCACCTTACCCGAAAATAAAGGCAGCTATCCAGAGAGCTGAAAGGGGCAGCCACCCAAATGGTTGTGCGCAGGGCTAAGAACCCTGTCATATAAAAAAATACTGTTACAAAAGCTTTTACACACAAGAAAACCCGGACAGATCTCAATGGAAAATGATCTAGGCCTGGAAAAGGACATGATTTTTGTTTTGCGACATGGAACGTGCTAAGATTTTAAAGAGCAGGTGAGCAAGCCCAACTTACTGAAGTGTTAAAGAAATATAGGATACCTCTTGTAGCCCTACAGGAAATCAGGTGGAAAGACTCTGACATTCTCAGAACTAAAGAGGTATACTATATTTTACTGAAATAAAAAAGAACTGACTGCGTTGGGAAGGTCACCTTGAAAGAATGTCAGATAACAGAGGAGCGAAAATTGTATACAGGCAAAAACCAAAAGGCGACCCAAAGGCAGACCCCAAATGCGATGGATCGATGATGTGGGAGAAGATCTGCAACAGCTTGGGGTTAGGGCGTGGAGACGAAAGGCCCAGGAGAGATCTGAATGGAGGGATGTGTTGAAGCAGGCCAGAGCCCTCCATGGGCTGTAGCACCACTAGGATGGATGGGTGGATGAAGACATTTTTACTTCTATCACAACAAGAGATACCTGTTTCACCACTAAGCCAAAGTAAACCAAAAGCTTGATTGATGAAAAAAGAGTTGTTTTTGGGCAGTTCTTTGTCTTCATGCGTGACAGCCCCCTGTCATACTTGCAAGCTGTTATCTCCCCTTCAGTCCTTCCTCTGAAAGAGAATATTTACAATGAAGTCAATCTGCATAGAAGCTATACCAAACAAGAAAAATTGTGTGCTCTATCTTTATTTGAAATAGTTGGCAAGAGAAACAAGCAAATCCTTATAGCTCATGGTATAATTATAAATAATGTCTCCAGTCTGAGACTTCATATTGTTAAGCTTAAAATATTATAACATTGCCCATTATTCTGTTTTACCTTCCAATACACTCCAGTGTACAGTAGACATCTAAACTAAGCCCAGATGGAATAAAGGAATGTCCAAACAATGTCAGGTTCCTCAGATGTTGGCTGGCAACTATTACAAAACTCTCACCCCATCTGTGTAGATTTTTTGTAAGAAAGATGCAACAATTTATACATAATAGAACTTAACATAGTCTAATTGCAAAACATCAATGAACAATTAGGAGACCCACTTGTGTCAGTACTATCATAATTAACTTTACTTGGGATAATAACTGACCTCTCAGACACTTCCTCCAGCAACAAAAGACTTTTGCCATTTTCATCTCTCACTAATGTTGTGACATGTGTTCTGGTTATAAAATGTTCACAGCTTCCTTTAATTCCCATTGATTCTATGGGCACATAGTTGTAAATGTCAGGTGGCGTGTCAGGCTTACACAGAAAAGTGAAATAATTAGTTGTTGTTTTTTTTATTAGAATTAGATGAGGCAAAATTTCAAATCAATTCTTTAATATGCACTTAGATATTTTAAACAATGTTACAAAACCCAGCCCCATATCAAGCTGAACAATGCCATAATTTTAAAGTACTCTTTTGATTATTTCTTGTAATGGAATAATAACAATTATCTATCATAGATGTAAATAACAGTGTCAAAAATATAGAAATAATAGTAACATTTTTTTTTTGACTTGTATTAAAACACTAAAAAGTAAAACATATTTTTTTTAAAGCAAAAAGTGTGTTTAGTATATAAGTTAAAGTGAAATCCACACTCTAATCCTTTTCTTTTTCTATTTTTTTAGTGCATTTTAATATAGGAGTTTTTTATTTTGTTTTTACTATTTATTATCTTAGCCCCCTTTACTCGTACACTTTTACAATCTAATTCAACCGTTGAAATATTAAGTCACTATTTCTTCTATTTCTTTTGTAGAAAGAAAAATCATTTGTTAAAATGGTAATTAAGACAATGTCTATTAACAAATCCAGCTATTATAGCACATAGCAGGACAGGCCAGTGTCCTGCTGGCTCATATTAATCACGGCTATTGCCAAATTTTTATTCGCTGTGCCCCCGCTGTGGGGAAGAAGAGCAAACCATGTCTTATATTCTTTTTGACTGCCGCAGACTTGCTGATTTCCGTCTTGACAGGTCTGGGAAACCAAAATTCTCGACCTGTATGGTTACATGTATGCACTAGCCAAGACAGCAGGATTTCTGTCCAGGGCTTTTGCAAGAGAGGATTTGAGCCTCTCAAGCCCTCACTCAAATGGAGTTTGATGATGATGATGAACAAATCCATTTAAAAGTTTTCTTTATAAATGATTGATATACATACATATAATCTTTACCGCTAACATTTAATTATTTTATTTTACTCTAAGCTACCCATCAATTCTTATCTATTAAATTCTCTACATAAGGCTTATCTCCCCTTACCCTTAGATTAGTACATTTTCTAAATAAAAACAAAACTAATTAATTATGACTATGATTAACTAATTGGTCAATTTGTCATGGATTCATGTGATGTCATCAAGCATGAGCTTGTATGCACAAATTTTGATGACTAGAGTAGAAGTGGTCAAAAAATCCATAACAAAAATCCAAACAACATACAAGAAAAACATAGTCAGTAAGAGTTAAAAAAAAACACAAAAAAAAAAACAATTGACAAATGAAGGAAAAAAAACAGTATAACAGAAGTTTTTTAAAAAGTGTGAAAAATTAGAGAAAAAAAAAATAGAAGGTCTGCTATCAAACTTTTTAAATGTTTATCTTATTATCCAAAAGTAGAAAGATAGAATATTCCTATTGAGGGAACCAGGTTTAAATCAAGCATATTTGTTAATACTTACAGGCAAACAGCAGTTGTAGTCTGTTGAGACGTAGTCGGAGTATTTAAATATTTTAAGCTTAGTACGAGGTTGTGGCAAATTGTAAAATTCCAATTCCATGCAGCCTGTCAAATATTGCCATATGTATTTCTTGGAGTCTTCATCAAGATTTTCTTTGGGAAAGTTTGATCTGTGTTCCAGTCTTAGCCATAAAGCACTGAGAGTAATTCCTGATTTGGATATTTCGAAAAATATATTTTTTTAAAATTCAAAACTAATCAAAAACTTAAGAGGTCAAACTGTAAATATTATATATTCATTGAAATAGGTTGCTATTTCAGACATGTCTTCAAGAAAGAAAATTACTATACTATGTATCCAAACCTTAAAGACAAAAGATGAAGACGAGTGAGATTGTCTCAACATTGTATAAACTAACGAAAATGCATACCCCTTGGCTAGACCCGGGGTCGGCAACCTGCGGCTCGCGAGCCACATGCGGCTCTTTGGGTGTGAAGCTGCGGCTCGTTAGTTCCATACGCAAATATTATTTATTTTATCGAAACATTTTTTCAAATAGTTCTGAATATTTTAACGAGAATTAGCCACCGATTCTATTTCTCAGCAACTTGTACTCTTTTTTCACCCCACCCCTCCCCTATGACATGCTTCGTCACTGTTGTCAGTCGTTGGAAGCTCTCGGCCGTCGTCGGATGTTTCTATGTAGGTTTTAAATCGCTTTCGACGCAAGACGAATTAGCATATTCACCACGTGCTTTGGCTGTTACAAATAGTTTGTTGTTTCAAGTCAATGAGTTAGAAGCGATTATCTTCTCCAGGTTAGAAGCAATCTACAAGTAATGCTAATCTGGCACACTTTGCAGTACCACTAGAAATTTGCGGAAAAAGGCAAACCATTTATAGATGGTGAGTATCTGAAAAACTGCTTCATACATGCATCTGAAGAACTGATTCATGATTTCAAAAACAAACCAGAAATTTAAAAAAAAATCAAAGATTTGCCATTATTCGCTTAAACAGAACAAGATAATATAGCTTAATTGTCTTCAAATGTAACATATTTGTAGGCGAAGATATCCAACTTTCTTCTGTCTTATCACTTGATACAGATGAGTCTTGCGACATAAAGACACGGCACAAGATTTCCATTTTGTCAGGTATATGTCTTCCCAAAGGTCCAAAAGAAGAAACTCTAGGATTGCTACCACTGTCGTGACAAACAAGAAGAGAAAATATAGCGCATGCCGTGCAAAAATACCTTGAAGACATTAAGATCGCTTTTATTAAAAACTTTTCAATAACACCTTATGGAGCCAGATGTATGACAGGAAAAAATAAAGGGGCAACAACGACAAAATAAACCGCGAAATTCTTACGTTTTACTGCAAAATACACCAAGAAGCGCTTTGTGCCCAAACATTTCCGGCCGAAATAGTTGAGGTCATAAATTTGGTAATTAAGATTGTTAACAGCATGTTGTCAAAAGCCCTCTACCGTCGTCAGTTTAAAGACTTCTTAAAGGAAATGGAGACTCAGTATTCCGACATCCTTCTTCCCAACCTAGTTCGATGACTTTCCAAAGGTTGAAAGTTTTTTTTTTGTGCTTGAATGAAATAAATACATTCCTAAATGATAAAGGCATTAATTAACCTGAATTAGAGATGACAATGGTTGCAAGCATTTTTCTTTATGTTGGATATAACATCGAAATTAAATGAGCTGAATCTAAAGCTGCAAGGAAAGTAAAACCCAGCCGAATTGGTTTGTTTTGAAGAAAACATTTTTTTTTTTTGCAGAAGATATTCAGAGCGGCAAATAACTTCATTTTCAATGTCTAAAGCAGTATCGCGATAAAATCAGAGCAACTTTTGACACGAATTACTTCAGCATAGTTATACAAAAAATCTAAGATGAATTTCTTGATAAATGTAAGCAATCAAAACCAACAAAACTATTCTAGCATTCCTGGTACACCATTTCAACACAAATAGTAACGAAATCCACATTGATCCATTTGAAAATGATACTTGATCTCTAGAAGTGCAATTGCTCGATTTAACTTACAAATGAAAATTGAGAGTCGTGTTGGAAACTAAAAATAAGTTATGAGCCAAATGTATCCAAACTTTCTAAAACTATGCAAAGGCATCGCTCCCACTGACTTTGTTTGCTCAATTGTTTGTTAGTGAAGTACAAGTTAGTAGTGTAAGTAGGCCTAAATGTTTAATAGCTTTGGTTGTTACCGAATTAAAGATAATTATCTAATAACGCCATATATATTATCTAATCTATAGTGAAAAACACTATATATATATATATATATATATATATATATATATTTAGGAATAACACGTTTAAAAAGAGTGTGTGAGTACTATTTATTGTTGGCAAGAAAAAATGTTGTGGCTCTTTAAAAACTTTAAAATTTGTAAATTCTAATTTTTGGCTCTTCCGACTCAAAAGGTTGCCGACCCCTGGGCTAGACTAGCATATCTGGCTATTTATAGTATATATACACTAAAAACTAAATCATAACTACAACTACCAAGAGATTTGGTCTTTAAGATTGGGATTACTGTAGATGTAAGCATAATGATTTAACTGCTTTTGACATATATATATATTATTAGTGAATAATTGTACCTTCCAGTCCTTCAAGGGCTATTTCTTCAGTAACAGCAGTAAAATCCATTAAAGAAGCCTTTGAACTCAAAATTGCATTGAAAAGGCTAAAGGAAAAAAAATTAACTATATATTATAACTTCATATAAAGTTCATATTAACATTTAATAACTAAATTATTAATAACTAAAATAGTAAATATTATCAAGTGAATGTGACTAAAAGTGTGTTGTTATCAAGGGGTTTAATAAGTTTTGCATGAAATAAATTTAGTTTCTACACCATTCATTATTTATATACTCTTTTTGTTTAATCAGCATACAGATCTAGTCTATAATTGCTATACGGAAACGCTTTAAAGACCAGCTTAGGCACCAACTTGCCTTAGCTGACATAGAAGAGAGCACCTGGTTGCATGCAGCCTCAGAATGAGACAGCTGGAGGTCACCCACAAAGGCCGTGGGATACACATTTCAGACCAAAAGAAAATTCACTGCCGAGGACAGACGCAGACAGCGAAAAGAAAATCTTTATCGACCACCAGTGGACAATGGTTATTAAATGCTTGTCCTGGATGTGGCAAAATATGTAGGTCACAGCTGGAGCTGCATAGCCACTGGAAATACTGCATTCCTCATTAATCTTTGGACTCGAAGACAGGCCTTATTATAGTATTTTATTTATCAAATTCAAGGTCTATAAAAATATATCAAGTCTTAAGAGATTCTAGATCAATAAGATCTACTCTTTTTCTAGTTACACTTAGATCTAGAATCACTTTGAACACACTTGGATATCTACAACTTGAAGTTACACTCAGTAACACTCTACAGCTACACTGACACTGTCTGACTGTCTATGACAACTGTCTATGGCGTTGTGTTGGTGACTGTCAACACTGAATTAATTTTAATTAAAAACTAGATATAGACTCTAGTACTAGTTCTACATCAAGTAAATCTAGTAACTTAAGACTTAACTTTAAGTAGATTAAGTTAACTAAACTATCTTATAAGTCATAATAAGTTATATATATAATCTTTGACTTTGATTCTCTGTGACTACTTAACTACTCTGTACTCATAACTACTTACTAGACTACTGTCACTGAAAGTCACTGTGTGTAAGTATGACTAGTGACTTCTTAGTCTTAATTCTTAACTTAACTTAGTGAGTCTAGTAACTAGTTCTAGTCTAGAACTAGAGTGAGTCTGAAAACTCTATTATGACTATATAAAATATCTATGTCTATGAGTATGACCCGTCTATACGTCTAGTCTATGTAAATGTTATTGTTAAATTTAAATTAAATAAATTTTAATCATATATTACACTTTACAGATCTAAATCATATAAATATAAATTCTATTCTAGATCTATTCTACTAGATCTAGAATCTAGAGTATTCTAGAGTCACTGACTAGACTAGTAGAGTCTAGACTAGTCTAGAGTCTCAGTCTAGGAGTCTAGAGTAGATTCTATCTAGATTCTAGATTAATCTAGACTAGACTAGAAAGAATTCTATTTCTAAAGACACTAGAGAGTAAGAGTCTAAGAGACAGGTCAGTTAGATGATACTATTCTGAGTATTCATAGATCTAGATCTAGACATAGATTCTAGAGTAGATAACTAGTTACTAGATCTAGATACTAAGAAGTCTACTCTAAGATAGCTTAGGGCAGTTAGGGCTTAGATAGAGAATGAGATGCCTCAGATGGAATATTTTTTATAATATTTTATATTGATTAAATAGATCTAAATTACCTTTTCAAAGTCTAGATATCTATAGATCTAGATTTTCTAAATCTATTTCAATTATTTCACTTAGAGAGAGATCGTTTACTAGATCTAGACAGATCTACTAGAGTCAGATCTGCTAATGTTCTACTATAGACGTCTAAATATTTATATTTAATATCGAAAGTGCACTGCATGTATTCTTTTATTAAGAAGAGCTTTAAAAACTTTAAAAAATGTCCGCTAGCATGATGAACAAAACAAACAAATTAATGAATTATTTATATGTATAATAACTTCTTGCTCATGTGGACAAAATCTAATACCAATTAATTACTGTAATCGATAAATATTTGTATCATGATAGTTAATAGTTATTGTTAATAATATCTACTGATAGATTCTAAAGTAGTGATATAGATCACATAATGTAGATTAATTTTTCTAGATTCTATATGAGTCTATTGTAATGGCCAATCTGACGAAAATCTTTTTTTTTATTCAAGCCTAGATCTAGAATCTAGATTATAAATTAATTTATATAGAATCTACTAGAGTCTATAACTATATATTTGTAATATAGACTAATACATCTAGTTCGTCTGTCGGTTATTTCTGCTCTATGTTTTTAATACATACCACCAACTTGTTGCGCTTGACGTCACTTTTCTGTCAGATCCAAACAAGATGTCGACTTCCACCTCTTTAAGCAAAATAGGCCTATCGAAAAGCGCAACTTCTGTTATTCCCCCCTTGCCAATTTTACATAATCATTTCACTGCAGCAGTGGGAAAAAGCAGTATTGTAGTAAAAGCTGTAGCCGTTGTTGTTGTTATTGGCTACCTTTTCTCTTTCATTTCATCAGCAATTCCGTACATAACAATAACACCTGGCTATGTTATGCCACCCAACTTTCGTGTTTACAGTTTCATTTTGTACTGTTTTGTGGAACTTCATTTTTGGCATGTATTAGCTGATGTAGCTGTTATTGTGCTCTTTGGTAAACTCCTTGAACCTTTATGGGGAGCAAGAGACATGCTAATATTTTTTGTCATAACAAACCTTGGAGTGGGAATAACTACAGCCTTTTTATATTTCTTCATTTACTTGGTCACATTAAATGAAGAGTACTTGTTTGAAGTTAATATTTATGGCCTATCTGGTTATATTGCTGGCTTTTGTGTTGCTGTGAAGCAAGTTATGCCAGATCACTGCCTTGCAACACTTCCATTCGGAAAACTGAGGAACACTCACATACCATTGACACTACTGATTTTGATCATTTTGTTGAGGATCGCTGGTTTATTGCCTGGACCATATCCATACATGTTTTTGAATGGAATGATAGTCAGTTGGATTTACCTGCGTTTTTATCAAAAGCACACTAATGGAAATCGTGGTGATATGGCAGATAATTTTAGCTTTGCTAGGTTTGTTTTTTTTTCTTTTTAAGGGTTTTTACATTTATATGTTAATTCATATTTAATTTATTAAGTTTTAGATGCTTATTCTTGAAATATGATTTTATTTTATAAGCTTTTATTAAACCTTCTTCAGAATAGTGGGGTACTGGTGTGTTACGAGTGGAGTTTGAGCTTGTGATTTTATTTCAATAATTAAAAGAAAATTAGATGTATTTTTGTTTACATTTCACACACAAAAAATAATGATCTAGATCATTTTTCATTAATAGCCATAAAATATCCAGGGCATAGACCAAATTATTTGCCTACAAGGGAAACAGGATTGCTCATTATCCATAAATTTATTTTAAAATATTTAGTTAAAAAGATTGTCCAAATGTATAAATATATATATAATATATTATGTTATGGAGTGTGTGTGTTTCTATGGTGATGCTGGGAAGAGGTTAGCAATTGGTTGTGAGTGATGAAAGATAGGTGGCATTTTTGTCATTGGTTTTAGTTAGGATAGATGACTCTAGAATCTAAAACATGAGACTGAAAGGTTGTGTTATTGTAGTGAGTGATTTTGTTAGAAAATATTACTACCGGTATAGTCAAGTACATACATTTGATCTCATATGAACTGGATGGCTGCCTGGTTATGCGGTTTGCGCGCTGGACTGTCGCTCGGATTTATTGATGGTCCCAGGTTCAAACCTTGCCCGCTCCCATCCCCCCGTCGTACTGCGGGAGGTTTGGACTAGGAAGTAAATTATCTTCAACTCTGAAGGAACATCCGGTTTTATAAGTTAGATATAAAATGCATGTACAGCTGTTTAGTTGTCTACCAGCAATTTAGTGCTTTAAGTCTACGACCATCCCTAAAAAATATATAAAATTAAATACAAATAAAATAATTATAATGTAATAAATATTTTGAAAATTAAAAAAAAAATTTTGCACAACTAAACTTTAATATTATGTATGATCAGTACTCTCCTTATAACTGAGATGTTGTGCATTAGCTGCTACAGATATTGTTTAACATTTGAAAAGAGTTCTATGGTTAATTAAAAAGTAATCACAAAATTAGGTGTATAGTCTGTAGGTAATTAGTAATAATTATAAATTATAATATGTTATGTTCTAATTATAAAATAATAAATCAAATAATATTTATTCATTTTTATATTTATGTCCACAGTTTTTTTCCGAGTCAGTTTCAGCCTTTGATAGCTATCATTTCTAACTCAATATTTAGTGCACTTGTCAAAGTGAAACTTTGTAAGAAGCCACAGCGCAGATATGATGTTAGTTCACCAACAACTATAACTGTCACATTGCCTGGCACAGAACCACATGATGCAGAAAGAAGAAAGTAAGAATATTTCTACTTAAGAAAAGATGTTAAAATATATATTCAAATAGTCCACAACAGCAGGTTATTTCTACATTTTCACCTGATCGGCACATTGTGGATTGTTGACACCAAAATGGCAGAATGAAAATTTGATTGTTAGATCTAGAAACAATATATTTAAAATAACCATCATAATAAGCATTAAACAGTGCTCAGTTGAATGGATACATCTACATTATAGCTGAATATCAGATCATGTCTTAGAATACAGAGGGTTGTGTGGTCATGTGGTATACACTTTGAACTGTCCCCACAATAGTCCCTGGTTTGAACTCTGTTCACAGCTAACAAATTAAGTCAACAGATCTTCATTCATTTTCTTTAGCAACTACTTTTTTTGAAACGTAAAATGATTGTTAACATGATTTTAATTATTTTATAAGGGAGGTAATTTGAAATAATTTCCCATTTTTGCATGTGATGTTTTATTTTAAGCTACATGTTTGGGTAAATGAAATTGTCATTCCATTTATTTCAATGTTGTTTTAATTCTAATCCTGTAGGCAGCTTGCCTTGAAGGCACTCAATGAAAGGCTAAGCAAGCCTGATACTACACCAAGCTGGCCCAGCCTTGATGATGAGGGCCCCACCAGCCCTACTGCACCATTACTTCCAAGCTCACAAAATTTGGCTTCACATGTGCAAGCGGCGCTGAAGCTGCCTGATGCTGACAGTGCTAAGTTAACAAAATCATCTGCCCTTGAACATGTGTAGTAAAAAAAAACTATGGTGACTGGTATGTTTGATGGATGTTATTGGATATCATAATGTGCAGAAAGTTTTGATTTTAATGTTTTTTATTTCCAGTAAGTTTTATATGCAGTGACAAGTATAATGCTATTTTTTTTAACCTATTGGAGAGAATCATACACCATAGTATAAAATTGGTTGCTGAAGAAGTCAACATTTCTAAATGTAATCCTTGTGTGAAAGTACCTGTTGTCAAAAAACAAATGTTGGCTTATAATAAGCGATCTTTCAATAAATAAATTGTTTTATTTAATCCTATAACTTTGTGTGTAATTATTGAAACAGTTTAATTCTTCTTTATATAGAAAACAAAATTTAATTAACTCTAGTTTTGTATAAATATTTTTGCCTAATTCTGCTTTGAACTATTCAAGAAAAACAACATGAAGTTATAACCTTGAATGTGTAGGAATAATAGAATTACAAAATAATTTGATGCTAAATTTAAATTGTGGGTTTGTTTTGTTTTTTTTTAACTTTTCTTCAAAAATTTCTTTTTTACTCCTTAGATGTTCTTTACTAAAATGTAGATTTATTTAAAATGTATATATATATAAAAAAGTAACTCTTTGAAGTCTGTACCTTTCACTTTAGAATTATATCTGTGTTCACTGAAAATACTTGAACACAATGAATGCTGATATGTTTTGTGGCATTTCTGTGATTCTTCGCAAACATTGATCATACTTGTTTGTTACCATGAGTGTGTAACGTTGAGGACTTGAGTGTGTCATAAGATATTTGATGAAATTGAAATGACATGTAATAAAATTTGTCATTACAATTTGCAATACTTTGTTATTGTCAAATTAATGTATATTTATTTTATTGCCATGTTTTGTGTGTGTGTAAGTGTATGCTTTGTTCTTATTATGTTTATCTAAAGTTTATTTGGTATGAATTCATTTCATTGTATATATATTTATATAGATTTATTAGAATGTTTGTATTTGAAATAAAATGACTACTATATATTGCCTGCTGCATATTACATTTATATTTTTTTAAGTTTATCATAACCATTGTTGAGGTTTGAACTTTATTTCACTTGTTTGCTTAGTTTTTATTTTCCTACTTATTTATTATTGGGAGTATTTAATTTATTCTCTAGTGATTTGTTAATCCTAAATGATGTATTTTTTTTTTTTTTTTTCGTCTTCCTGCTCACTAAGCTTCACTGAATGGAAATAGTTTCAAAAAGTTTTTGCACCATTCTTATAAAAACACTTTAAGATGTAATAAATAACACCACTGTCCACAACCATTAAAAAAATTTTTTTTTTTTTGGGGGGGGGGGGGGGGGTTATAGTTTACAATTTAGTGTTTTCCTTATCTTCCTATTTTTTTTTTTTTTAATTCCTTGACCACATCACCCCCCTTTTCTATGGAATCTCCTCATCAGTTTCAAAAGTTCAAAATGACTGTATTTGTTCATCCATGTATCTCCGACATGTTGTAACACTTCATTTTGTATTTATTATAAGGTTAGGCTATAGATTTTTTTTTTTTATAGAAAACGCTTATAATAGTGCACATAAATAGTTCTCTAATTATTTTTTTTTTCAAAATGTCTTTTATTACATTTATCTTATACATTCCAGTTAAAAAAAACTTTTTAAAGATTTTTAAAAATGTATTTTAATGTAAGATAATTAATATTTCATTAAAACTAATAGTTCTGCGGTTATGTTCCTTAGACTGTAATCATTTGTTATGGGTAGGAGTACCAAGCACCACTAACTGCACTATTCTTCATCTTACAATTGCAGTTGTTTGACTCTAGAAACTTGTTACACTAATTATTTGTCCTTTTAAATGATCAAGAATTCATTGAATAGACTAAAAGAAATTCCTTGCTTTGAACTATGCAACTGTTAAAAACATATAGTAAGTAATATGATGGGAATTATTTGTAGTCTGCTTAAAACAGGGTCAGAGGTGTTTCGTTATTCTAATTACCAGTAATTTCAATACACAAAGTTGACAAGGGTATATGTGTAGGAATTAAGTAATATATATGATCAAGTTTGTGCTAATAGAAAATTATATTGCCAACATTTGTATGAAACACTATTGTCCACTTTTAACAGTTGTAAACATTTCACTAAATTATGCCCTATGCTGGAAGCTATCAGTGTGTAAGGAGGTCATCTCTCATTTTTCCCAACTCTGCTGTATTGTGACTTCTGAAGTCTTGATATTTCATGACAAGTAAATTACATCTTCTATCAGTTTCTTTCCTTTGAAACCAAATAGAAATAAATAATGAGAAAAAAAAATTTTTAGACTGAACTCTTCTTTATGAAGGAGCATTTAGTTTAAAATACAAAGTGTTATAGTATAACTATAATACTATCAGAATTTTATTGTACATGGCATAAAAATTTCTTAGGAAAGCACCCACACACTAAAGCACTGTTTCCCAAACTTTTTTCCTCAACGGAACACTTTGCACATTCTGAGTATTTATCGAAACATTTTGATTATTTGTAGAGAGATTTATTCATGTGGTGGCCTAGTAGTTAATTATTCCAGCAGTTCAAGAATCACCTGTTCAGGCCTGGCGGTACATTAGGGTTTCGTGGAACACAGTTTGGGAAACACTGCACTAAAGGGTGCATGTGTTAATGAGATTTTATTTCATTTTAGCCTTTTTCAAGCATGCATCATTTATTTTTTGCTGAATCATTAACACCAAAAGATACTCATTTTGTTTTTTTAAATATTAAATGGTACCGTACATAATTTTTAAATTCAGGATCTAAAGAGGTTAGAAAGTAAATTTCCTATTACAGTATATCAACATTAATTTATAAATTTTAATGAATTTGACATTCAACAATTTTTCTGTTGGCCCATTTTTTTTTGTTCAAAAAATAATCTAATATAAAACAATCACACTTAACAATTTGTTTTTCTTTAATGTGGCAAGATATGCAGGTAGTGACTGGATTTGTGAAGTCCTGTGTAACACCACTGGAATGGAAGATGTTGCCATTACTAATGTAGGCCTACTTGTAATTTCAACTGAGTGTCTTAAATTAGTCAAATTGCATTGAGAAAAAGGAAAGATTTAAATGAATTGATTTGTAAGAAATATAATGAATTATTTTTTTTTAGTTAGATGCTGTTTCTCTCTTACACATTTTTTAATAGGCTTTTTTTTTCCTCACCAACAGAAATGTGTAGATTTGTTCTGAGAAATGACATGTTTGAAGTATAAATTAAGAGAGCTAAATATTTTAAAATTGTAATCTTGTTTTTTAGTTATTTTCTTTACATTTAATGTGTTAGAGCAAAGACACCTGACATGTACAGAAATACATTTAGGAGTTTTATAAAGTGTTAACTAGTTTTGTAACTATTATTGTTTCTGTTTTCTAACTTCTAAACATTTTATTTACCAGTGAGCTCCCTTTCATGAAAAAAGGCAAAATTTTTGCAATTTCAAATAGGTGGGGGGGGGGGGGGGGGGGGAAGCCCAAAGAAGGAAAAAATGGGATTGATGCCTTTTTTTTTTTTTATAATAAATCTTGAAATGTGTAATTTAACCTCTGTCTGTATTTTAGGTTGTCATTTCAAAAACATTTTTATCTTGTGGGTTCTATTATAAGTTCACAGCTTGAAATGTAAAATAAAAAAACAATTTGACACTAAGCAATTTTTCTGAGTTTTATTTTAAACAAATAACAATATTAACCAACATCAGTAACTCAAAACTTGCTGAAACAGAATTATCTCATTGAAATTAAGAAAACAATGGACTGGTCATAAATTGATAAAAGGGAATTATAGGGCATGAAATATGTTGAGCTGAATGTAAGAGTTTAGAATACATTTAGAATACATTTTTGATAAATTAAAAAAAAAATCAATCTTCTAATGCATTAACTACATTAATGAAACAAAAAAATGTTTGTCAACCAATAAAACATACCAGTACATAGAAAAATCCCTGAAAAAAAATAGTGATCGGTTAAAAAGTTATTGAACAGACTTGTCACAAAAATAAAATAAAGTTTCATAATCATTCCAATTGAAATTAATCAATCTCATTTATGCATCTATGAGTCCCCTCCCCCCTCTTTTTAAGAGGCATGTACAGAATTTCAGATGATCAAAAGAAAAATATAAGTGGGCTTTCAACAGGTGTGGTAAGGTGTATTATAATTTCAGTTCGGTCAACAGTCTAATACATTTGATTACCTTGTACTAATACAGCAAAGCAGTGTAAATACTACTTTATTTTAACCTCAAAAATGTTTGACACTTTTTTTTAAACCCCTTTTGGAAAGTAAGCATAACATTCCCTTACATCAATTTAAAACATAAACATTTGTCTGTGGAAGTTACTCTGTATAAAACCACATTTTGTTGAGCTGTATAAGTGCTTTGGTCATACAGCGTAGGTAGTGATACTGAAGAGAGGCTTGATACAACTTACTGTATTGGTAGTGTGGAGAATACTGCACAGGAAACAAGGCTGGACTGAAAATGTCCTGTTGATAGGCCAAATCATAGGGCAGAGGGAGCTGCAACTTAGCTCTGCCACAACAGCAAACTGGTGCAGCAAACATTGGACAGAAGTGGTCTAAATAAGGGAAATGACAGGACTGGTTGTGCACTGATGAATGAGCAGAGCTTGAGGTGGAGGGGCTACAAGTGTTCTTTGTACCATTTTCCCGAAATTGATAAGAGCTACTAGATTTTCTTTCTTTAGCAAGTTTGGGCTTTCTGTGGTGATCAGAATCATCTTTTTTGTGTGTTGTTTTCTTTGGAGCATCAGTGGATGACTTACCAACACCCTTTGGTGTGGAGTTTGTAGCCTTGACACTTGGTAAGGCTTTTGTCATCTCAGTCGAATGTGCTTTAGCTCCCTTTACTTTGACTTTCTTCATAGAATGTTGCTTATAGAGTGGTGATGTGGGCAAACAAGTGGGCACAAATGGTGATGAACAGGAAATAGAGTAGTCCTTAAGGTAGGCATCTTCTTTGGAATAATGACCAGAGTAAGGCATCACAGAGCCAGGAAAGGACATCCTGCTGTCATTCAAAGTGACCGTACCATCATCTGCATATCTATTGGCATAGCACTGGGACTTTGTAGAACGGCTCTCATGGTCGGTGTCTGAGCCAACGTCAGACACCTCAGAGGTGGAACTGAGGTAAGATGTGGATGATGAGGTAGAGCCATCAGAGACTTCCAACCCAGCCAATCTGGCTTGAGTTTTAGATGGTTTTTTTGGTTTACATTTACCACTACTGATCATTTCTTTTGTCTCCATACTGATGTGGAAGTGTTTAGAAGTTTTAGATACAGGTTTTTTCAAGTCAGGTTTGGAGACTTCTGAGTGAAGTTTGTGTTCAGAAAGATCAGTCAGAGCATTAACTGAGTCTTTTTCTTTAGTAACAGAGTCTGGGAATGTTTCCTTTAAGAGAATTTCATCATTCTTCAAAGAGTCATTGATGTGGTTTTTGCCAATGTCTACATTACATTGTTGAGATCCTATTGCTGAATCAGATTTAGTCTTCACCTTAGGGCTTAATGTTTCCATTTTAGTTACATTTTTTATGACATCTTCTACCACAGATGTTGATACTTCAGTGCATTTTATAACACTTTCATTCTTTGTAAGATAGCTTGATGAGTCTGAAGCTAGTACCTCATCTGATTCTGCATTAGTATTTGAGATCAAATGTGTGGAGTCAATGATAATATCAGTGTTGTCTTTAGTAATAAATGTTTCTGTTCTTTCAGTAGCAGTTGTAGTAGCAGAAATTAAATTTTGTTGTTTAAGCCTCTTAAGCTCCTGTCTTTTCCTCATCATGCTTTCATGCATGTCATCCAAAGCCTGGCATTCATTGTCTTTACCTTTAGTCCGTCTCGGCTTTTCATCCACTCTTCTATGTGCTTCAGCACTAGGGGAAATTGTTACAGATTTTGTTTTCAGTGCTTTGAAGTTTTCAATGCTCTGGTCATATGATGTATGGCCTACTTTAATATTTTCTTTAGAGTTTCTCTGGATAGAACTCTTGTCTTTTTGCAAAACTACACTTGTGCTGTTTTCTGCATTTCTTTTTTTAGGTGAGCATATGTAGTTCTGAGCCATTTCCCCCTTGTTAGTTTTTCTCCAGTTCAAACTGTCTGAAGGTTTAGCTCCTTTGTTTTTTCTACTCTTGGATTTCTCACTTCCACTTTCTTCAGCTATTAAATCATGGTCTTGTTGCTGTTCTTCATTTAGCTCACTACTGGGATGATCAAAACTTTTCTTGGGGGAGTCTTTAGTCTTCCCATGTTTTTTTGGATGACTGGCAATTTGATCCTCCATTTTTTGATGAGCCGTTCTCTCAGTATTTAAAATTCTCTCCATCTCTATGACTTTGAGTTTGTCTCTTAAACTAGACTTGAAATGTTCTAGTTTCTCACTGTTACTGCCACAAACAGCTTGCCAGTCAATGTTCTCTAACAACTCTGTATGTTCTACCAGTTGGGTTAATTTTGGCTTTTCCAAGCTTGCTTTATCAAACTGCTCAGAGAAAGCAGTGTGATCTTTGACAAGGTCATTGAATGTAGCAGAATGACTCCCTTCTAAAGAATGAGCCGGAAGAAAACTTAAAGCCTTTATGATTTTATTGATGTCAAAGCAATTGGTGACACTTTCATTATTTACAATGAGAGATGATTGATTAATAGATTTAGGAATGTCTGAATCACCACTCTGTACATCATGAGCTGCACTGTTTTGAACATCATGAATTTTGTCTATAGGATCAACAATTGTCTTATTTTGCATGATTTTTGAAGGATCTGAATCAGCTATAGTGTCATTAGGAAGTGTTTCTGTAGCTTTGACATCCGCAGGGAGAAACTCTGAAAGATAATCATTACAAACCAGAGTGTTCTGAGTTTCATTTAACTCTAATTTGCTATCACACTGAGTATTGAAATGAGTTGAAACACTACCTGGACTAGTGACACCTTCAATGTCTTTGTCAGATATTTGGACATTACTGACCTGAGATTCCAGCTTCTCTTCATTTGTTTTACAAACAGGCACATCCCATTGATCTAGTGCACAAGGGATATCTTCTTTATGTGCATCTAAATCATCCGGCAGACTTACATCGTCTTCTCTTTGCACCATAATAAATTTATTATTTACAACTGACCCATGCACTGAGACATTTTCATCAAATGAACTGTGTTTTATGTCCTTCGCTATTCCTTCAATGTCAGCAATGTTGATGTCCACTGCTGACTGATTCATTGAAATGTTCAGTGCTTCCTTTGCAAGACTATCTTGTGTATCTATAATGCCATAACCATCAACATCACACTGGGCTTTGTTTACAGAGCTTTTTTCATAGCCATCTCCTCCTGCACCAACATCCATAGTTCTGAGGGCCAACAAATCATCATTCACAGATTGCAAAAAATCAGACACTGCATATGACCTCAATGATCTCCTTCTGTTCAAAGATTTTACACCACCACCCTGAGCCTTGCCTTTGTCATTCCCATTAAGTGAACTATTTTCAGATTTATTTCTTAAGCCATCCTCTTTAACTTCTTCTCTCATCAAGTTCACAACTTTAAACTCTGCTTCATGACCAGATAATGTGCCTAGCATTTCTTCATTGGTTGAGTTAGAGGCATGATCTTCAGTTTCAATTAAACCATTGCTAGTTACTTCACTTTCTAAAGAGCTTGTGGAAACGCTTACTGGTATATCTTTAGAACTTTGTTTGTTCAAAGCTTCATCTTTATCTGTCTTATGATCTTTGAGCTCATCGCACTGTTTTGTTGCATCCTGTGTACATGATAGATGTATTTGATCTGAAAGACTAGTTTCAAGTGCAATGTGCTCCTGTTCTTCTCCATTGAAAAGATGTAAGTGGCCATTAGTTTTACAAACACTACTCACATTACTTGTCAGTGAGTGATCAAAGTCGGACACATCAGATAATGAAGCCATGACACTGTCTTTATTATCTGTGTCAGGAGTCAAAAGATTGCTGGACTGTGCTAATACCTCCTGTTCTTGGTCGGCCATATCTGGTTTGTTAATAATCTGCTCACTAGTGACAATATCATCAATTGAAATAGGTTCAGTCCTACTGATCAGGTCCCTTGGAATAGGATCTATTTAAAAGAAAACAAAGAACTTAAGTACATAAAAAAATAATGTTTACTTTTTATTCCCTAAAGGATAAAGAACTGAAAAAGGGATTGGGGGGGGGGGGGGGGGGGAATTGATGTCAAAAATCTAATGCATTGCAAAATATCCAATCTCTTCTTCTTAGCATAGATAAGATTATTTAAAATACTTTTAAACAAATCCAATTATTGTTAATGTAATCTCACTAGCATCTGTACTATCTTAGTACTTTTTTCCTACACTGTTTAAAATTCCAGAATTTCCTGTTTTTTTCCATAAGTTTTGCTGTTAAGAACCAACCAAACAAATTTGATTGGTACCTGGGCAAGCTTTTTCCTAATTTTGATAGGGTTTTCAATGAAAGTTAGAAGATAATAATGTTTTCCTTTTCCCTAACACTGTTCATAGAATACTAACAATACCAATGAGACAATCAAAGCTCGCAAGTAAGCTCTGGCAATATGGATTGGAAAAAAATAGGACTGTATGCTTATTGGTCACCCCCTTATTCTAATAGGCCTCAAGTTAAGAAGAAAAAGGCTTGCACTGAATATGACAGATAAGGTAGAAAACAGTGAACTGGAGTTCTGCGTGGTCGAGAGGCTAAGCACACTTGAACTTGGCTTGTCTTGGCTACCTATGAAGGGGGCTCAAGGTTTACTTAGCGCCTAAAGGCAGCACAGAAAAACCTTCTCCCAGATACCCCCCCCCCCAACTGGTCCACAAAAGAGATTGGACCATAGCGCTCTGAGCATGCTATAAGCATGAAAGTAGCGCTATATAAAAGCTATAATAATTAATAACAATACCAACCTAGTTCAGAAGGAACTATTAAGGTCAAAGGAAAGAAAAACTCAAATCCCTTCAAACAACACAAAAATGTCAATAAGTCACCTGGTAAAGCTTTGATCAATGTATTACATTTCTTTTCAATAGCCCTGAGTTCTTTATTCTCACCATCTGCAGTGATGATTGTTATGGCAATACCATGGGAACCTAAAATTTCAGTAATAGAACATTTCAAGAATATATAGACCTAAACAAAATATCTATCAAAATATTTACTTTTGCAATGCCCACCCACAGGAGATAATAAAGTTTTTAGAACCATAGTGATTATCTCCTAACTTCAGTTTTGAAACTCCCCAGCAAAGGGTTGCTAGAAATGTCTTTTTATGCAATATATTCAATTGTTTAATTACTTCAAAAATACAGAACGCATATGACAATAAACAACATTTCAAAAAAATATAAAATTTCAATAACACTAGAACTAAATATAGTCTCATTTACGTATGAAAAGAATAAGAGTATAGGAATGAACATCTGGAATTCAAACACTATACTGGTACCAAAGTTTCGCTTTTTATTTTTACTTTTTTGTTATGAACATGATCAGAAGAATTCTTTTTAAAAAAATAATTGGGGCACATTATATCACATTCTACTGCAGAAGAAACTAGTAGGTTAACTCACCATTGTATGTCTACATCGACAACTCAGTAACTCTAATTACTAAATCGTAATAAACATGACTGCACACACACACACACACACAAAGAAAAAAAGTTGTCTTATCTACTTATAAATGGCAAAAGGAGTGATGGGCAGTAGTAAGTAATCCTAATTGCCAAACTTTAAAGTTTTTTGCAGTTGATAAAAGCTAATGCTACTTCATATTTTCTTAGTTCTCATTTAGGTTCTCATTTAGTTGCAGCTTACCAAAACGACCAGCTCTTCCAATTCTATGTAAATATGTCTCATGGTCACCTGGGATGTCCATATTAATTACCATATTTACTTTGTCAGCATCAATCCCTCTAGAAGTCTGTTGGAAAAGAAAAAAAAAAATTATGCAAAGCAAACAATGTGTTAAATCATATCAAAAACTAAAATTCTAGAAATTATTAAACTGTTTAATCTGTCGATATCAAAATGCGAAACTTGCGTTAACCCCATACCGCAATATGTTGCAAATTTGCCCCAAAACCAAAAAAGTCATTCATTTATTTTCTATATTCTTTTTGAATGACATTGGTAATTTACCATATTTTAAAAGTAAATTGAATTTTTAGACAGCTTCTATTTATCACACTGCTTTTAGAAAACAGATTGTTTTTGCAAATAAAATGTGATCAGTTTTGTTTTCCTCAAAGGAGATTACAGGTAAGATTTTTTTTTACTTTCTTATTGAATACTAAAATGAAAAAAGGATTGTGAAAACAATATTTTTATAATGTAATGGTATATTATTAGTTATAGAATTAAAACTTGGCATAACTTATATCAACATTATGATTTGCAAAGCATTTGAAGAGATGTCAATTTACTACATGGCGCACAAAGAGTAATATTTTCAATACACCATCTTCAATTGTACAAAGTAAATCTACGTTTTTTATTTAGGAACCTTGTTTTATTTTTTATTTTTTGAGTAAATTTATCTTTAAAATGTATCAACATTGTCTCTAATAATTTGCCTGCACATTGTAGATCTAGACATTCTAGTTCAATTTTTTTTTATAGAATCTATATATATGTAATAAATTTCATAACTTCAAATTATAGGCCTTATGTAGATTTAGATCTAATCAATATTTGTATTATTTTATTATTATAATTTTAAGACCTTAAGATTGTCATGAGGATCTCTGAATTCTACATCCTAAAAGTAATAGTAATAGCAAAAATTTAGCTTCTAGAGGAATTCCAACTGCCTTACATTACTTCAATCTATCAAAGTGTGTCAAAGATACAAACATTAAAGAAAATAAAGACCACTCAAGTAAAAATAAAATATTGGTTAAAGAATAAGGTACAACAATTTTTAAATAATTATTTAATAATTAACTAAATTAATTTTATGTAATTTTCTTGTAATTTATTTTTTTTTTAATTTTTATTTTTTGTATTGTAGATAACTTCAGATAAATCTTTTGCTGACATAGATGAACCATCAGCCCCTACCTAAGGATAAAAGACATCTTTTGGAGAGAGAGAAAACGTAACAACAAAAGACTCAAATGATGACTTGAATTGTCATAAGTGTCCTAGTTCGAATCAGCCCATTGTCACCTTCTGTAGTCCTACAGGAGACTTGGGATTAGACATAATAATTACTGAGAAACTAAGCTCATAAAGGAACAGTAAAAAAACAATGAGGACAGTAAGATCTTCTACTGAATATTTTAGGAACACTTTTGCAATTTTTGCATCATGTCGAAGCAGTGGCAGAAATGTTAAAAAATTTATATATATATATATATATATATATATATATATATATATATATATATATATATATATATATATATATAAAAAGGGTTGGCACTGATGGACTACATGAAGTGATCAGACCAACATATAAACTAATCAGAAAAATTTATCAGAAAATAAAATTCTAGAAATAATTAAATACTTTATTTACCAGATCTGTTGATATCAAAATGCGGCACTTGTATGTTTTGAGCTGATCCATTGCAAAGTTTCTCTCTTTCTGTTCCAGACATCCAGCTATACAAGCTGTAGGCCATTTTCTGGATTCTAATTCTGACTGGAGATTTTTTGCTCTATGTCAATAAAGAAAAAAAATATTAAATCAATTTTAAATACATTATTGTTTAATTGGTCAAAAATTACTGTTCCCCAACCATGCAGCCTACAATAAAAGCAAGAAAACATTTCTTTAGGCACCAAAGAATTGTTATACATGTTAATTTCATTACATAAATAATAAAACAAAGAGAAAAAACAGGAAAACAACAAAAACAAAACGTTAATTCAAGAACAGTTAGCTGTTTTTTTGTTTTGTTTTGTTTAAAAGCTAGAATTATTGATATAACATTACTTATGCATTTTGAGATTTGTGTACATTTGTGTTGTAAAATTAATGTATATAATTATGCCTTGGCTCTAGAAGTCTAGGCAAATATTGAATGTTGAATTATTTGTTTTTTCAAAAGACAAGTAACACATTTATGTTTGGTATGAATGTATGTTGATATGTGATCAGGCAAAACCATTTGTGGAGTTAAAATTGTCATCATCCAGCATCTAGAAAGATGTTTTTGTTATAAGTAGATTTGAGTTGAAATTTTTTATTTTATCTTATGCTACTTAAAAAGAGAAGATAATTGCATCCTACGCATATCCCCGAGTCAATATAGTCCTGCATGCTATTAAGGAATAAGAAAAAGGTATTACAGTTGTTGTTTTTTAAAGCTATTAAAATCATGTGAAAGCTTACCGTGTCTGCATGTTAGAGAAAATGAGGCACTGCTGAAAATTAATGCTGGAGAGTATTTTGATCAGCATCTCTGTCTTGGAATTGAACACAACATTGGGCATTGGGTGGTTAGGCACAGAGACAAAATATTGTTTAATGCCTGCAAAGAGTTTTTGAGTGATGAGAATTTCATATATTAAAAGATAAAAGAAAGAGTAATTTGTATTTTACATACATAGCACTAAGTAATTCATTTCCAGTTAATAAAAAAATGTTTAAAAAAAAAACAACATAAATAGACTGCTTACTTACCAAGCAACGCAGGATCTGCAGAGTTCAAACGTACAAATGTTGGATTTCTCATGTATGCTGTCAGGTGATGGGCTAAATATTCAGGATAAGTAGCAGACAATGCTAAGATCTGTTTGTTGTCAGGAAGACTAGAGTAAATCCAGCTGTAATCAAACCATAATACAATATTTAGAGTTTTTATTTTACTATTGAAACTGATACATTTATTGTCTTCACTCATCTACTGTCATTTAAAATTAGAGCTGGGAGGTCTGTACATTTCTTTAATTCTTACACACATTATTTGTTTGTATAGTTTTTGAAGGCTTTTTTTTTTTTTGTTTTTGGTTATTTTTTATGTATTCTAAATTTTGGCTAACATGTATCACAACACAGTGCCAATCCCTCAGCTCCTTGGATGACAAAATTGGTCATCATCAAACCACAATGGACGAACTATAAAAGTATTAATAAGAAAAAGAATATGACATCTGATATGATTCCATGTCTGGTTAATACATAACCCTTCATTCGTTATTTTCTACAATTTTTTTCATTATTCAAAATCATTTCTAATAAATGTTTAAAATTGATTTCACAAACATGCATACCAATGTTTGGGATATTTACATATCATGTCAATGAACTTTAAACATGCTTTAACCTTACTTGATAGACTCTTGAAAGTCACCTTCTAAAAGCTTGTCTGCTTCATCCAGAACAAACAATCGTATGCATGCTGTTTCCAGTGCACCTATTTCTATCAACTGTTTAATCCTACCTGCAAATGATCAAAGGAAAGAAATGTTTACAAAATCTCATCCTCAATGTCAATACTGTGAGGTATGTGTAACTTTCTAATGCTGTAACTGAATACCTGGTGTTCCGACAGCAATGTGACATTTCTTAGCAGACACTTTGTCTTGCTGCAATGGGAGTCCTCCAATAAATGTCTGACACTTCAAGCCTGTCAAAGCGCTGCCAATTGTTTTAACCACATTTTGGATCTGTTGAGCTATTTCTCTAGTTGGTGCTAGCACGAGAACCTTGACAAAAGTAATGTGTCATTATTGCTTCAAATCTATTTAATTAGTTTTGAAATGCTTGTTTATAAATAGCAAATCATTAAAAGTCCTCTGTGTTAAATGTGCCTTTTTCTTAGACTGCTAAGTTACCATTTGCCACATGTTAATAAAAAAAATCATAAGGTGCAGCAATGAGAGATGATTAGAATCATCAACTCTCTCATCTAATTCATTACATAAATAATATTGTAGAAAAACTTGAGACTGGGCTAATCATCCAGAGCAAAGTAAAACTTCCCAGGCTGCAAAAACAAAACGAAAAAAACAAACAAACAAAAACAAAACTTCAGCTTCAACTTCAGCCAAGTGCTATAGTATTTTTATAATGTATTCCAAGGAGTAATTTTTAAAAATTGTATTATAGTGTCAAAGAAATAAAAGGTAAAAGTTTTATTTTTTTTAATTAATCCAAGTATTGTTTCTGTAGCCAGCCAGATAAAGGATTAATGTGTCACCAATACTATCACCTTCCCCATATGCGTTACAAATTATGGTAGTCAACTGAATTATATTGACGTAAAAAAAAATAAAGACTAAAGGTAAGCAGTCAAACATTTAAAATTATGAAGCTGTAGCAGGATCGTCCTTTGTAGCAGACACAGTTCAAATAGTTGTGTTTGATTTTAACTAAACTACAGTTTGAAAACTAACATTATTACTTTTTTTTTTCCCATGAAAGGTATAAAGTTTTGGTTGCTATAAATTTGACCTTTGGCTTTGCAATAGTAAGAATATCTTTATTTAACTGCAGACAAAGATTTTTTCATACAAATTATGTATAAGTAGGCAAGTAGCTAGGTAGACCAATGCTTGTAGAAAAAAAAAATAAAGCAGAGTTCTAAACATTGATTAACTTACTTGGATTCCATTCAAGCTGACGTTGACACTCTCCAGAGCAATAACTGTAAAAACACATGTTTTACCAGTTCCAGATTTAGCTTGAACAATTAAATCTAAGTGAGAAAGAAATAACATAAGTCAATGCACTATGTATATTTGAGGATGCACTATAGATATAATCTCACTATCTAAATATTCATTAATTTACATTGCAAAAGTGTGTATACCTATAGTACGCATTTTTTGCTACAACTTAGGACTAAATTAGACTAAAGGAGGCTTGGTGACTGAGTGGTTAAGCACTTGGCTCTTGAAACAAGGAATGTCTCGTTCAAATCTTGGTGAAGACTGGGATTTTCTTTATTTCTGGAATTTTAGGATATCTCAGAGTCCAACCAACTCTAATGGGTATTAGGTAGGGAAAGTAAAGCCAGTTGGTCATTGTGCTGGCCAGATGACACCCTTGTTAACCATGGGCCATAGAAACAGATGATCTTTACATCATCTGCCGTTTAGATTGCATGTTAGAAAAGGGTACTTACTTAACTTTAGATATATATTTATAATTGCATTCTAATCATTTCAAGCACCTAACCCTTAACTTCAACAGACTACTGCCATGCCATTACTGATTTTACTCTAACTCTAATGATGATCTAGTCTAGATTTAGATTCTAGATCTAGATCTAGACTGTAGATCTATCTATACCCTTCTGCCACCACTTGTCACTCACTTGTGGAGTGGTGCCTTACCTAACCAGTAACCAGTGAGTGTTACCTTAGTAACTTACTGCCTTAGGACTTAGAATCTAGGTCTAAGGCCACTTTAACTTTAAATAATGGTGTGATGTCTTACTGATTATTAAATGAAAAAAAAATATATTGAATAAATAAATTATTATTAAATTTAATGAAATTATTTTTATTTAACACCCACCCAAGCCGCATCTTCCCAATGGAATAGCTTTAAGTTGAATCGGTGACGGTTTTTGAAATCCAGCATCTATTAAGCCCTTAAGAACATCTTTGGACAAGAGGAGACCTGTAAAATCTACGGACTCGTTGATAAGAACATCAGTAGTGCGTTGTTTCTCTTTAAATTTATGTGCAACCGACATTGTTTATATTTAAAAAATGATCTTTCTTCAGCAGAAACGTCAAGTAACACAAGTAACTGTCAGTTGACCAAGTCTAAATACCCAAAAATTCCACGATAATCGTTAAACTTGTTCAAAATAACGAACTACATCTGAATTTTAACAAATTTAATATGCCAAGCTTGCAAATCATAAGATCATATTCACTGTTTTCTTAAAATAATATTTTAAGTAAGCATATTTGTTTTAACTTAACAAAATCTAGATCTATTGCTATAGTAAGATTTAGGCAGGAGAGACTCGTTATAATTAGTCTTTTTGCATGACTATGTACCCTTTTAGGAGAAGGATTAAAACTCAGAATCCAAACATCGGAAAGGCTTTGGGATACAACCCTGAAGAAAAATCAGGAGATGGTGACCCTTAAGCAGCTTGCGGCATACAGTGCTACAGCCAGGCAGATAGTGCGATTCTACTGATCCCAGACTGTATCAGATATATATTTTTGGTGCTCCTTTGGACACATCAGTTGCTTGGTGAGAAGTGGGGCGCTGTGTTGGCGCCATCGTTCCGACCATAAATAATGCCCATGCTCATCTCTTTTATCCAATGCACTAACCCTGCAAACTGAAGAGGACAATCCAGCTTCGCCTATGGCGTCGACAAAACACGCGAATACTAGTGGCAGTCTGAAATGATTTTTGCTGGCTCGCTCCAACATATAGGCACCAACTAGATCTAATAATGGTAATTTAAGACTCAATTTTTAGTTCCTAAAATTTGTAACGCTTACCAGGTCCTATCACAGTGTAGACTTCAACATGTTGTAAGATCAAACTTTAGCATAAGAAAATCCACCACACCAAGCGGAACGCGGCACCTCAATCCAATTAAGCAAGATCACCAGATGAAGTTTGTGGAATCTTTGGAATGTGACAATAAAATGCTTATGGAAACACAGCATCAGAATAAAATGAGAATGCCTTATTAAGTCCAATATACAAAAGACTTTCCTTGACATCTTCGGAAGAAAAATTACAAAGCGGAATGATTGGTAGGACTAAATCAGCTATACTAATACCCAGTGCTTTTTTTGTGTGACGTTGCGCACCAGTACGGCGTTACCCCACTTTTTTTCAATGTGGGAACAAAATTTTTTTTTTTCTTATATTTTACGTTTATTATTAATTTATTAATACTTAAAAGTTAGGCAGTCCATCACTGAGTCCGGCACCTATTTTTTTTCCAAAAAAAAAAAAAAACACTGCTAATTCCTATCATGAGAGCACTCATTAGCCTATAACAAGGCGCAGCCCACTCAATGCAATTTGCTTACTCTGAAAGAAACTAAAGCCACAGCGCAGAGGACAGCGTGGAACTGTGCCAATGAAAGCTGGGTAGAGATCAGTGAAAGTATTTAGCTTGCAGCCCAAACAAGTGATATCAGAGGAATGTATGGCGTAATCAAAATGCTCTAGAACCCTCCAAAAACAAGTCAGTAGGCCTACCTATTAAATCTACCTCTGGGGACAGGCGCCAACAAATGCACTACTCCGAACTCTATGCAACATAAAGCTCAGTCTCTGCCTCAGTACTGGCGCTATCAGTTAACTACCCACAATAACTAGGCTAGATGAAGTACCCACCATAGTAGAACTCAACAAATTAAGCCATATACAATTTGAAGATGGCTGCTGGCAAAGCCCCCAAGTCTTCTGAAACATTACAAAATCACATTGAGCTAACCTGTAGCCTACATGAAATGGTATGCGAATGTTGTCAAGAATGTGCCATATCACAGGACTTGCGGGATGCGAAGATCGCCACACTTTATAAAAACAAATGTGACAGAAGCTATTGCAATGACTACACAGGAGAATTTCCTTTCTAAGTCTTTGACCGGGTGATATCAATTATAGGCTACTAAAGCTCGCTGATCGGTTACAACCCATGATTCCATAATGTGGCTTTCGCTCAGAAAAATTGACATGATATTCTCTCTATCAGCTGCAGGAAAAGTGCAGAGTGCCTTAAGCATTTGATCAAGTTGGTAGTGATGATCTCTTCAGAATTTTACAAAAAAAAAATAGGCTGTTCACCCAAGCTGCTAAATGTAATTGTTTCTTTCCACCAAAATATGATGGTTACTGTACAATTCAATGATGCCTGCTCCGAATGTTTTAGCACAAACAGCGGATGTTTCCAGGCACCAACTCTTTTTGGAATGCTCTTTTCACTGCTAATCCACAACGCGTTTAACAAATCCACTGAAGGCATTATATGTCCATTTCAGATTTAGTGGCTCTTGAATATGGCCAGACTGAGGGCAAAACAAAACAAGGTTACAAAGACAGTTTGTGTGGAAACAAACTCAAAATCTGCCCCCGATGTGGTCCACCCAGGCAGGGGGGTTTCAATATTTTCAGAAAGAAGATCAGAATGAAATTCTATCAAAGGCAAATGACAGAGAAGAATGGAGAAAGAAGATTGACAGATCTTGAGTGATGCCCCAATGGTCCAGCAGACCAATTGATAGGTGAAAGTGAAGGTGAAGTTAGATGTGAACCTGATTTCATATAATGATTATCTTATTGATCTAATTGTTTTGTATAAAGTAAATCTCTTATTCAAAGCCTCATGGAAAAAAAAACATTTCGTAAAAAAGAAAAAAAATCCTTAGGTGTCTTAAATTACAGATGTAGCACCGTCCTGCAGTTCACGCGATTATATGAAAAACTACTTATTAATTGTTGTTTTAAATTATGTTCCACTTATAAGCATATTAAAAAGATTTTTTTGTCTTTGAAAAAAATAGTAACCTTTTTTTTTTTTTTTTGTAAATGTGGTTGTTAGTATGAGAGAACTTACATAACTTAGCAATTTTTTAACAAAAAATCTAAAACCGTTTGCATAAATGTGTTACAAATTTGGTAAATAGACTAGTCATTTCCCTTACTAAATAGCCTCCTGTGTTCGTTACTATTAATAGTGAATAGTTGTAAAACTGGTGTATTTTATGAAAAAAAAAAAGCAACACAAAAAACTGCTTGCATAGTTGATTTTAAAAATTAAACATTTTCACTTTTAGAAAATAAAAATGTAGCTGTTGCATCAGAACTTTGAAATGTCTAAAATATCATGATATCGGATATTTTCAATATATTTTCTAGTTTACGATATCTAATTGGGACGGACGGACAGACATTCCACACAAAACTAATAGCGTCTTTTCCTTCGGGGGCCGCTATAAATAGAACAATTCCCTAATATTATTTAGTCTTTAGGCAATTAGTATAACCCAACTTTTTAAGTTCTTATTTTAGGGGAAACTACTCTTATTACAAAAATAAGTTGATGCGATGTTTACTTACAAGTAAAATAAATCTATTATTTACAGATTTAAAGCAGACCATACTTTTGTGTTGTCTAAAACTTACTAAACAAGGGACAGATGATGACGACGAAATGAAAACTGATAAAGAAAATAAAGTATTGGAATACGAGACTTTTTTGAATGACCGACTTAAACTAGACTTGAGGTAGTATAAGATAATAAATAGGTAATAATAATTCAGAAAACGCTTAACTTTAAGACTTTAATGTCTTTAACCCAGAGTCCTACTCCTAGACTTAGACGCCTAGGCCTAGAGGGCGGCTAGGGGGCTAGACCTGTCACCTAGGCCCTAGTCGGGCTAGGCTTAGCCTCTATGAATATGATCCTATACACTATACTGATACTATAGATAGGCATAGCTATAGCCTATATTCCTATATATAGTGTCTATGGTATAGCCATGCCAGTATAGCATCTATCTATAGGCTTAGCCTGGCTTAGGCTGTGTGTTAGGCTTAGCCTGTAATAGTATTTATTATAAGTATAGCCTAGTATACAGTATAGGTCTATCAATAAGTCTATTCTATATTTACTAGTATAGACAATATAGTATGATGAGTATAGGTCTAGTAGTGTGACCAGATGACCCTAGCCCTAGGGATAGACAGTGTGGTGCTGCCACTTGCATTCTTCAGAGGGGCCTTCGATCGGAAGTTTTACCTATATAAACTATATTGCCTATATAGAATAATATAGATAGTATACTAATTACTTAAACTGATTAGTTAAGAGATTTATTATGATTTAAGCTAAGATTACTAATTAGACTAATTTATAAATGATCAGTGGCATGGCCTCCAAAATTTAGCAATAAAACTATTGTTAGTTTTAAGTTTGTTCTTCATATTTAATTGTATTCTATAGCATAGATGTATAGGTCATGCTGTTTGCGCGCTGGACTGTCGTTTGGACTTATTAATGGTCCCGGGTTCAAAGTTCAAACCTTGCTTGCTCCCATCCTCCGTTGTCCTGTGGGAGCTTTCGACTAGGAAGTAATTTATCTTCAACTCTAAAGAACATCAAAAACATGCAAAAGATTTTAGAAACAAACATACACACATTACAAAGTGAGCTAATTGAAAGTTATTCATATGCTTTGCAAACTCATTCATCTTGGATCACTGATGCACTATTTTTAAGTATTTCTCCTATAAGAATATTGCAGGTCAAATAAAATTATTTTATAAGGAGATGTATAGAAAAATAGAATCTTATATAACTTACCATCTGGCAGTTGGTGCCTGTAGATCTGAATAATAGGTCTATTTGTATTGTAAACTATTGAGTCATTATTTTTCAAATTTATTTATATATATATATATTTATATTATATTATTATATTATATTATAGATATTATTTATATATTTATTTAATTTTGTATATATTTTATATGTTTATATTTTAAAGAAATTTAAAGCAAAATAGAACCTTACAAATATTTTTAAAATTTTGCAGGAATGTACTGGAACAACGAGACAAAATTTATGAAGAGATTTCTGAATATTTACAGTTGCAATCCACAATACATAAAATTCGGGTAAATCTCAACTATCAATTATTCCTAACTAAAAATTGTATAAATATCTGTATATTTTCAGAAAACTTGTATGGGTATTATTTACATTTATTGTTTAAAATGCCATTTAAAACATTCCTAGTTTCTATGAAAGCATACAATGATTATAATGAAACAAATGACCTCTGTAGATGCATGTCATTATTCATCCCTAAGAAGTAAACAATTGTGAAGTCATAATTTTTAAAGAGCCCATATATTGTCATTTAAAGTTTTGCTAATAGTAGTATTTATCATAATATGAGATAACCAGAAATTATTAAATATAAATATATAGAAAAAAAAAGGACTACTTAATGAAACAAACGCTTTATAAACACATGATTGTGACAGTTCAAAACTGTTTAAAAAATATTTGTTTCATCTTGAAGATTAAAATTTTTCTATATGAGGATGCAGATCTTGGTAACATTTTTTTGTTCAGTAATGTAGTAAAAAAGAAATAATGATAAAATATCAACTATTATGTTTTGCATTCAGGAAGACATCATTCCAGAGTGTGAATTAAAAACTAAAGTGGATCTTGGTTGCAACTTCTATGTTCAAGCTAATGTGTAAGTTATAAACATTGCATTTTTTAAATATTTTTTTTTAACAATTCATTAATTTAGTTACCTGGAACTGAAAATTGTGCAGACTGTAGCAGTGTAAAACTACCAAGCCACCTTAAATTTTTACTTGGAAAATGGTTAATAAAAGTAAAAAAAAATTAGTATGCTGAATGAAATAGATGGTCGCTAAGCAGTTTCTGCCTTTGAAACTAAAAGATAAAGAGACAAATAAGCTTCAGAGCAACTACAAATCTTGCTCAATTTTTGCCCAGCTTAGTCCCAAATTTTAACATCTTTTCAAAGTGAAGATGGACATCACAGTTATCTTTATTTACTCAATAAGATTGTACTCATCTTGTATCTGCAGAGGAGACTCATTCTTCCAATTACTTTATATACTTTCTCCCCCCCCCCCCCACCCCGTTCAATAGATATAAAATATAGTAAAATAAATCTAATTGATGCTTCATGATTTAAGGTCTGATCCATCTAAAATCTGTGTTGCTATTGGTTTTGGATTCTTCCTTGAAATGACTTTGCCAGAAGCCTTGTCTTTCATCAGTAAGAAGACAGAAAGATTACAGGAAAAGGCAGCTGAACTTACTCTTGAAGCCTGTAAAATAAAAGGCCACATTAAGCTAGTTTTAGAAGTAAGTTCAAATACATTGGTTTTGATGGCCCATCAAATTAGTTTTGTAGTTAAACATGTGAAAGCTGATTTCTTGCAAATTATGGGAAGTCTGATCCTTTTTTGTATGATAATGAAGAATAATTTTACTTCATTCTATTACATTTTCAAAGATAAAAATTAATTTGGAATGACTTCAATAAAGATCCTATTTAAATGATAAAACCCAGAGTTGCCTACAAGTACGTTTCTTGCGTATTTTGTATGCAAATGGACACGAAAATACGTGAGTACGATTTAACATCTGAAAATACGCATTTCCCCGTCAAAGCAAAAAAAAAATGTAGTTCCTGCCAATCACATTTATAGATCAGTGTGTCAATGCCTGGAAATGGACTATTCTTATTAGATCTACCACAAGATAGTATAACATCGCTTTTTTTGTGTGCGAGCTGATGCGCGAAGATTTTAATGTTTACTAAATCTTATTGATTTAAATTAAGCGGAGTTCCTTTCAATGTGTCAGTCTATATGAAGTCTTCAAACTGATTGTGAATTAATTGATTTATTATTTCTAATTCATGTAGACTGGATCTAGATCTATAACTAGAAATTTTTAATGATGTCAGGCACCTATATAGAATTTAGGTACATCTAGATTATTCTAGATCTAAATCTAATTCTATTCTAGTAGTCTTAGTAGTAGATTTGACCAAGTGTGTACAACTACTAGACTTAGATTTAGAACTAATCTATGTATAGATATCTGTAACAAGTTATTCTAGATATACTCAAAAGCAGCATTTTCTGCCATCTAATAAAGAGATTTTTCTTTCTAATGCTTTATAGAATCTAAAATTAAAAAGAAAAATTGTCTGTTCTAACTTTGTATAGGTCTAGATCTAGTATTTCACATTCACAATAGAGCCTACCATTCCGTGGGTTTGTCAAAATACCTTTGAATAGCCATATGCTTATTAAAACCAATCAGCTACTGCCTACAGATCTAGATCTAGATCTAGATTCGATTTTTTTGTAAACCACCAAATTTTGGAGTGAGTTCTTTACTGAAAGTGAGAAGGGCAGAGGTTTTAATAGAAGAAATATTGGTTAAGCTTAATCTTTCTCTTAGCATGATAAAGGAAATCAAACTGATGTTCCTTGACTTGCAGAACATTTCTTCTGTGGCAGATTGAAAGCTACTGTTACATTCACTAGCGACTGGTTCATTGGTTCCATTACTTATGAAGGCCTAAATTCAAAAAATGAAATCAGGGGCATTCAAGGCTGAGTGTGTGTGCAAAAGAAAAGCTTTAATTATGCTCACAAAAAAATATTGAATTCCTGATTTCTTGTGCCCTCCTTCAATACATCTGTTGATTTTATAAAACAACTTCAAGCATCAGAAACCAGAATAAATAGCTTTATCTTACAACAGCTATTCAGCAGACTCAATAACCAAGCTTTTATATTTATATTAGAAACAAGTTCAATGATTAATTAGGATTATCTGCCTGAAAAAAATCTTTAAAATGTTAGTTATTAGTGATTGTAGAGAATACCAAATCTTTAATTGCTAACTTTGCAAAGAATGATGTGAAAGAAGAAAATCTGAATTCTTTCTAAATGTGATACAATATCTCCAGTGTCTGGATACATTGTAAAGAAATGCCTTAAAAAAACTTCTTTTATGGAATTAGATGTCACTGATCCAGCTAAGCAAACCATTACATCTAATTCAAGTCTAATTTCACTTGTAACAAAAATTCCAATTCTTTTTAATTAATTTTCTTTTGCCGCTATAATGGATTGTGGAATACACTAGAGGCATTATGATCATAAAATCATTGCCAAGTGACAAAAACGACATCATTCTAACATTTTCTAGAAAAGTCTATGACAAAGACTAAAAGTGTAAATATTTTGACAAATGTACAAAATGTCTTGTATAACTCTATGCTGTGTTAACTTTAGGATTGCTGCATTTCGTTACGTGCTTGAATGACTTTTAGTCTTTCCTGAGTATGTTTCTTGATATTCAGGAAAATACACATTTGCCCCTTAAAATACACATTTCCAGGTAATGGAATACACATTTCCCTTTTGGCATGTAGGCATCTCTGTAAAACCATAAATGATTTTTTTTTAAATAATAAAATTATCAAATACAAGTAAATATCCTTTTTTTTGGTGTGCACCATGAGGACGAGTTGTATGGGAAATGCAAGAAAAATGTGAAATATGAACATCTTGAATTTTGATCTTTGGGTTTATAGTGTAATTTTAAAAAAAAATCATGCAATGTATTTTTGTTTTTAGATGCCTTTTAATAAAAATTAATGATTAGACTATTCTCTTTTGAAAAAAATAATAGTACCAAAGAAAAGCTATATTCTATTATCACATTAACTTAAACTTGGCTTCAAACTAAAGCCAGGTTAAAATTTCATGATTTTCAATTCACTGTTTACTTTCTCTCTAGGGGCTACGAGAACTTCAGGGTTTACCCAATGAGACTATCAAGCCATACAGAGATGTTTTGTCGTAATACTATCATTGCATTTATTTGAAATATGTCGATGTATATTCTGCTAAATATTTTTTCTTTTGAACATTTCAGTATTACTAATGTTTATGACCAATTGTATATTAAAGAAAATAAATAAAAAAAATAAAATAAAGAAATAAAAAGTCTGAATATTAAATTTGATATAATACTTTTAATATTGTACATTCAGCGCAGAGGATAACAAACAGTAAACATGTAGCCTAGGATAAGTTCAACACTGCAGCCTTAACCTTCATTGTTTAAGGTTGTACAGGAAATGTTAACATGAACACTGCAGGAAAAAAAAAAGTTGAACATAAATGCAACTAGGATACACAAGTTTTCTCTCATCTTTACATGAAAAAATGTATTAGTAAAAAAACATGATTGTTTAAAAAAAAAAAAAGGTAAAGTGTCAATATGATAAAGTAAACAATGTTACATGCCTCTCTGCATGATGAACTAAGTGAAATTGTATGTACAAAATTCATCAATGAAGTGTACTGCATTGCCATGTTATTGAGGGTCATGCTTTATTAGTAACTTGAATGCTGAAATTTTGTAGGTTAACAAATCAAAACACCTCTATGTAGGTATGGTCAAGATGTACAATATCTCTTCCTTAGACAAGACTGCTTTTCATCAGTTTGTTCATAGTTTTTGTTTTAGAGATCTTTAAATTTGTGCATGAAGAGATTTGTTGTCTCAATCCAGTCTCTGCTCTGCAAGTTTACAGTTCCAGATAAAGTCCTGACATTCACTAGAGACATTCCTTTGATGCCAATGTAACCTGAAACAAAAGTTTTCTAATAATTCAATATTCATTTTTTTTTTTATGTTTACTGCTTCTTTGGTAACAATACTAACTTTCGGACTTTCTTTAGTAGAATTTACGTATAGACTTTACTTTAAGAGATACTTCCTAATAATTCATTCTTATATTCTTCATATAAGAGACAACAAGAAGTTCATAATCGAATCTTTTCTTGATAAAGAAACAATTAAGCACCTTCTTACATAAAGTATTACATGCCTCATTAACCTCTCTATCTTGCCCTGCTAATAAAACAATATCAGTATAGAAGTCTGCAGACTAAATAGTGAGATACCTTCTTTGTGATGTGGTAGTTCAGAGTCTGTGAAATGGACATCTATCCTGTTATCAACTGTTACTGCATTGCAATCCAAGTTAAGATCAGTGCTAGCAGTATCAGGAAAACTGACAGAAATATCACCTGCAGATTAAAACAAACAAAGCAGATTTAGTATAGTGGTATTTTTGTAAAAAAAAATAAATCACAACCTTCACATATCCCTTAGTCTGTTGGACCGCTGGGCCACCATGCAAGATTTGTCGACCTTCTTTCTCCATTCCTTTGCTGATGACATAGATGGCCTAGCAGGGACAGAAGAACTAGCTGACTTGGTGATGCGCATAGACAAGACTTCTGCAGCATATGGTATGCATATAAATGCCAAAAAGAACTCAAATTATGACCTATAGCCAATAGGGCTTTCAAAAAGCTTACAAGTGTCAGTAGTTTTAAATACTTTGGAGCTATGGTCTCAAAAAAGAAAAAGTTGAAAAACAATATGTATAATAATTCATGATGAGCAAAGTACACAGATTAAAGAAAAGTTAAAATTCCTACCTGTGCCTACTTCAATGTTTGCCTTTTGGTGCCTACTTAAGTGTACAGAAACATTTCCAGATTGAAGACCAATGTCTAAATCACCATCTAAACTACCTGGTAGATATTTGTATAGAAAGACTATTTTAAAATTAATGTTTACTTTTACCTTATTCATACTATGTTTAAATAATATTCCAAAATGTAAAGGCAAATATATTAAATTAACCTTCCATGGCTTTATGTAAGCTCATGAAAAATTAACATTTTAATTTTAAGAATGAACTTAAATAACATCATTATATCTGTCCACCCACTAACTCATAAGGCCTCCAAAAGTGGAGAGCCTTATCAATTAAGTGAAACATTCCTTTATAAGGCAGATCAATTTCCTTTTGCTCTTTTCTCATCAATATTATACAATTAAAACATTCATTTGATTATTTCAAGGGTAAAGGAGTCCACTGCAGTTTGTAAGATCTGATTCAGAATATTTAAACTATGACATCAAAACTATTTTTGCTGATGTTTGTACTGTTTTATGTGTCAGCATTAAACAAAATCCTAAAAATTCCTACCTATGTTGACATCAGATTGTCCTGCCAAGAGATAAAGTTGTCCATGACAATGGCCAAGATTAATGCTGCCAGCATCAGATCTAAAAGTGGCATTATCTGCATAGAGAGATTTGACACTCACTGATCCCATTTCTGTCTCACAAATAATATTTGAGCCTTGCAATTTTTCTGTACTAATACTCTGGGGAGAAAAAAAAAGATTTTAGTTATGATACCTTTAGCTTAACTTTCTATGTTTTAGATTAGATTGCCATTTCTCAACCTGATGACTCACATTACTGTTGCTACTTCTTTAAAAAAAAAAAAGACAATGCATGCAAAGAGATGCAAGTTTTAAAAAAAATTGCTAATCATAGTCTGCAATAAAAATGATAAATGCCAGATTAGATCATATATTTGATACTCATATCAAAGTACCATAGTTTTTATGTTTATCAGAAAAATATTTCATTGTACACATAAAAGAAATAGTTCCTATTTTTCCTTTTCTTTAATGTAAGTCAATAGAGTGTTTCAAATACTAAGTGGCTAACTTTCCCAATTACACAAAAATGTAAAAATGCTCATGGTACCAGTATACAAAAAAAACATTGAAGAATAGGGAAATGGCAGAGGCTGTATTTTTACGCTTCAATCTAAGGAGAATGTATTAAATGAAGTTGTGTTACAAACATCTCTGGTAAAACTTTTCAAAATGCAAATATAAACAAACAAATATGTTTCACCAGAGACACACACACACATAAAAAGTACAGCAAATACTGGTAATTATCTTACCCCAGATTTCCTAGTCTGAAAATAAGAGTTACCATGTAGTGTTGAACCACAAGTTATGTTTCCTGATCTACTCATTGCACTGAGAGACATACACTAGGGAAGAAAAAAAGCTGAATAAATATTTTACATTTTCATTATAAATATTTAGGAGTTTTGTTTGTTTAATCTTTAAAACATTAAAAAGCTCTTTTACATACAAGATTGATAAACTTTAGAAGTGGTAGTTTAGACTTACTTAGTGAATAATTTAGACTAAACAAGGAAGGTGAATGCAATTTATTTTTAATATTGTATTTAATGCATCTGTCTTGAAAAAATAATAATCTTGAAACGCCTCAATTTTACTCTAGCTTTTGTTTAAATTGCAAAATCTAAATTAAAAACAGATGGCATGCAACAATTTTGATTTTTAAAGAAAATATTTGTAAATATGAGTATGGCAATGAAATAAGCTTTAAGAAAGACCTTGACATTATTGAAACAACAATTTCCCTTTTCTGCTTCAACAACTATCTTGTTACTTTCCATTCCTTCCACGTGTACATCTTTTTCCTCAAGCAGTTTCAAGTTCAGATCTTCAAATAAACAAATAAATATTCATTAAAAAAGAGTTTTTATTTTTATTATTTAAAATGCATGATAGATTATAATGAAACTAGCTCTTTTACAAAGCTTAGCTAACAAAGTACTAATGAATTGGTGTTTATGGTAATCCCCATTATATAACCACAAAATGATTGATTAATAAGTTATTAAAACTCAAAATTTAAATTTAAAGACTAAATATTTTTATTACAAAGCTACCTGGAGAGGAGATTTGTAGAAAAATAAAAATATAATAAATTCATTATGACTATTCTTAAACACCTGGTTTAGTAATCAAGTAACATTTAAGGATGGGGAATATAGAAATTTATACTGAAACCAAATCATTTAGACAAAAATAATACACCATTCTAATATTATGATTTAATTTTGATTTAGTTTAAAATAGTTTTAAAATTAAAATATTTCAAAAGCAGAAGTTAGGACTGGCAGCTTAGTAATTTAATGTGGAAAACAAAACTTTCTGAAACCTATTTAATGAATCACCGGTTTATTTTCAATACATGCATTTCTATACATTAATTATAGTTGTTTTTTTTTAACTTGTATACATACTATTATCACATCAGTAATGTAAAAAAAAAAAAGTATGAAATCTATAAAATATTTAATTTAATTTACCAAACTGCAAAGGAACTTGAATAATACAAACAACTGGAAGCACAACTCCGCTGGTAACTTCACAGGAAACATTCATATTAGCTTTATCTTCATCAAAGCTAACATTTAGTTCATACATGTTGCTAATCTGACTTAGCTGAATACTTTCTGGAACTTTGTGATCAGAATTAGAGTCTATGTCGTAATGAAGCTGAATTATAACTTTATTCAGCCCAGGCTGCTTCAAAGACTTGATATAAGTCTTAAATGGCATAGTTGCACTTAGACTACCACGTGGGCACACTTCGTAGAACCACGTCTCAAGAAGCGTCTGAACGTTCATGCTGCCGTCTCTGCTGTTATCAGCAGTTTCTGTTGTGTTAAAATGGACAGGTGATGTGTACATACAGCAGTGTGGCTGAGTCAATGAAATATAATGATAATTTAGAAGCTTGTTCTGAACGAGCAGCTTGTGGCTGTCACTTGAATGTTGCATAGATCTACTAATTCTGCACTTTCCAATGAAGGTTGTGAAATAGGCTGAAGATGTATTCTGTTTCAGTTTTTGTAAGCAGATAGCACTACGCATGGGAATTACTCTGAAGGGCCACATGTTCAGATCAAGTTTAACTTCTATGAAGCTAAATATCTTGTTATATCAAATATCAGTTGTGCATAGAAAGCTACAGTTTCTAGAAGTAGTCAGAGCAAAGTGTAAGTGTAGAACTACTGCTCACAAAGTAAGCTGGCTCTAGAGGTTTGATGTTGACATTGTAGAATATCTGTAGAAATTTAGATTTAGTCAGTACCTATTCAGAATCATCAGTTAGTTACAATAAAAAAATAATTATGCATAGGTTATAATTATTATAGAACAAATGGGTAGTATGATATTACTGTCTCGAATTCAAATAATAACCTAAATTTTATCTTAAAATAAATTCATTTCAGTTTAACAGTGAGTTTGATTGCAACTGTCTAGACTCTAAACTTGGATGGCTGCCTGGGCTTTTGTTTTAATTACTAAAATTAGCCATAAATTTTAAATTTAAACATAAAACAAACTTAATCTTTAGACTTTTAACTTTTTAAGTCACAAATTTGTGTCTTTGACTTTCACTTTGGTCACTCAAGCTCAAGTCACTGGATATGATCATGTTAATCATGTATCATCATTATCATGTGGATTCTCTCTGTCTCTACTAGACTACTACTAGATCTAGTAGTACTACTAGTCTCTAGTAGGGGTGCACCGGATAGTCGCTCTGGCTCCGGCTTCTGCTGAATATTCGGCACTTTTTCACTATCCTGCAATATCCAGCTCCGGTCGGATATCACTACCAGATAGTGTGACAGGTGGGGAAATGTGACGTGTGTTTGGCGCGTTTTATGTCTAGGGGATGATTATTTTTAAAGCTGTCACACACCAACCTATCAGCATATGAATCGGGAGCAGACACGCAACAAGACAAAGCAATGAAAGATAGATACAAAAGTTAAAATGAAGAATATTTATTTACATAAATATACATATAAGAATAAAAAGGGGGAGGGTTTGCTTCTATCTCTAAATAATACTAGCTTTAATCATCACTCTTGCATTTAATAAGAGAGTATGTCACTTTGTCCTCTGACTTAGCTGGTATTCCTGTTGATGTCGCAGCTGGCTGTGTCCTGGCTTGAGGTTCTGCAGCTGGAGGTGGCGCTCTAGCGGATAGAGGGACGCCGGTGATATAGTTCTTGTGGAGTCTCAATCCCCAAAATCTAATATCTGTAGTGGGCACAGTAGGGCGGGTGGCCGGCTACCGTGGGCATAAGGTTACTGCGGGCAGAGCTGATCTGCCGTGGGCAGCGTAGTTGACAGGATATGTCCAGTGAGTTGCAGAGGGTTGGCGTAGCTATGACGTCTCGCACAGACCTGAGTCCATAGGGACGTCACACCTAATAAGATGACAGGTGGGCTGTCGAATAGGCGGGCAATGCCGATAGCGCCAAGTAGTAGAGTTGAGTAGTGTCGTGTAGACACTGAACAGCAAATGGCAAATAGTTGAGTAGTGTCGAGTAGACACTAAGCGGCAAATAGGTGATTAATCCAATAGATAAATAGGCAGACACCTGAGGGAGGCTGCGGATAAATAAAGACAAGTTAGGACATGTCTCTCATGCATCTTATCGATGCCCTCGACTGAGGTGCATTCGTCAGATTGGTAAAATTGCTTTTGAGCACAAAAGGGGAGATGATGACAAATGGGATTTGGAATAATAGAGGGCTGATAGTAGTAATATAAAAATGTACATAAAAGGGAAAGTAATAATATAAAATGTACATAGAAGGGGAAATAATAATCTCAAATAAACAACACAGGTGGATAGAGAAAGAAAAGGGGGGGGGGGTTGAATTGGGCGGTGGTCAGCGACCCTGACGGTATGTTTACATATGACAGTCGATCGAGAACAATGGAGCGCGCTTGAATGGAGAGGGTGTCCGTTCAAGCGGCGCAACTCTCGTTAGAGTGAAATGGCTACAGGGGAGATAATTCAATACAGGGGAGATAACTCATATCTCTTTTCTAAGCGCAGTATTAGTGCGATAGTAAAATTATCAAGGCGATCAGCCGAGATAAAGGAAATAAAATAAGATGTACAAATATATACATGGTTGGATCAACGATCAATTGAGCAACGTAGCATTAATAGATTAATGCAATACATAAATAAATACATACATAGGACATGTTTATGTTTTCTACTTACGACAGTGAGAAATACACAATGCACTTAATTAATGTAAATAAAATAATAGAATACACATGATAATATCCAGTGGAAATAGCACAAAAGTAATTAAGATGGAACTTGTGATTAAGTTCGGCTTACCACCAGGTATTCCTCTAGGAGAAAGGAGAAATGAAGTAGTCCAGACTCGATAGCTCAGCTCGAATGAGAAATGAAAGAGTCTGATTTTATTTGGATCTACTTTATATAGGCCTGGAAAATGCGGGCGGAAACAGGAAATGTCCTAGGCTAAGAATTGTCTTACACGTGGGTGAATTAGACTTGAGATGGGAGTCGCACATTTGAAAGGTCAATGGGCCTGCTGGTCCGCGTGATCTCCTAGATCAAAGAGAGACGTGGGAGAAAGGGGGGGGGGGGAGTGACTTGCATTCCACACAAGGTGGTGTCCACTGCGGCTGTCAGACATCCTGCGAAAAGATCAAAGAGTCTGTGTGTATCTTTGCCCCGGTCAAGGGAAGATAAATGAAAGGACGCGCCTTAACTATCTCCAATGTGGTCAACTAAGTCTAGCCTGGAGCGGAAAAGGTGTGGCGGGTGAATAATTTAGGGGTAGGATGGGGAAATAATTAAAATAAAATAAATAAATAATGAAAAATAATAATTAATGCTGTGATAATTTAGAGTGACTCTGACAGCGAGTTTTTGACTTGTCACAGATAGTAAACCAGATAGTAAAAGCTACACCTGTATTTCTATTAATATTGTTATGCGGATCCGCGCTAAGTCTTTTTCCAGATACGCCAAACGGAGGTAATACTTAAATATCGAAACAACACAGGCGAAAGGCAAACAATATAAAGGTAGTCGACGCTGATAAACGATGTCCAATAAGAAGTTTAAACTAAATCTCCATGTTAATAAAAAATAAACCAATACTCATAAAGTGGACATGATTCAATAATGTCAGTTCTGAAATACTTTAACGTTTTTGTTTCAAATAAAAGAATTTGTTTTTAAAACTATAAACTATGATTATGCACCAAATATTTTTTAGTACAAAGACAAGGCGTATTAATCTAAATAGAAATAAGACTTTACATTATAAATTCGCATTACATATGTAGCAGCGATGTCTGGCACATTTTAAAAGCTTGTCTTGACCTTTGAGTGGTCTAGTAAACATGTAATATTCCTTAACTACTTCACGCTGATAAACTGTCTAGATGTGCGGGTATATCTCCAGAGGTATTTAGTGTAGGCTTGGTGTTTACGGCAGTGCTGAACAACTGAAGAAAACAGCACACTTTTTTTCCTTGGCACAGTCTGTAAAAGAGCTCTCAGCTCAGCAGCAATAAAGCTGGCTAGAAGAAGAAGAATCTCCAGAGGTAGAGATGAGCAACCCCCACCTCCTTTTGTTTGTTTAGTACATAACATTGAGTTCACAGATAGGCAGCTGACCACATTAAGCCAGATGTCAACCTGTTGACACTGTCTAGAGGTCACATCTTATGAGGGAACTGAGTTTGTTTACTTGGAGAGGAATTTTTATTAGGGGCGGGACTACAAGCCAAATCTCTATAAGGTTAATCTGGTATGAGTTTGTTTATTATGAGATAGATTGTCAATCAAGGGTCTGGACCACTAGCCACACCTTTTACACTATTAGCCGGGACAATAAGTTTGTTTACTTTAAGTCTCAATTAGGAGGCTGGACTACAAGCCAAACAGACACTGACCAGGGGTATCTTTAAAGGGAGAGCTCAAGAGACTCAACACCCCCAACTTCTTATTTGTTTAATCCATGGCAATGTATTGAAAGACATTGACCATTCTTAAGCCAGAATGGATTGACGCAGATTGTTGAGAAATATTGACACAGTCTAGAGGTGACTAGTTGATGAGACTAAGTTTGTTTACTTGGAGAGAAATGTCATTTAGGGCGCTAAACACACGTTCGTTGCACAATAAAATAAAACAAATATGTGCATGTGTGCGTGTATGTATTTTTTCCCTTTGTATTAAAACCTTTAGAAAGAAAACTAATTTCATTGTTTAATTCTATTGACTAAATATATAAAGGAAAACCTTGCAGTAAAATTTAACATCGCAGAAAATAAATTGATCTAAAGCAACACAATTAGATCTAGCAAACAAGGAAAAAATATGCTGGAATGTTAAGAAACACTTGACCTCTGTAACTAAGGTACAGATATAATTTATCTATATGCTTGACTGACCATGCCAATGTGTTATCTTCTTTTGTCTGCACACTAAACACTATTGCGTATGCCCAAGGAAAACAAATGCGTGAAGCCAGTGAAGGTCAACACAATCATCTATACACACACTACATTACATGTTTAGGCTCACTAGGTCTATCTGACCAGGTCGTTACAATCAGTCAAACACAAAGTCTATTTATGTGGGTTTTTTTTGGTAAGGAGGGTGTGGGTGATTTTTTTTTTCTATAGTTGGTTTTCCTAATTCTCTTAGATCTATATAACAGTAGATCTAAACATAGATATCAATAATAGGCCTACAGACTACAATTAAATCTATGCTTCGCAACTTTTAAGGCTCAGGCTATGAGTAGGTATAATAGATGTTCCTGCTGTTAATAAAAATATCGTTTGCCACAAATGGATTAATAAATATATGACCTACAACGCTTCAGATTCCAACTATTAACTAACAGCGATCAGTATTAAGCCCAAGTCTGATGACCAGTTGTTGGTCAGAAATTCATGAACACATACATCCAACCACCATACAAGCCAAATGAGAGATTTGCATTAGTAACTAGTTAAATATATACTAACATATTTTACATTGACCCTCCAACACACATCCTTTATAGTTGGTGGCCTCGTACATACACACAGACATGCTCATGCTACACAGATTAATTTTTGTTTATAAATACTGTTAATCTTTAATAAATCAATCAGTAACAGAGTTTAAAACAATAAGGTATATAAAAGGAAAAATAATAAATTAAAACCAACAAATATAGGTATGTTATTTAAGTTTCGTAAAATGTTCAGCAATACAAGCTATTTACAAAACACATAGGTATTCGGCTCCGGCCCCGGCCGAATATCAAATTTTACTTTATTCTGCTCCGGCTGGATATCAAAAAGTACTAATATTATACTAATAACTACTATCCGGTGCACCCCTAGTCTCTACTTAGTCATCTGATCTAGTGACTAGTCTCTATTTACTATTTACTCTATAGTCTACTATATACTATCTATATACTCCTAAGACTATAATGCCCTAAAACTATAGTTATAGTATAGATTATCATTATAGTATAGTATCTAATCTAGACTATATTCAATTCAGACTAAACTAAAGAATGTCTTAAGAATTAAGAATCTATAATCTATTCTATACTATTCTATAGTATTTCTTGACTGTCAAAAATCTAGTCAGTCTAAAAAATAAATCACTGGAAAACTTTACATTAAACATTGACAGCCCTCTTAAAATATAGATCTAGTCTTTTTTAATTATGCATTTTGATTCTTCAGAAAATCTGAACTAGCAGATCTATTTAGATCTAGATCTAGTAGTAACTAAGAAAGCTGTATCTAGATCTAGATCTAGATCTAGACTAGATATGGTGGTATCAACGCAATAGTGCTTTATGGAATCGAAATTAAAATGTCAACATCCGGTAATGAAATTAACCCAATCAAACCAACAGTAGCATTCTTATATAGCACTAGTCTATATAACAGAAACTGTGTGCCACTGCCCCCAACCCCTTCCCCAGTCGTCTACAGCGCACGTTTTTTTTTTTTTAAGTAAGAAGAGCGCATGTCAAAAAAGTGGGGCGGGTTTAGGTTTATAGACTATGCATGCCAAATCTATCTAATATAGAAGGAGGCAGCACTGACCACTACTAGTATAAGATAAGAATTCTTATTGGTCCAATCAAATGGAAATTCAGTTTGACTACAATTGACCACCTCAGTGTAACTATACTGTAACAATAACAACATAGATGCAAATAATCCTTCGTACAACATTCTGATAAGAAAACAAAGTATAAGGCAAGCAACGAAGAGTTTATAAATGCTAAAAATAAACTGAGAAAAGCAATAATTGAAGGGAAAAAAACATACAAAGAAAAAATTGAGAATTTCTTTGCCAAGAACAACTCAAAACAATGCTGGGAGGGATTAAAGAAAATAACAGGCTGCGCCTCAAAACGAAAACAAATTTTAGTGGCTGATGATGAGAAATTCGCCAACGAACTAAATTATTTTTATTCTCGTTTTGACAAAGAAGATTTTGTTGATCTACACAAAGAACTTTTCAACACTCTGTCCAAAGGAAAACAAGAGCCCTACGTCAATTTTGTAACGGAGGATGAAGTGACATTGTTATTTAAAAGAGTAGACGTAACAAAAGCTTGTGGACCAGACAAAATTAGTGGCAAGCTGATCAAGCTATGTGCGGAGCAAATTTCTTCTATCTTCTGTCATATCTTTAACCAGTCATTGCAAACGTGCGTAATTCCAAACATCTGGAAAACTTCAGAAATCATACCAGTGCCTAAGAAACCAAAAATAGATTGCTTAAATGATTTCCGCCCAGTAGCACTAACACCTATTGTTATGAAATGTTTTGAAAAATATATCCTTAAACAACTTGTAGCAAAAGTCAATAACAGCCTAGACCCTCACCAATTTGCATACAAAGCAGCTAGAGGAACTGAGGATGCCATTCTATTGCTTTTGGACCAGCTTTATAAGCATCTCGATATACCCAAAACATATGCACGAGTCCTCTTCGTAGATTTCTCCTCGGCTTTCAATACCATACAGCCACATCTAATGATAAACAAACTGAGTAACTTAAATGTAAGCCCTTACTTGCAAGCATGGGTTCTAAACTTTTTAACCCAACGGCCCCAGTATGTTAAAGTCAACAACACCAAATCGTCAACTCCGAGTACTATGTACGGGTGCTCCACAAGGTTGTGTACTTTCTCCTGTGCTATACACTCTTTACACTAATGACATAAGAAGCATCTATGACTCAGTTAAACTCATTAAATTCGCTGATGATACTGCCATAGTCGGTCTTATTTCAGGAGACGAAACTCAGTATCGAAGCTCGATAGAAGAGTTTACAAACTGGTGCACCGACAACTTTCTAGAACTGAATGTAACAAAAACTAAAGAACTTATAATAGATTTTAGAAAGAAAAAACAAACTATACGTGAACTGCAAATAAACACTACATCTATAGAACAAGTAAAGGCATATAAATATCTAGGCATTATCATCAACAACAAGCTTTCATGGGAATACCACCTTGGAACTCTGACAAAGAAAACAGCCCAGCGACTCTTTTTTCTATACAAACTCAACAGTTTTAAATTAAATAAGAAGATCCTTGAGACATTTTACGGCGCGACTGTACAAAATCTGCTAACATACGGAATAAGTTGTTGGCAAGGTAACGCCTCATCTAAACTGTTGCAACGTCTAGAAAACATCATTAAAAAAGCATCAAAAATTACACTCACAACATTACCACATTTAAAGGAACTTTTTGAACAAACGTGCCTAAGAAAAATCGAAAAAATCTTGGAAGACAACGGCCACCCGCTCCATCAGAACTACGCCAGGTCGTCGCGAAGTGGGCGACTGCTGTCAATCAAAACAAGAACGGAGCGGTACAAAAACTCGTTCGTACCTCACTCGGTCAGACTCTATCACCGCCACTCATTGATCAGGGAACAAAAACTCGTTCGTACCTCACTCGGTCAGACTCTATCACCGCCACTCATTGATCAGGGAACATGAAATGCACCAAGATACCTGTGTGTAGTCGCTGAATGAACTCTTTATGTTGTCTGTTGTATTTATGTGTATTTTTCTGTTGTGTTGTCTTTATATGAGAAACGAGTCCTTGTAATCACAACAAATTTCCGTAAGGATCAATAAAGCAGTCTTAGTCTTAGTCTTAGTCTTAAAAGAAACACAAACACACTCACAACCACTGAACCAGTGCTTTATGAATTAGACTTCTATGTAGCCTACTTCTCGATGACGACAAATGACCTTGTAACACCCTGGCCGAAAGTGGGATAAAGGATTTTTTAAATCTTTCTGTTTTAGTCCAAATGTATCTTATCTTATATGATACAGACGTTACTTCAAAAAAGAAGATGATTACGTTCTACGTGCTTCATGGAATCGAAATTAAAATGTCAACATCCGGTAATGAAGATGATTAGGTCCTACGTGCTTCATGGAATCGAAATTAAATAGCGCCATTAAAAGGAGAAGACAACTTAACACATAATGATAATGAAACTAAAGCTAACATCCTAAACAAATTTAATACTTTGCATCAGCATTCTCAGCCCCAGGAGACAAAGACATTTTACTTAAATTGAACCAAGTAGACAACATAGGAGATATAGAAGTACAAGAAAAGGGAATCCAAAAACTAATAGCCAACATCAAACCTATTAAAGCTTTTGGACCTGATGGTATTCCAGTTAGATTACTCAAAGAACTAAGCAATGAACTATATAGCACCAGTGATCAAAATACTTTTTCAAGCATCTCTTAACCAGGGCAGAATACCAAGGGACTAGAAAGAAGCTAATCCCAACCTTCTATTTAAAAAAGGAGAACTACAGACCAGTATCACTTACCAGCATCACATGTAAAATCCTAGAACACATAATATGTAGCAACATCATAAACCACTTAGACAAACATAATGTCCTTACTCCATACCAACATGGCTTTAGGAAATATAGATAATGTGAAACACAACTAATAGGACTAATTGATGATTTTTCAAAAGGTTTAGATAACAATGAGCAAATAGATGCTATCTTACTAGATTTTTCCAAAGCTTTTGACAAATTCACCACCATAGTTTGCTTAAAAAATTAAAATATATTGGCATATATGATGGTCCGTTGCATCAGTGGATTAGAGATTTTCTGATAGGGAGAGAACAAACTGTAATAATAAATGGCTCTAAATCAACACCAATAACAGTAAAATCAGGCGTACCTCAAGGAATAGTCTTATATAGGTCCACTACTATTTTTAGTTTACATAAACGATTTACCAAATTGCATTAGTTCAGGAACAAAAGTCATATTATTCGCAGACGATTGCATAATATATAGAACAATAAAAACAACACAAGATACAGAAATTTTACAAAGAGAATTAGATGAATTACAGAAATGGGAATCAAATTGGAGCATGTCTTTCCACCCAGAAAAATGTCAGTTATTAGGCCTAAGAGTAACAAAAAAACTAAAACAAATTAATTCCACTTATCTTATTCATGGTAAACCAGTAACACAGACTAAAAACGCAAAATACTTAGGTGTTATAATAAATGAAAAACTGTCATGGAATCCCCATATTATAATAATAATAATAGTAATAATAATCTTTATTATCCGTAAGGAAATTTGTCTTACAATTGATGAAGCTATCAAAAAATCAAACAAAGCATTATGGTTTATTAAAAGAAATTTCTATAAATCAAATAAGAACATAAAATTAAAATGTTATTTAACCTTGGTTAGGCCATCAATAGAATATGCATCCTCTGTTTGGGACCCCTCAACTCAAGAAAACATTAAGAAACTGGAACATACACAAAATAGAGCAGTGAGATTCATAACAAACGAATATTCACATTTGACTAGAGTAACACCTTTAGTAAAATCACTAAATTTAGAAAGCCCTTAGGACAGAAGAATCAAAAGTAAAGTAGCAATTATACAGAAGACACTGAACCATAATCTTCAAATACAAAAACAAAATTTAATAAAATACTCAGAAAGACACAAAGATAAAGGCACATTCCTCATCCCATATGCTAGGACAAATTTGTACAAATACTCCTTCTTCCCTAGTGCTATTAGAGCATGGTTACTTGAGCTAGCCAGGAAAACCAGTGACTTGGCAGAATTTAAGTCATTGGTTAACATGCATGACTGAATGCATGACGCGTAGGACGTAATCATCTTTTTGAAGTAACCAGCTAGCCAGGAAAACCAGTGACTTGGCAGAATTTAAGTCATTGGTTAACATGCATGACTGAATGCATGACGCGTAGGACGTAATCATCTTTTTGAAGTAACGTCTGTATTTTTTTTTTCAAAATGGCGCTGCACTGTGGCGACATGCAATTTGTGCTTTCATTATTCATTATTATTTCTTTGCTGGATGTATATTGAATGTTCTTTTGTAATTAGTTATGCAGATGAAAACTTCTGTTTTCAAGGTGGGCTCCACAATGAGTATTTACATTACACGTTTTACTAGATCTAGATTTGTTCAATTTTGGTTATTTGGTTATTAATAAAAAATGTTAGATAAAAAAAAAATGATTATTTTTCTTACCCTGCCCCATTTCCCCCACACTCACCCCCGACAAAGAATCAGTTTATCCTTTAATAAATGCAAATCCTGAAAATCACTATGGGGTGCGTGGGGTGTGGGTCCCACCAGGTGATACCCAATAAGGCGTGTCACCCAAGTGGAGAAAATACACTTTTGCATTAGCAGATACTTTTTTAAAAAAAGTGCCAGTAGCTAGAGACTTGAACATGTTCGTTCACAATTAATATCTAGATCTAAATAACATTTGTTTTCTGCTTTAAATAATTATGTTTCAAATTGCATCCAATGCCCCCAATTTTTTTTTTTTGCTTGACATACTTTATATGACCAGTTAAACATTATCCTGTACTTTAACTTTGTAACGCTATATACAAGTTGCAAGTATACAAAGGCTGTTTGCATCAAAACTATTGAATTCGTGGTTAGCACCTTTGCATCATGAGATCGAGCTTGTCCGCCTTTATCAAGTGATGACAGTTTTCAGACATAAAGTATTACCAAAATCTCACATTCCATTTGATATAAATTCCGTAGAATCAGAAAGTATCAAAGAAAGAATTGAGATTTAAAGAAATCATAATGTAATGGAAGGTATGATGGAATGATGTAATATTTTAGTTGTTGACAGTAAAATAAGTTTCGGCTCAGGCGAATGAAATGTTACAATTAGGCTACTCAGTTCAATGAGACAGACTGAAATATTTTAAAAGTATAAGATCCTGCTAGTAGACTCAATAATTGTCAATTTTAATACACATCATAACTAGTGATAAATTGTCATTACAAAAAAAAAAAATGAAAAAAATGTAACCATCAGTAAATGTAGCCATTTAGCTCAGTGTTTTATGGTACAATAAAATAACAAAAGAGCGAGGGGGAGCTCACAGCACCCAACCAAGTGACGCCACTGCTGAGAATAACACATTTGGGGACCTTGAAGCTCTGCATCATTTATGTAAGGCGCCGGCCTCCTAAAATCTTCGATTATAATATGTAGGCTCTAAAAGGTCTACCACTTTGTAACCAAGCACTCGTGAAGCCGATAACATAAAATTTCTATACAAGAGCGTGTACAATTAATGGGCGAACATTTGAGACATGACTGCAATGTTCCAAATTAAAATAAAAACTCAAGCTATTTATAGTTCCCTTTACCGAATAGGATTTGGGGTAGACGTTTTGCTTGACAGAACAAATTCACTGCAGACAAAAATGGACAGCTTATAAACTTTTGAATTATTGGAGAGGGAGAGAGAAGGAAAAAAAAGCTTCGTATAGGCCCCTATAGGCATAAACATACGTTAGGTACACAACGAACTATCCGGCTTTTTCCCTAGTTAATATATAAAAAGGATAACAAAATTACATAATTTATTCTATATTCAATTTTTCAATAGTTTCTAAAGTTATGTTAAACTTAATGAATTGGCAATCGGAAATATTCTACACATCAATAGTTAGGCCTATATGTTTAAACAGAGCCGGCACTACGTTTGTATATAATTTATTTAAACTTATTGTTTACCTTAAAAACAATATATCTTTTTTTACAACAGGATTTAGGAGATGTAATTGAATTAATTAAAAGAAAAAAATCGTGAATTGTACTTTTTGTGATCTAAATCAAACCACTGCTCACGCAGGCTACACCTATTGGATTTATGCATTCTCTAAATGAGAAGTTGGAGAAAGAGGTCGATGAAGAGAGATTGGAGTTAGGATATGAAGGACTACTCATCATGTAATGTCCTAGCCTGATAATGTGGTATGCGGTTTGTGTGGTCGTCACAATGATCACGGGTTCGTACCCTGCCCACGTTGTCCCCAGCTGTCTGGCAGGAGGTTTGAATGGGAAGTTAATTATCTTCATTTCTGAAGAAAATTCTGAAATTTGTTACAAAACAAACAGACTGCGTTGTTCGGTGGAAAAAAAAAAACTGGGGGTGGAGATTTTAAGGATAACCCTCTTGATTAAATAGATTGTGATTAAAAATGCTTAATATCTTAACGATTCATTAACAAATTTTAATTACAAAAATTAAAATACCACAAAAGTAATTATGTGGTGGGATTATTCCTATCAATACAATCCTCTACATCTGACAATTTTACAATACAACATTAGGCTACAAATATCAAAGAAAGAAGAAAAAAAAATTCACGAAGTTTACATACATATAGATGGGAGTAGTCTATATCTATTTATAGACCTACACATTATGTCTATAGTTTTTTTTTTAACACCGATTTTATCATATGAGGTGAAAAAATGTTGTTTACGTTTTGGCGGCCAGGTCTAGAGTTTCCATTCATATTCGTCAAATGGGTTGGGCTTGTGTTGCACTCCAGAAGACGCCCCACACAACACACTGACGTGTACAAAAGGTAACTTGAAAGGTGTGTCTCCAAATAAAAGACATTATATACAGGCACTGCTCTAGTTGATAATATAGAATTAGAAGTGAAACGTAACTCAAATGTCAGAATCAAACAGCGTTCAAATTGGATTTATGTGAAGATTCGCTAATATATTGACGAAGATTTCTTCTTTTTTTGTGTTGCCTGATAAATTGATAAACATTTTAGTAGGTCTAGATCTAGTTTATGAAAAAAGCAGGCATCATTAATTGATAATAGTTTACCTATATTATAAGCCATATTAATCTTTTGTTTAAGAAGGCCTAGATCTATATAGTATATACGATACAAGTTTAAATTTTAAGAAGCTGATATTTAATATACAGGCATTAAAAAAAATCTGAAATAACTTTATTTATCAAAGTGACAATCAATAGTTTTACATATTTGGATTCGTTCTAGATCCTGCTACCTTACCATAGAAGTAGGCTATACAACATAGGTAAGTTATTACTTAGTTTTGATATTGTTATTATTGTTATTTACTGGTAATGTTTACACGTTGTTTCATTTGTAAACCCGCTGGTCACACAGCAACTGAATGAAGAAACTCTCATTGCACCATGTTGAACAATTTGTAGCAACTAACTTTATTAATAAACTACAGGCCCTTATATACATTCTGGGTTTAAAAAATCATAATTCACAACAAATATAACTGATTCAAATATAACAACCAGACATAGGGCCTATACTTAAATAACATGCTACCAATAACTTTATTAGCGCAGCCAGTCAAATGTCATCCATGGCTCCCACTCCCCCTTTTTTCTTTTTTTTTTAACAGGTCACGAAGGTCAGATTGACTCAGACACACACCTGTCTGTTATTATTCGATGCTTATCTTATAAATTATAGACGTTCCATTTTAACAAAAAATAATAACGGCCAAAACGTATCCATGTGTAAGTCTAGTCATGCGTGTTCACTGGAGACTAAATTCTGCTAAGTCAATTTTTTTTTCTGGCTGATTCAGGCAACCCGTTCCATGCTCTAATAAAACTAGGGAAGAAGAAGCACTTGTAAAGCTACTTATGAATTTGTCCTACCATACTGAATAAGAAATGCGCCTTTATCTTTGTGTCTTTCTGAGTATGTTATTTGTAAATTATAGTTGTATGTATCATTGCTACTTTACTTTTAGTTTTTGTCATGAAGTGTTTAATGATTTTTCAAATGGTTATTCTCTAGTCAAATATAAATATTCGTTTGTTAAATCTCAACGCTCTGTTTTGTGCTTGTTCTAGTTTCTCCATTTTTCCTTGTGTTGAGGGGCCCCAGAGAATACATTTTCTAATGTTCGTGTAATCAAGTAAAATAGCCTTTTATATTAACTCACTCTTTCTGTCTCTCTTTCTGTCTGATAAAAAGTTTGAACTTATTATTTCTTCCTCAGCTAATTTCGGATCAAGTTAAAACTTTGCAAAATTATTCAATTGCGTAGACAATACATAAATCACTAACAAATATTAGCCTATTAATCAATTAAGTACTGGTTATAAAGGGGAACTTATTCTTTATTTAAATTTACATTAAATATGTCGGGTTTTGTTCCCCTAAAATAATTGTACACGTTTTTTCTCCCACACTCATTCTTGGATCAAGTTGAAACTAAAACAATTGTTTATAACACCTAACGAAACATGAATCTATTAAAAAAATTAACCAATTAGTCAATAAATTATTGATAAGTTATTTGGTTTCATGTTGGAAAAAGGAAATAGCTTCTACATTCTTGACTGATATAGTTGTAAGTGTGGAGTTTTCCCCCTTAGATAAGCTTTTTTTTTTTAAAAAAAAGATTTTTTATATTTTGCTTTCTTTTCTGTCGTATGTTTATTTCATAAAGTTAATTCGTATGGCCATCTCATTACATAAAAGACTCAAGGAAAAAGAAAAAAAAAAAAGGGGGGGGGTGATAGAAATGTGGACTAGGTTGGTACTAGAGAAACACGTTATATCAATGTTGAGAACAAAAAATTACAACAAAAAGATGTTTAGGTCTTTATTATGAAAAGTAGACCTAGATGTGGCCTAGTGAAATAAAACTACATGTAGTCAAATAGGTCTAGTATAGCATGTACTACTAAGGTGAAATTATAACCTGGCTGTGCCACATAGGCCCTAACTTAAGAAATGTATTCAGTGTTATAAAAGTAATATCGTTAATGGGGAGAGAGAGAGAGAAAGGTAGGCGTATGCTACGTAAATAGTTCACACACTCTGTCTGTCCTCATTTAAGAAGCTTACTCCCCAATCCATTGACATCTCGTGTGAAAGTCACGTATAGACATCGTCATATCAATAGCTCTGATATTTTTTTTTTAAATAATCAAACACGCCACGTAACTACATCATAGTGGATTCATAGGCGTGGCTAGTCTTTTGTAAGAGGAGGCTCAGTCAATCATGTTAACATCGTTTGAAATGTCATGAACTAGATCTAATATCTCAACACTTCGTCGAGGCTCTGCTCAAAAGTTTGCCGCCACATGCAATGAAATTTGTTTATCTTTTCTGATCTTATAAAATACAGATGTTACTTCAAAAAAAGATAATGGTTACGTCATATGTCATGCATGTTAATCACTGACTTAAACTCTGCCAAGTCACTGGTTTTCCTGGCTGACTCAGGCAACCCACTCCATGCTCTAATAGCTCTAGGGAAGGAGCATTTGTACAAACATGGAACAAGGAATGTGTGTTTATTAGCCAATGCATGCACACCACACTGCATTGCAATATAACTTGTTGAATTAAGTGAACTTGGGAGAGATAATACGAGACACAGTTGTATAAGAATCAAACAGGATTAACATTCAGGTCATCTAAAAAACTTTTTTAGATTAGTTTGTCATTTTAGTGTTTGTGTTTGTAATGTTATTACAGCGCCTTGAGCCTACATTTTGTTTGTTAACAGCGCTTTATAAATAAAATTATTATTATTATTATTATCTACTAACTGACACACCGATAGGGCTTTCTGTGTGTGACAATAATCTTAAGTGTACACACTTCTATATAGTTTCAATTAGGGGCGGACTGGCTATATGGGCAAACGGGCAAATGCCTGTTGGGCCGGTACCAAATGGGCCGGTCTGGTCGCGACCAAAGAAAAGAATAATTCAATGCAGACAACTTAAAAAAAAAGTGACAGCAGCAAGACACAAAAGCCCGAACACGTTTTCTTTTTTTTTCTTGATCTAATTCTTATTACAATTAATTTGGTTTGAAAGTCAACAAGAATATCAAGAAAAATAAATAAAAATAAATACACTATACACTGTACGTATTATCATTTGCAAAACGTTAGACTGTACGTTCTGCTATGCACGAGCGGCATGGACTGCTTTGATGTCTTCTAGGTTGTGTTTGGCCTACTCGTTTTGCTGGTCGGCATGGGCCTTTGATAGCACTCCAATTTTTTTTTTTGCTCCTTAGTCCTTACCTCCCCGTCTTTTAATGGTTCCAATGAAATGTAACCAAAAAGAGGGATGAGAGAGGTTAAGTTACAAAACATTGATATAACGCAGAAAAAAAAAGATATGCGCGACAATTAGCTCTTTAACAATACTTAAAAGAAATTAACTTTAACACACACACACAGCCGCGAAATTGCAAGCCACCCAACTTATTCACAGCTCAATATGGGTATAATGCTCTACTTTCTGCGATTTGAAAAGAAAAAGTAAGTTTTTTTTTGTTTATTTTTAATAACATAGATTTAAAAATACTACACTTAGGGCTTACAAAAAAAATATTTAATTAAAAAATAAATCTAGATCTAAATCAATTTTTATACTATTATAATTAATGGCAAACTTATGCTTAGTAATAATAATAAGGCTAGTCTTCGAGTCCGAAGATTAGTGAGGAATGCAATATTTCCCGTGGCTGCGCAGCCCCAGCTGAGATGTACATATTTTGCCACATCCAGGGCAAACATAACAATTGTCCGCAGGTGGTCGATTTATATTTTCTTTTCGCCGTCTGCGTTTGTCCTCGGCAGCAGACTTTCTTTTGGTCTCAAATGTGTATCCCGCGGCCTTCGTGAGTGACCTCCAGCTGTCTCGTTCTGAGGCCGCATGCAACCAGGTGTTCTCTTCTATGTCAGCCAAGGAAAATTGACGCCTAAACTGGTCTTTGAAGCGTTTCCATGGGGCGCCTCTGTTACGTTGACCACCTTTTAGCTCACCAAAAAAGAATGCCTTTGGCATACGTTCGTCTCCCATATGGGAAACGTGCCCTGCCCAGCGTAACTGTCGGACCAAAAGAAGTCCCTCTATATTGTCCATACCGGCGTTCGCAAGGACATCGCTGTTTGTAGTGCGGTCTTGTCACCGTATGGTGAAAGCGCTAAAGAAGTCTTAGATGTTTCCTGTATAGTGACCATGTCTCGGAGCCATACAGAAGGGTTGAGAGAACCACCGCCTGTTAGATACTGATTCATGTAGGCATTCAGAGCGATCTGTTCCGCCAAACTCTCGCCTGAAGGCGTCCAAAAGCGCTACTGGCCCTGGCCAGACGGTTATCAACTTCCCTTGAAAGTGAGGCGTCATTTTGACACTATACTATTTAGATATGTGAAGTGGTCTACGACGTTAAGGGGCTGTCCGTTTACGGTAATCCTTGGGGCTAAGTATGTTTTTTTGGGTGACTTCTGGAACATGACTTCTGTTTTCCCGAGGTTTATAGATAGACCGAAAGAGGCGACAGCGTATTCAAATTCGTTTACCGCGTTCTGGAGGTCATGATCATTGTGAGCTAGCATAGAGAAGCTCCGTTATGACCATTTCCTTTTTTTTTATGGGATAGTAGACGTCGAAGATTGAACACATTGCCGTCAGAACGAAACCAGATATAGATGCCTTCGTGCAATCGCTGCCTCATTTGACCCAGCATTACGCCAAAGAAGATAGCGAATAGAGTAGGAGCAAGTACACAGCCCTGCTTCACGCCATTTTTTATTGGGAAGTGATCAGAAAGGGCACCATTGTGTCTGATCTGGCCACTTTGTCCAACGTGAAGCTGCTTGTGAATGGACAGAAACGTACATGGGCATCCCAGCCTGGCCAAAATCCTACACAAACCATCGCGACTGACCGTGTCAAAAGCCTTGCTGAGGTCCACAAAGGCAGCGTATAGGTTTAAGTTCTGCTTTTTGCATTTTTCTTGTAATTGTCGCAGAACAAATATCATGTCAGATGTACCTCTTCCGGCTCTAAAACCACATTTGCTTTCAGATAAGACCTCGTCCACTAAAGAGTGAGTTAGTCGGTCGAGCAACTTAGTATGAAGTCATTAATGGTGAAAATTATTACAATAGTTACAATAATTTATATAGCTCTATCACAACCAATATTTAATGAAAGGATATTTATATTTTAAATAATGGGCCATGGTATATTCATATACAAATCGCGTTTTTTTTTTAGAATGTACTAGGAGTAAGCAAGAGCTTTTCACATTAAGTAAGTGCGTCTCTAACCGTTCTGCTTTCTCTTATCTTTTAATGGAATGGGTTGCCCGAGTCAGCCAGGAAAACCAATGATTTAGCATATTTAAGTCACAGATCAACATACATGAATAGATTGACACATGAAATGCGTAAGACGTAACAATCTTATTTTTTGAAGAAACGTCTGTAAATATATAAGTAATACCAAAAAGCTTTAATCTCATTAGGCTACTATTGTATAGTTTATAGCTTTCAGACTACATACATGTATAAATAGAATACATTATGTAATCCTACGAATGCATACATCCAGTTTTCGATGCGTTATCAAACTTTATATATTTTGTAGAGAATTAGGCTTACACCTATAATATAACACATAAGCGGAGCCGGGAGGGCAGGGTCTTCAAACCATCACTTGCCTCAGACCTCATTGTCTGAAAGGGAAACTTTACTTACTGCCCCAGTGCAGCCAACTTAAGCAAACTGCAGTCACCAAATTTCATGAGCGTAGCCAAAAGGGGTTTTGTGGTTTCCCTTCCCCCTCCAATACAAAAGTAAAGCATTTTACCATTTTCTACCAGTCGCAGGACTCCATTGAATATCGGATTTGGTTTTTTATTTTTTTTAGCGGAAGAGTAGCAGGCTAATTGCACTGTAGATACCTCAGAATATGCATTTTTAAAGTTTAAAATAACGGAAATAATGCTTGGTTCCGGGGCTTCGCCCGTTCCCCACTGGAAGGGGGGAAGGGAGCTCAAAGCGCTCTCCCGGACTTCCTAGCTGCCCTTTGGCGGTGTGTACTGTCTTTCCACTAATTATAGGAAGAGAGTATTCTAGGGTAGAAAAACGTTTGAAAGAATGAAAGATCAGAATGTAATGAAGATTAATTAGATATACACACACACTAGTATATATATATATATATATTGCGGATTGGGTTAAAACACCCCCCCCCCCCACCGAAAATATATGACATGCCATTTGTGGGCCGGTTTATGTGGTAATGCCCGGGCCGATTTTGATACCCAGTCCGCCCCTGGTTTCACTGACTGATTCATCACAAATTCTTCCACCTATAGGGTAATTAAAATGCACGATTAACTGCTCTCCTTTTCTTTCTTATGTCATACAAATAACTAAGCATTTTCGACGCTCGATGCATTGACCAAAAGACAGAATATAGAGCAGTTCCCAAAACAAGTAAAATAATAAAAAAAAAAAACTAAAAAAAAAAATAATAAAAAAAAAGCTTATATAGAGTGAAAATGCATCAATTATTTATAATTAATCATGTAATTCATTTTTAAAAGCGGGTAGGGGAGTATTGGGCAAACGTTTTGGGAGCGGGCCAAAAACTAACAGAACAAAAAAATAATAGGCCATAATAAAAACAAAAATAAAGACATTTAGCTGTAGATTTAATCACATCAATACTAATTTACGAAGCTGCGAGTGATTTGATAACCATCATCACCGCGTCTCTCAGTCTGGGGCATGGGCCACCAACCAGCTTCCTCCAGGTGTCTCGGTTCTAGGCGAGTCTCTCCAACTGTCCACACGTCTTGCACATCTGCTTGGCGTCTGCATCTTGTGCGATTGGAAATATTTGTATTCATTGTTTTTGTTGAACACAAATTTCATGCTTATAGCATGCTCAGCGCGCTATGGTCCGACCACTTTTGTGGACCAGGTGGTATCTGGGAGAAAGTTTCAGTGCTGCTTTATTTAAAAAAAAAAATCAACAATTTAAAAAAAATGTTGATGGAGTCTGAATTCGAACTTAGTAGTTGTTATAGTCTATTGTTAGTTTTGAATTTTAGCGAACGGCTTAATTCTCTATTAAAGGCTTATCTCCCTTTTGTTAGTAGGCCATACTGCCTCTATTTAAATCAAAATAAATTAATTACGACTAATTGATTAACTAAATGGCAATTCTATTTCATCAACAATGATTAATTATTCAAAGAATGGGAAGTGGGAGCCATAACGTGTACAAAGTTCCACCCAGACAGACAGTGAAATTTAATTAGCTTTATCGAAATAATTCAGGCAGCGTCACAGCTCATTAATTTTATTTTGAGACGTTTTAACATTGTTTACAGTCTAATAATTTAATTTAGGAACTAATAGATATTTAAAATATATGAACACATGAACATATTTATACAAATTGATCCTTATTATTTAATCCTATGAATATGTTTGAGCTAGCCAAATACAAATAGAATGACAATCATTTCTTACATCTATCTGTATAACCTTTTTTTTTTTGCATCTATCCATTTAGTAGATTCTTCTTCTTCTTCTTCTAGTCAGTTTTATTGCTGCTGAGCTGTGAGCTCTTTTGCAGACGGTGCCAAGGAAAAAAAGTGTGCTGTTTTCTTCAGTTGTTCAGCACTGCCGTACAGGGTGTTGGTTATATTGGGCTGTAGTGGAAGTAGGGTCTGCCTAAGGTGGATTAGGGAGGGGCATTCAAAGAGGATATGGTTTACGGTTTCAAAGGGGTGGGCGCAGTGTCTGCAAAGGGGGAGTTGTGTGGAGTTTATTTTGTTCAGGTGGTAATTTAATAGTGGTGTGTGTCCTGTTCTTAGTTGGAAGATTGTAGATTGTTCTTTGCGGGGGAGGAAGTTAATACTGTCCAGTTTGTTAGGCGTAGTCATTTCTTTGTACATGGCTCTGCCTGTGTTTCCTGATGCCCATTGGTTGAGCCACTCCTCTTTGTGATTGTTGACTAACATTGACCTTAGGTGAGGTAGTTAACAGGTCTATCTGGTTGTTCCATAGATGAACCTGCCTTTGATAGCTTATCTGCCTTTTCATTTCCCATGATGCCAATGTGTCCAGGGATCCACTGTAGTGTGATATTGATATTTGATTTTGATATCATCTGATGGATTATCACAATGAGTGTTGTCAACTCTCTTGGGCTAGAAGTTAAGGTGTGATTAAAAAAAAACAACGCTTCCATACATTAGCCTAATATTTGTAAAGTGCTGCTTTTCTGAAGCCAATAATGATAATGGCTGAATATTGTAAATTATTTTAATGTTATTTAGCTTCTTAATTATATCAATCACATTGATTGAGTTCGATGTATTTCATACAATGCCTTTGGTTTAGATGTTAGGAGCAGATATTCTGTGTTTCCAAAGCTGGAAAACGAATTCTTTTATTCAAAAAATTGTTAAGTACTCTTCCCCTTCTTTTTTTGTTTTCTTATTTTAACTATTTATATAAGATAAAACTACCGAAGACTAACATTTCTTACAGATAGCCCTTATGAGTATTCAGAACGTGGTAATGTCATTCTGTGGGCGTTGGTATGCTTTGTGTGTTATTTCTTTGTAATCTGTGTGATGTCTTTGTCTGTGCTTTGAAACCCATTGAGGTTGCTCTGTATTTCATAATGTTATTTATGGAACTATCTTTTGTCCTGGCTAAGAAAAGAATGGAGTCTAAAGGTTGGATTGTTCAGAACAGTGGCAACTAAAACTATAGAGTCGGCCTTTTCCTTGAATGCAAGATGTCAACTAGTTCGACCTCTCTCTCCACATGACCTCAGAAAAATTATTACATGTATTGGATAGGTCCTCCACAATATTAACCTGGTACTTAATAAACTGATTATCATTGTAACTCTTTATTTCACTGCGTGCATTAAGTCTTTTTGGTTGATTTATTTTGAATAATGCCCATTCTTTTCACGCTCAAGATTTTCTGTTATGAGGCAAGTGGATTAATAACTTAAAGACTGTCTGGCCAAAATGACCTTTTAATGAATCATTAAGGAGATAGAGATGGAGATTCTGCTGAACTTTTCGGTGCAATATGCAAGGAACACTGTCTGACGATGGGGATTCTGGGACTTCGTGTCTGCTTAGTGGAGACAAACTATAAATAGCTTGATTTTTTGTTGTTGTATTCGGTGCAGTGGCGTCACTAGTGCGGGTGTCACCGCACCCCTCCCCGCACCCTCCTAGTGAAGCCACTGATTCGGTGTACAGAATAAAGATTGCGTTGATAAACTATGCTTTTTTTTTTACTTTATTTATCTTTTTAAAAAACGAGAGGAGTTAGTGTTTTCCAACATACTCGAAGGCAGCCCCTATTTGTGCTTTGTATGATTAGCAAAACAAGTCAAAATGCAGGCCTTGATAATGTATTTTATTTTCACGACAAACATGAGCGGTGAATTAGACTTTCCGTTTGAGTGATATAGGTATGCCACTTTACGTTACTAGAGATTTATTGTAGTAGTAATTATTATAAAGAACAAAGTGTACCTTTAGGTAAGGAAAATGTAATAGGAAATATTTCTATATAGATATTAGAAACTATGAACTATAAGCTATCTTTAAGCAAATCCAAGGTCTCCCCCCCCCCAAAGTCCCCAATAGAAATATATACGTCCAATGATGTGATAGCATCCAATTCCGGACCCATGAAAAACAATGCACAATGTCCTCTTTGTCGCCTGCCCGAAAAATGCCAGAGTTTACAAAGCACCTGCATCACGAGCGACTATTTGAAAAACAAGTTTTTTGAAGAAAAAAAAACACGATAATTCCTCTTTTATAAACTAAGAATATAAGAATGATTACTTCGCTCTTAATAACTAACACAATTTTTTTTAAAAAGGAAATTTTGTTATAGAAAATTCTAGTTTGGTGATATAGGCCCAGACTTGAAAACTTTAAACACTAGTCTAAATAAGAATACTGAATCCAGTATCTAGTTAGACATATAGCATTGATATGGTGTATGAAAAATTGTACAGGTATTATAGACTTACATATACGTATAAATTGTCAGAAAATAATTGAAGCAGTCGGCTAAAGATTTCTACATAGGGCAGTGAACAAAATGTTCCTATACGTCTAGTTATTCATTCAATTCTTTATTGAATGCACGAGGGCATTCCCATCGACGTGTTCAAAATAAAATATACGAAATAAAATCTAAACCAAATTTAATTTTAAGATTATTATTTTTATTTGAAACCTTGTGACGTTGAGCCATTTTTTTTTCCATGTGTGGCCAATCAGCTAGTAATTTTTTTCCCCAAGGTCTACATAAACTGTCCGATTTATAGGAAAATCGTTAGAGCATTTTTCGAGATCAGTGTCCACCCAAGTTCCATTCAGTTGTTGCCTATGAAGAGTTTGCAAGGTATTGTAAAAATATGGTGAGGAACGCATGTGGCTAGGACACACACGTAATATTTATATATTTTAGAATACATTCTTTCGACAAATTATACAATTTTATATATACATCTTAGATCTAGAAAAAAAAAACACTAGTTCACTCTTTCTTTCCTAATTGACGATTACAACGTTGCTATGATCCCATTAAACTAAATGGAGTTTAGATTTATAAACTTAATTTGTGTTGTGTTAAAAAGGATAAAAAAATAGTGAAATACAAATTAGCAAAATTAATAATACTATCGAAACGAGGAAAATAATTACGAAGAGAAAGAGTTAATATTTTCCTTTATTTTAAAATCAGTCCTTTGATTACTTGTCTTAGTAAGCCCTATACAATAATTATATATAAGACCTGCTATTAAGAACTGTGTTGAAATGTTGGGTTGCCATAAAACAAGATGGCGGGTGTTACGCGCTTTGACTGGTAAAAAATAGGTTTGTTAATAAAAATTTAAGAACAATGTCCCAACTATATACTCTGACATCCACACAAGAAAGTTTGTGTACAGCTGCATTGAATATCAAACATTTATTGACCCAATTATCTCAGTGAACAAATTTATCACAGCTAGGGGACTTAACCACATGCAGTTCTTAGAAGTACTTGAAGATTAGGAAACAAAACATTCCTTTGTTCGGTACCTCAGTAGTATCCGCTGGCTTAGCATTGGCAAGGTATTGAGAAGAATATTGGATCTCAGGAAGAAATTGTTATGTTTCTTGAGCTACATTGAATGTGACTTTGCTACTAATATTTCTAATGAAGAAACTATTTCTAGTGAAATTATTCAAAGTACAAGACTTATTTGCATTGTGGAATTTGAAGGTATACTTCAAGACATCAAAAACTTGGAACCAGTTTTCAATACGCTCAGCTCACCATTAAGTGTAGGAGCTGATTCAGCTCCAAAGGATGTCACCCATAGCAAATTATGACCTAAAAGAGAAGTTCATGTCAATTCTTCTGCAGGAATTTCATGGTTCTTTGTCAAAAGCTGCATTTCCAAACTTAAAAATATCAATTTGGTTTGATAGAAAGATTTATTTTTTTTTGTGTGTGCAAATTTCGGTGTTCAGGCTGCGAATCTGTCAAAACCGCGTACTTACAAGCACCTAAGAGGTAAAAGGAATCTTTGTTCGAAATATCATACTAATCTGTACTACAAGCTATTTACTTACTTACTTACTACTTACAAGCACCTAAGAGGTAAAAGGAATCTTTGTTAGAAATGTCATACTAATCTGTACTACAAATGATGAGATCTCGATATATAAATCTATGAGTCAGTCAGTAAGTGAGTCGGTGGTATTTTTGCCACTTATATATATATATATAGTTCGTCCATAGTGGTTCGATGCTGACCACTTTGTCATCCATGGGGCTGAGGGCTTTGCACTGGGGTTTTATGCCTCCTCATGTAGCTGGTGAGACCTATGTGATCCCGGAATGTTCGGCTGCACACTGGGCAGGTTATTCCAGCTGGAGCTAGTGTCGTGGGCCTTCTCTGGCGTTTTTCTTCTGCCAGCGTGGTTCTCTTTTCCTCAGCAACATGTGCGCCAGTTTTCAGGCTGTGAATCTGTCAAAACCGCTTATTTGCAAGCACCTAATAATACAGATTACGTAAACTTAAAATGCATGTCAACTAAAATCCCTCCTAGCTTAGATGCATCTTGTGAAACTTCTCTTGCCAGTCATGTAGTTCCCAAGAACCGTTGACCATCAGTTGCTAGCATAAATTCAGACGGCCTCACAGCATACTTTGACCCCTACATTTATTTGTTAACTTTTGCATGACCTAGATGTAATTGCTGACATTTGCATGGCATAACAATATATGTTTATCTTGTTATTACATTTGTACTTGTGGGCTAAAGCCTGCTCGGGCTTCTCAAGCCAACGCGGTAACCACTCTGCTAGCGAAGATTCTATGAAAATGGAAGATTGTATAGTTATCTATTGTTTCTATTTCATGTTTGTGTTCACTCAAACGACAAGTTAAAATTACTAATTCAGCTTATACCACCGAGTCAGTCAAGTATTATTTCTTTCCCTTGTTTGAGATACTAAGCAAAATAATTTATTACCAATAGTTAATTAACTAATCGGATATTTTTTTTTATTTGTTTCTTGTGTTGTCAGGTAAAAGAAATAATTTCATCTTCATCCGAGATAGGGTGTTGGAGAAATAACGTGTACAAATTTTTGACCAGACAGACAGACACACAGACAGACAGAATGAGTTGATATAAGCTTTGTAAAAAATGCAGTAATTGATGTTATTTAGTACTAGCGACCCAACCATGTAAAACCTTAATCACTACTAATCACTAGAGCAACGACACACTTCCAACAGATAATTTTATATATGCTAAATAAAACATCATCGTCGTCTCATTTGTCCGTTAACGTTCCTTGTAGGAGCGTTTTAACAGTTCGTATAATCAATTCCCTCCACTTTTTCCGGTCAGCATATGTTCTAAGCAGGAAAATAATAGATAGACCGGGCCATTCTTATGCGTTATTAGTTTACCATGGACGACCCTTTCTTCGTTCTCTTTCCACAAATATAAATTGAAATAAAATAAGTTGCCAAAATCTGCATTTATGTTTATAGAAACTCTTTGCTTTATCACCTCCGAACTGTGAGAAGAGAGAGAGAGAGAGAGAGAGAGAGAAAGCAGTGAAGCGAAGCAGCGAATGAAAGCGAAAGAGGAAGATTATATTTTACTTAGATCCAGTGGCGTAGCATCCATGGTGCGAAGGGGGTTCAATGAACCCCGGCCCATGACCATTAGGAGCCCACAGCCTGTGGAGTAGCAACAATGGCACAAAGGGGTTGATTGCACTTGGATCCATAACTCTTGACCATTTGGTTCCTAAGTGAGAACTTTGGGAACTAAAGGAAAAAAAAATGCACGTTTGTAAAAAAAAAAAAAAAGTAATATGACATAGAATCTGAAAAACTCCTTCAAAATATCCTAAACGTTGCACGAACACTTTCTATTAGTTTTAAAACATTAACCAGTGCTTTAAGCTAGAGTTGATATACCAGTAGCTTGTATCATTTAAATGTAAGGAACTGTTCTCTATCTGGTATATTGTAATGATGGTAAGCCCTAATTGTACGTTTGAGGGTACTATTGTTGCTAGACCGACCCATTCTTCTTTTCCATGTATGTTCATAAATCATTATTAGTATTAGAAGCATGGAGGGGGGATAGAGAGTTTGATTTAGAAGATTTTAATGTGTTGTATAGAAAAATAAGGAAAGTGGCGGAGTAAGTGACAATTAGGTCTATAGGGATAGTCCTAATGATCGCGAAGTAATACTTCGACACATCTACTAATTATTCAATTTTATCAAAGCTTAATCTGTTTTTTTTTTTTTTTATTTAAAATATTTAAAATATTGTTCTTTTAGTTGAACAACTTGTTTGTTCTGATATTGTCCTATCCAACAAAGTTTATACTGTGTAGGCCTAGTTGTGCAAGTCTTCATCATATTGTTTTGTTGTCTTCTATATTGTGTAAAAAATGTTTACAGCAGAATAAAAGAAAACAACAAAAAAGTATCATTAGTATTAAGCAAGCAATAGAAATATATCGTGCTTGTTCTATTACAATGAATTGCAAAACCGAATTGGAGAGCAGGTTTATAACAAAGATCTAGATTAATCTAGAATCTAGAAGATAAAGCGATGTCTAAATTGATCATGGAATAATATTATTCTTTGACCAATGCTTTATAGTATTTATTTGGTTCATAGTTCTTAAAGAAAGTTAGCACCATTATATTTATACGAAAACCTCTAATTTAGATCTATTTAAAATTGCTATGTATATTGAAATCTGGCAGGAAAAAATATTTAAGAAATTCAATGACACAGAGCAAGTTGACTTCACTTTGTGTTCTTTCCATTCAGCGAGAAACAGGCATTAGCTTAGCAATAGATGCACTGGTTACTGACTTTTCTATAGAGAAAGGTTCAATCTATTTACTGTTAAATAATGGAAGTAGAATTAGATAATATATTTGTATCAATATTTAAAAGTTTTACTCATAGAAGTTATAAAGAACTTCTTGGGTTCTAGTTCTGTACTCTATATAGCTCGTGTAGGGGTATAATTCAATCAGTGGGGTGTAAGCTTAGAGAATGAATGTTACCTACAATTATCATTTTATAGTAATCTAGTATGAACAACGTAGATACTACCAAGAAACACTCAGTAATAATATGTCATAGAATTCATTTACAAGTCTATCGTGTGCAATATAAATTATTATCGGTAATTAGTGTTAATATATATTAACATATATTAGCCTATATAGGTTTAAAATGTAAATGTGTTGAATGTAGAAAAGATAAAACACTTCTTTATTCATTTAAAACAGGCATGTCAAACTGGGTGTTCGGGGGCCGCATGCGGCCGGCAACCACCTTGCATGCGCCCCCCTTGGCCACCTAAAAAATTTAAAAAATAATGTTAAACTATTACGCTGTAAAACAAGAGATGCCAAGCTACTTGAATTGAAAAATAGTATTTGTTAAACTGAGGAACGTGGGTGAGTCTGCAGTGAAAGCAAGCTACATTTTGTCAAACTTCATTGTAAGCCATTGCAAATCATTTAATAAATGTGATTTTATGAAGAAGTGTGTCGTTAGAGCCGAAGTAATTTGTCCAGAAAAGGTGAAAGCATTCAAAGAAATAGCATTAACTAGTGACACTGTTGCAGATAGAATAAATGACATGTCAGTCAGGTTGCGTGAACAATTAAAGAACAAAATAGCTGATTTTGAATTATTTTCATTGGCTCTCTATGAGTCAACTGATGTAAAGGGTGTAGCACAGTTGATTATATTCATAAGGACCTGTGACAGGAATTTTGACATACACGAGGAACTACTTGAGATCTGTTCTATGCATAACACCACAACAAGCGAGGATGTTTTTGAGAAATGACAGGAGGTGATAATGCAGTACAATTTATCTTTGATAAAGCTATCTAGTCTAACAAGGTATGGCGCACCAACCAAGAAATGAAATGATTTTGATGCAAAGTTACTTGCAAAAATAAGAGAGATTGATGATAATTTTAAATTTGCTCATTTTCAGTGCATCATTCACCAAGAAACATTCTGCGCACAGCAATTACAGTTCCAACTTCCAGCATGTCATAAGACCGTTTTCAGTCGCTTCTCAATTTTATTCGTGCCTGTGGTTTTAATGCTCGTCAATTTTTAATGTTTCTGGATGACATTGGATATGAATTTGATTGTGTTCCCTACTACACAAAAGTCCGCTGGCTCTTATGATATATAATATTGAAGAGATTGTTTGCACTGCGTGAGGAAATCGCATTATTTCTGAACATGAAAGTTGAACCTGTTGAACATTTCCAAACTGACGAATGTGTTCAGGATTTGGCATTAGCAGTTGATCCCACTGGTCACCTGCAAGACTTGAATTTGAAACTTCAAAGTAAAGACAAAATTGTCACAACTGCGTGTAATCATGTGAAATGCTTTCAAGCTAAATTACGACTGTGGATAAACCAAATATGAAGTGAAAATCTTGTTCACTTCTCAACGTGTCAGGAACTAAAAAGATAAAATACGGTTGCAACATTTGGTAAATATGTCCTACACCTGGAATCGTTAGTAGATGCTTTCAATTACCGTTTTCGTGACTTCTAATATGTCATTATCCAAACATTACGATTTATTTTAATTGAAGTCCTCAAAAGAATATAGAAGACTCAACAAAAATACTGTCCAGCGCCCCCACTAATTTGAATCCAGGAATACGCCTACACAATCATTCTCCTTCTTGATTATTAAAAAAAAAAAAAGCAACGGGGAGGGGGGGGGCGAGGGTTGCTTATCATTATTTTTTTTTTCCACTGGATAAATCAGTGATTACGTGATCTGTATTTTTCAACCGCTATCAGCCGTAGGCAATGTTGGTATTGCACATTGCGTTTTTTATTCAAGGGGGAAAAATATAGTCAACATTAAATTGAGTGGCATTCCATTGCAGTTAGAATAAATTACCAACTTAAAACCAGACACGGTTCCAAGTTCGTTTTGTCTATTGGCACCACCGATATCAGCCCCCTTAAACAATTGTAAATAAAAAAAAAATTTAATAGTAAATAGCGTGTAACATTTTGTAAAATTATACTGTAGGCTATAGTACGACTTTTTTTTTTGGCTTTTCAGTGTAAGGAGTTACTACAACCTAAGATTTTATTTACAAAGAGAAAAATACAAGAGAACATGATGATTTTCAATGGTCAAGCGGGAAATAATATTTTTGATACTGAATGTTATTCATATTTTATTGTCACAATTTGTGCTCAGAGTTAAATATATATACATATAGGCCTACTATACATATACTATCTGAAATATTACAAAGCAGACGTAATTTTCTTGCATTACATAAACTTAATTTATATATATATATATATATATATATATATATATATATATATATATATATATATATATATATATATATATTGTAGTTAATGATAATCATTATACTTTTCAGTTTAACGACTCCGAGTTAACAACTAGCCTATATAATTGTCAAGTCTACCACCGGCCTATACAAGTTGCAATAAGTTGGTCTTCACAAATGTCGGTAGAGGACCTGCTCATTCATTTCATCTACAGCGAGGAGGATGAACAAGTGCGTCACAACAGACAATACTTTCTGCCTGGGGAGGAGATGAAAGGTCTCGTCTCCCTGCACCTCAGGACAGGAGTCAGGACCAGGGGGCTAACTATACACTTCCTGGGCATGGCCACTGTCTCATGGGAGTCACCTAAAAAAAGAAAAGTGAGTTAGTTATTTATTAAGCTCTCTGAGTGATTATATTAGTTTTCGACGGTCGGGGAAAGAGAGGTTGAGGGAAAGAGAGAGGGAGATTGAGAGAGAAAGAGAGAGAAAGATTGAGAGTGAGTGAGACTGGGAGAGAGATTAAGAAAGAGAGTAAGATTGAGACGGAGAGAGAGATTGAGAGAGAGAGAAATTGAGAGAGATACTATGCCAATCTTGCCAGAAACATGTAAGGCATTTTAGACCTATACACAGTAGAACCTCGATTATCCGGATTAATTTGAAAGGGGCCCGTCCGGATAATCAATCGTATGGATAACCGAATGCGGAACATTATAATGGTCCATTTAACCAACTATAAATAAACATAAAATTCTAGTAAAATATACTGGGGAACAAAGCGTTATACGTCATAGTTTATCATATAGAGAAATAATCGCTGATCTTTCTCTACACATCAGCAAGACTATATAGATACAGTACCGTAAAACAAAAACAAAACGCAGTCTGGTCTGGATATATATATAGGGCCTATATATAAACGACTTTCTATTGTATATGTATCTAATTCTTGTATTTGGATTAATAAATGTTTGAAAAACTTTTTTTTGACTAAGGTGTACCAAGCTTCAGAAATTTACCTGGAATCTGCCAAACCACTTCTGGACATCGGCTACGACAGTTACGTAGATCTTCCCAGTGGCCTTCACCAGTTTGGCTTCCGGTACCAGCTCCCGACAAACCTACCCAGCACCTTTAATGGTGTCTACGGCCAGGTCACCTATATCGCCAAGGTTGGTGTTACAGTTACAATTTGTCGATAAGGGATTATTAAATAAACTATACAACTACAAAATTTCACAACATTTCTCTTTTTTTTTTTTTTTGTCTTTCATTCGCTTTTAAAAATTTCTATTTTCCTTTTTATTTCCTCCAGATCCCAACTTCTTTCCAATTCTCTCCCCTTCTTTCCTTTCGAGCATTGTTCTTGCATATTTAAATCTTCTCTTTCTCTCTCTCTCTCTCTCTCTCTCTCTTCCCCCCTTTCCCATTGAACTTTATTTTGTATATTATCCCGATGGCGTAATATTTAATGCAAAAACAAATTTCGGACACTTCTTTGGGGGACTACCTCAAGTGGGAGCCCGGGGGGATTTTAAAATTTGGACACCCCCCCCTATCCCCTTCCACCTGCGCACGCTAAGCCTCTGTAATGATTTCAGATAGATCCTAATTCTGTTTCCCAGGTGAAGCTGGAGTGTGAAGATGAGAGAGACACGACCATCACCAGTGAACCATTCATGGTGCTCAGAAGACCCGAACTCAGCCCCGAGATTTACGACGAGAAGACAATTAAGAAAAGTAAATTTTTCGTGGGCTTGACAACTGGCAAAGTGAGTGGGAAAACATTATTAGAGCTTTTTATATAGCGCTACCTTTATGCTTATAGCATGCTCAGAGCGCTTTTGGACCAATCTCATTTGTGGACCGGGGGGGGGGGAGGGGGTATCTAGGAGTTGGTTTTTCCGCGCTGCCTTTAGGCTCAGTAAACACAACTCTGCCCGAGTCGGGTGTCGAACCTCGAGCCCTCTTCTAGGTAGCCAAGCCAAGTTCAAGCGCACTTAGCCTCTCGACATGGTTCCTGTGCGAGCATCAGGCGTGTCTGAGTGTATATTATCTGTAGACATGCTACCATTAATTACTCGATTCGAATGACGCGAACAACTAATTGTGAAGTTTTTCTGTCTGTCCAATGCGTTCAGTAGGCCTATCTATCATGGATGGCTAAGAAAGAGTGAAATAATCGAAAAAAAGACATTTTGATCTAGATTTACTAGAAGATTTTTTTCCTTGGTATAAATATCGTCAACATATAGGGGTACCTTAAATAGTATGTACTTGGGCAGCCAAAGGACTCATGTATCAGTCAAAAACCTAACTATCAAATCGAGGAACGAGGAGCGTGTTGAAGAGATTGAAATGTTAGAGCCTTGGACTACGAACCAAAAGTCTTGAGTTTTTGATCAGTTGGAAGTCTTGAGAATTTAACTTTATATTTCAGAACCATCATCAGTAAAGTCAGTGTTTTAAATATAATTATATAAATACAACAGAAGATATGTCCGCGTATATCCACTGTGCTGGCCATATAATAGACTATCATGCGAATCATTCGACAGAGAAACATTGATACTCGTAGTAGCCTGCCCTGTTTATCGTAATGTTTTAAATGACAAAATGTGTTTAATAAAGTGTGTTTTTGTATGCAAAGTATGACATGACTTTAGAATTTAACTCCGCGTTCTTATTCTACACTGACATGTTGTAATTAGATGATAATTAAAATATTTGTTTAATTAATTCAATTTCTTCTGATTATAATTTTTATTGTTACATTTTAATGTCTACAGCAGTCATAACTGACATAAAAGCTACTCCTCTGGCATGCTCGGCATGTAACAAGCATTAGATTATAAATAGCTTGAGATTTTGGAATACATATATACTGTGGACAAACAAAAACAACAGCTTATTGTTAAATATTCTTCTTCTTGAGTTGCATTCAGTGTTTACGTTAGAAAAAAACAAACACTTTAAAGCCAAAGCCGTACATCAGATGCGTGTCTAGATTTATGAGCTGGGAGGCTCAGTACGAATGTGACAGTTATGGGCGATACTCCATCACGGCCTGCCACATGCAGACAGACAACGTCCTTGAGACATTTAAATCCCGAGTAAACAAATACAAGCCTAATTATGGTGCACGATGTATGCACTGTTGTTCCACTTAACCTTCACCTTTCTGGAGGCTCTTTCAGATGCGGGAGCACCAAAATCCAATCCAGGAATCATTGGTGATACTTCTTAATATCTGTTGAACTCTCCATGGTTCTCGCCAAATGAGGGGGCAGTTTTTTTCTTCGACATTACATTAGTTTTATTTATTTTTGTTTCTGTGTATTTTTTAGATAGCTTATATCAACTCACTATGTCTGTCTGGTAAAAAGTGTGTACATGTTATTTCTCCAACACCCATTCTCGGGTCAAGCAGAAACTTCGCACAATTATTCATTAATATAGACATGAATCAATTTTTAAAAAGAAAACAATTTGACAATTAATTACTAGTAATTCATTTTTTTATAGCAACAAGGGAAACTAATACTTCAGTATTCACAGATATGGCTAAATGTGTTGGGTTTAGTTCCCTTAAATAATTGTTATCGCTTTTTCTCCCACACATATTCTCCGATCAAGTTAATACTTTAAACAATTATTTATTGTACCTAAAAAAAAACCGGAATCAATAAAAAAAAATACTCAATTAATTATTATTTTTATATCGAATAAGGGAAATAGCTTGTACATTATTTTGGTTGAGATAGTTTTAAGGGTGGGGTTCTTCCCCTTTAGATAAGCTTTGTTTTTTTTTAAGGGATTGTTTATATTTTGCTTGTTACCTGTTGCTGAACCTTGCAGGAAAGTCTTTGTAAGACCTGGTAATTTTGTGAAATTCTTGTAGTACCTGCATTTATAATTAAGATGCGAGTTACCTTGCAAGCCCATTTACATTTCGATTGTCTGGTTTAGTAGACTCGAACCAAAGTATTTTAATGTAAAATTAGACTAGAATGATACGATCTGACAACTGCATTAGATGAAATATGCAATGTGCAGGACTAGCATGTCACTTCTCTTGAAAGTAATTTGAAGTTCCCACTCTATTACGTTCACTACCAGGTGAAAGTTGAGTGCACCATTGACAAGAGCGCTGCAATCCCCGGCGATAACATCGCAATCAATGCCGAGGTGTGCAACTGGACAGGGAAAGAAATAAGTCTCATTCAAGCCTCTATGATACTAGAAAGTCACTACTTTGCTGAAGGACACGAGATTGTATTTAGGTTAGTTTGTTTTCTTTAGTTATGTTTGTTATGGAGTTTATGTGCTTGTCTCTTATGTAACAATGAGGAAAATATGGCGGATATTTTTGGTTGTGTAAGCTGAATAGAATCTGATGAAACCACGAGAGGGTCTGAAGTAATTGAAGTTGATAAATACTGGTGTGAAATATGAAGACGGGAGACTGGCGAGAGATAGCAAGACGTATATTTTGTAGTGAGTTAGGTTTTGTTTAAATTTATCATTTTATTTGTGTGTCTTTTACCTTTTTTTTTACCTTCACTTATCCCTTAGTCTGTTGGACCGTTGGGGCACCATGCAAGATTTGTCAACCGTCTTTCTCCATTTCTCTCAGTCTTTTGCCTTAGTTAGAACCCCTTTCAATGACAGACCCGTCCATTCTTTTATGTTGTTTTCCCATCGCTTTCTCTGTCTGCCTCGTCTTCTTTTCCCTGGTACTGTTCCCTGAAGGAAGGTCTTTGCGAGCCCCTAGGACCTTGTAATATGGCCATAGATTTTTGGCTTGCGTTTTTTTAAAGATAGCTAGCAGATCATCATGAGGGTCCAATCGCCGCAGTAAACCTGTCTCTAATCTCTTGGTTTGTGGTGCGTTTTTTCAATGTGATACCTAGGATCCTGTCTCTACATACCTTCAAGTTGAATCCGTGTCTATTTATAAAAAAGATTGTCCACGTTTATTTCAAGTTCTACATTAAAATTTTAATTCGCCTACATCGGTTTAGTTGTTCTAGTTGTTTGGAGCTATAAACCAACGAACAATGTTCACAGGCAATACACATAATATCAATACAAAATGTTCAAGCATTGGAAAAAAAACCTCAGCTTTTACTTTTAGAACAAATGGAAATTAATCATGTTTTGAATGCATGAAAAAGACAAAACTCAAATCTCTATTAGATTCATACACCATTTTATAAAGCGTGGTGATAATCTAAAAAGGTTAGCAATACGCAATCATTCACTACATTTATTCAACTTCTTATTATAGTTCCAGTTTTAATGCGACTTGTATTTAGGGTCAATTGCCCAAATCGATTGATGATTAATAAATTTTGTAGATAAACACAGTTATTGTTGATATGCAAGTACTTTCAAATCCAAATTGAACGAAAAAAAAATATGTGTATTATTCCCACTATTTCAGACAATATCTCAGCAAGCGAGATGACGTGTATGACGTCAGCACGTTTCGAGGACGTCGATGGCGCAATGTTCTACTCCCAGTGCCTCCTTATCTCCCAGACTCCAGCCTGGAACACTGCAAGATCATGACACTCAGATACGTGTTCCAATTCAAGGTACGTACTCTTCCGTTCGCTGCCTCTCTGGTTGGTGACTTTAAATGCCGTTAGAGATTGGGCTTTCTCCGAACCTCCAAATGTATTTCTATTGGAACTTTTAAATACATGCTGACTTTAATGTTAAAATTATATTGTCTATATTAAATATCCTTGATATGGTAACCTTTGGGCTACATTAATAAAAAAACAACAACAAAATAACAAGTAACAAAGAAGTTTTTTTAAAAAATCCTTTAGGAAGCTGTTGTTTTTTTTTTGCTCCCACTTCAGACCTTGCTATGATGTTAAGGTCATCTGTGTCTTTGGCCAACAGTTAACGAGCAGGGTGTCATGTGGCCAGCACAACGACCAACCGCATTATTTCCCCAACTAAAGTCAGGTACCCAATAAATAGAGTTGGTGGGCTTAGAGGCGCCCTAAAAATCCCGAAATTCTAAATCCCAGTCTTCACTGAAATTCAAACCCGAGACTCCAGCTTTGGAAGCCAAACGCTTAACCACTCAGCCACCGCACCCCCCTTCCTGGGGGGGGGGAGAATTAGGGCGGGGTAAAAATAAAAAAAAAACACTATTAGTTATTAAGAGCAAAAAAATCGTTCTTGCTAAAAGTCACCAGCTTCATACCAGAGGAATTGTCTTTAAATTTATGTTTTTGTAATGTTTCTTCTTGTACGTGCAGGTGAGGATTGAAGGCAAGGAGGACATCGCCCTGGAAGCTCCTCTATATGTTGGCACACACTCGTCTCTCATTGGAAACCAGGGCAAGGATCTCCTACTGGGCAAGATGTGGCAGGGAATGGACACCCTGGAGGAAGAACGTTCTCGACAAAGTGAGCTCCCTTGGTATGGAGGCAGATCAATGTACACAGAGAGCGTCAATGGAGATTTCTTTGATCTCAGAAACTAATACAGATTTTGATATACTGTCATTTTGTGATGTTAAAAGATTTCGTGTAATCTTCAGTTTGGAATAAACATAAAACTGGTTCCACATATTATGAATGGCATATTTGAAGGAACGCTTTTAAATTGCAAATTACAATTTGTTTGATAGTCTTTCATACTATTGAAGGCAGCGCTACTGTGAATATATATAAGCGTGAATAAGATGCCCTTTTGTATTTGTTGCTGACAAAACTATATTTATATTTTTTCTCTAACATGGGCAGACAACCTACATGCGCTTCATCTAATAAACCCTACTCTGTATTGACTAATGCTTTGACATTCGTTTGTACTCAACAAACCAATAAATATAAAATTATAAATATATAATATTGAGGCGGTCAGAGGTGTTGACTCAGAAGGTCATGCTGCCACAGTATAAAAAAAATCATCAGTGGATTTCAATAATTAAATTAAGAAAACATAATTATCCTTGTATTGTAACGACTCTCTTTCCTTTCGATGCTATATACCCTATACTAGCTCATAATTATAGGAATACGATTATTGACGTTAGCAAAAATTTTTGTAAGTTGTGGGGAGGTTGGTTGAATAAAAAAACAATTCTTTATGGATTTTTATAGACCCAAATGTTCAGATTTTGAGCTAGCTTCACGCTAGAAACCCTAATGGTAGCGACTTAATGCTAGCTATTCCCAATGTCACAATTGTACATAGTATGCACATTTATTTATAATGCTGATTAGCAGCACGTTGGACAAATCAATATGCAGTGTAGTAGGCCTATGTGAGAAATCTTGCAAAAAGATTTCTTATCGCAGTGATGCTCAAACTACGGTACGCTATCCCGACCATTGCTGCCCTAATTGCACAAGAAGCCTCAGAGGCTTGATTCAAGTCTACTGGATGTTGTTTTTTTGTCGCTGATGCGGCATTTGAAACTTTATTCAGCTGTCACATCGAAGCGAACCAATGACTTCTCTTATTAGGTTGTCTATAAACCATAAAAGGCTATTTTGATGACAATGTAGTCTATGTGTGGTTAGCCGATATGTTATATTGTAATGACACACTATATCAAATAATATTGTATATGTTTTTAAATTCATAATAAGTCATATTGCAGTAATTTTTTTTTCCTTATCGATTGTGCATACAATGTATGTGAATAATCTGAGGACCTGTACTATCTATAAAGACTTACAAGCAGACCCTCCAACATTTCAATTTTCAATAACTGAAAGCAACTGAAAAGAATTTAAACTCTATTGCCATCATTGGTTAAATTTTGTGAGTGTGTGTGTGTGTGGAGAGAGAGAGAGAGAGAGAGAGAGAGAGAGAGAGAGGGATGTTTATTTATTTCGTTTTTTTTTTCTATTGCATAGTTGACAATTGAAAGGTGTAGACTGCAGCTAAATGACTCCTTTCTCACGACGTGGTCTCCCTTATGCTTTAGATAGGGTTGCCTGAATAGTCTCCCTTATTCTTCATAAAGTTTTTTTGGAATAAAGTCGACATAAAAATAGATATCTTTCTAAGCCAGTTATAGTAACTCGGTATTGGATTCTAATGGGCATTTGCTATATGAATTAATAATCTAATCATTTTAAATGCTCATCAAACATTCTTTTGTTCCAGCTTACCGTTGTATAAATGGTTTTTCTCCAGAAATGTAATTTACCCCCCTTTGTTGAGCTAAAGCTATTGGCTGTGCTGGTTTTGTTTGAGTGACAATTGAAAGCAATGTTCACTCATTTTCATTCGCATTTTAAATTTACAATAATGAAAACTTAATGTACACTACTGAGTTCATTTTGGTCTCTTAAAATATGCAGTACATATGCAGAGAATTATTTATATGTAGAGATAGAAAGTTGAAACAACTGTGAAATAAAGAAAAGGAAACTAGAAGTGAGAAGGAATGTTCTTAGGCCTCTGAGTTTAAAATCAGTAAAATAAGTGTTTAGGTAGCACAGTGTTTGGGTGGTACACAGTAAGTAAAGTATGTGAAGTTCCCCTTTCAGACCTTGTGGTCTATAGGGCAGACGATGTAAAGGTCATCTGGTTCTGTGGCCAGCACAATGACCAACTGCCTTTACTTTTCCCAAATAATGTCAGGTACCCATTAGAGCTGGGTGGACTCAGAGGCGCCTGAAGATGCCAAAATTAAAAATCCCAGTCTTCACCAGGATTCGAACCCTGGACACCGGTTTGGAAGTCAAGCGCTTTACCGCTCAGCCACAGCGCCTCCTACACTGTAATGGTACTGAAAATAAATTGTTTACTTTTGCTATTATGATGTTCAAAGTGGAGTAGGTTAATATTCTATTTTTTCCTTTATTTCTCTGTGTCTGCGAAAAGGATTGTACATATTTTTATCTTTTATTTATTAAGTGTTTATGATGTCTTGATATGTGTATAACTCCTAGCGTTTTAAAAAGACAAAAATTTACCTATTAAAACTATGTAAATATTTCTACCATATAATTGTGACATTATTGCAGTAATTATTTTCAATGCAAGGGATTAGTTCTATATTGTTTTATATCCTGTTTTCATTCATGACTTCAATGCTGTTTTAATAAATGAGAATCTAAATAAATGTTTCATTAAACAATGTATATACGCAATGCTAAAACGTCTTGTTTGTTGGGAATATTTGAAAAATGGTAAAATAAAAACAAAAGCTTTAGACTTGTTTGAGTGTTAGGAATTTAATGAACTTTTAAAATATAAGCTGTAAATAGATTGATAATGGTTAATATAAATATCATTCTGTGTAGTTGATATTAAACAAATAGCAGACATGTAGATCTATAGAAACAACGTTTGAAAGCTTTAAATTCTTTTAATGTGTATTTTTATTTTTTGTAGTCTATAACAGAAAATGATATTTTGTTAAAAAAAAGACACAGATGATTATTATTGGTATTCTCTTAATATAAGCTTTGTGCTAATATAATTTTTAAATTCAAATATTTTTTTTATAGAATTAATAGAATTAGAAGGTTAATGTATACTAATAAGGATGATTTAAGATAACTGAACTGATTTAAATAAAAAGAGTATGCTTGCAATTTATGAATGCATTTTTCTTAAAAAGTAAAACAAAGTGACAGCAAATCATCTGAATATTAAATAAGTTAAACTTGTAACTAATAAATTAACAATAACAAATATTTTTTGTTATATTTTTTAGCAATCCAACAACCAACATGTCCTGTTTATGCTATTTATTTTGTTTATCACAATTTGATATAAAAAGCTATATATTAGTTAATATTTGTATAACATATACAAAGTTTAAAGGACTTTTCAAATTTATATAAATAAGAAATAGTAATAATTTAAAATTGAGACAGATCTTAGATTATTAGATCTAGAAAAAACTTTCATAAGTAATACAAACTTCATCAATGAATACTTTCAGATGGAAAAAATTTTAACAAAAGTTTACTATTACTAATTTCTAAAAACAAATATTTTAAAGTGTATACATTGTAATAAAGTAATATGAAGATCTAAAAGTCCATAACAAAAAAAATTACATTGCAAATCTTACAACCTTTTGAATTATCTAGTTATACGTATAGACCTTTGCATACATTTATGAATTGATACGTTTATAATAATAACAAAACAAAGCCTCAAAATCCAAGAATATATATATTGCAATTATGATGTACTTAAAAAAATTCACTACTTTCTTTAACTAGACAAATATTCACAGAATGATCACAGTGTTAATGTTGCTATTATAGTTTTGTTCAATAACAAGTAAAAGGCTATCAACAATTTTAACCAATTTAAAAGAAAGTCCTTCTCTACAAACCAAATACAAATATGTTAAGACTTAAAAGTAAAAAACAAATATTATTTATTGGAATGTCAACTGTTTGCCAATGTCAGAAAATAAGAGTAAAGCTATTTGCTGAATAAATGCCTACAACAAAACCAACCAAATGTCAACAAGTACTCTTTCAATCCATTCTTAAGCACAACTATAGTATCTGGATCAGCTGACAGAAAGTATACAACATGACACTAAAATAGTAAACTAGTCTCATATACACTGGATGCAGATTAAGCAGCAATGGCCGATCTAAAACTTTTGTTTTCTTGACCTTCTGAGACAACAGTTACTGGGATGAGTGGATGAGTTGAGACTTGCAAGAATTTCTATAATTTGAGAAAAAAAATTTAATTAGCCATTAGAAAAAAAGGAGTAAAAAACATCTTATCTTATCTTATATAATACAGACGTTACTTCAAAAAAGAAGATGATTACATCCTATGCGTCATGCATTTAGTCATGCATATTAACCAATGACTTAAATTTTGCCAAGTCACTGGTTTTCCTGGCTAGCTCAGGCAACCCATTCCATGCTCTAATAGCACTAGGGAAGAAGGAGTATTTGTACAAATTTGTCCTAGCATATGGGACGAGGAATGTGCCTTTATCTTTGTGTCTTTCAGAGTATTTTATTAAATTTTGTTTTTGTATTTGAAGATTATGGTTCAGTGTTTTATGTATAATTGCTACTTTACTTTTGAGTCTTCTGTCCTAAAGGCTTTCTAAATTTAGTGATTTTACTAAAGGTGTTACTCTAGTCAAATGTGAATATTCGTTTGTTATGAATCTCACTGCTCTATTTTGTGTCTGTTCCAGTTTCTTAATGTTTTCTTGAGTTGAGGGGTCCCAAACGAAGGATACATATTCTATTATTGCCCTAACCAAGGTTAAAAACATACAATGAAACGGTAAGCCTCTGATAAATTTAAACGTAAATTAAAAGTGATTTTTAAAATTCTTTTAGTAGAGAAAAGACAAACAAAATTGAGTATTACTAGAAAACCTAGCCCTAAATGGAATTGATGTTGTAATTGGTCTGTCTGACTGCCTGGTTGTGCGGTATGCATGCTGGATTGTCATTCAAATTTCTTGATGGTCCTGGGTTCATAACCTGCCCGCTGCAATCCCCCATTGTCCTGCAGGAGGCTTGGACTAGGAAGTAAATTATCTTCAACTCTGAAGGAGCGTCCAAAATATGTAAAACATTTTACAAAAAAAAAACATTATTTAGAAAGCTTGTCTGGTTACTGATAGCAAGGGTATACTTTGCTGGTCTCATTGTGGCAACCTCATGGAAATGTCTAAGAAATTGATAGATTAATAGAGAAAGAACCATCAACTCTTTTATTTAACTCAGTAAATATGTTACATGTGGTGATGTTGGTGAAAGCCTTTCCTTCGGCCTGACTCAATTTTGGAACTAGACAAAGAATTGTTTACAGTGGTAGATTGATGTTGCTCACTGTCAGTCAAGAGTCACAAATATGAATTCTGATATTTGAGAGGATTTCACAATTTACAGTGCTTTGATGGTACTTTACTTCTGTTGCAGTGATAAACCAAGTTTGGTCACTGGGCAGGCCAAGTTTGCAGGTATGCAGGAATTATTAATAATTAGCATCAGAAGCAATATGATTTGCTTGTGCTAATTTACATCTTTTAAATTTGTCTTGGAATCCGTGGTATGTATACTTACATGTGCATAAGATAAAGCATTTTGTTTCTCTGCCTTTGAAGCTCCTTTTCCAATCCAAACAAAACATTCCTTTTTGTTGTCAAAGATAAAAACATCCTATCAAAATAAATAAGGAACATGTTAATTTATTTTACATAAAAGAAAAAAGGCTGATTTACATGGTTCTCAACAATCATCCGATCTTCTACTTCTGGCTGGTGCATGAGAAGTCTTAATGCAGTTAAAACTTAAATAGGATTTTTAAAATATAATTTTAAAAGTATGATTCTCTGTTTACCTTACTGTTGAAATCATTTTTAAAAATTCTTCCCTCTTTCAATTTTTCAAATTCCATTTCACCAGAAGCATCACTGAGTCTAAAAGAAATAGGACACAAAAAAAGCTGCATAAAATGAGGTCCTAAAATTAGGTGAAATAATAACAAAAAAATGTTCATTTATCTTGACAAAAAATTTTTGTTAGTAGGCCTATAATTTTGTTTTTGTTTTTCCTAAATACTTCAATAACCAATTAGATTCTATACTATTTTTAAATTATTTTCACAATTTAATAACATAATCTGAAATATGTGTATTGTCTTATACAATGCCAAACATATTAAATGTCAATTAGTTTGTTAAATTTTGTCACAATATAATGCAAGAATTGAACAGACCAAGAAAGCTGATTAAATTAAAGATTCATATATACACTGTCCAGTCGCAAGCAAGAAGAAAAGAGACAAGAGAAAAATAATTTTTAAAAATATATAAGAATAGCCTACTATAACTACTTTAAAACACTGACCTATATAAGAAAAGAGAAAAACAATTTTTAAAATATATAGGAATAGCCTACTATAACTACTTTTAAACACTGACCTATATAATTCAGGAGTTTTGCTGTCGTCTTCAAATTCAGAATCATCATCGTCATCATCATCATCATCAGTAAAGTGGTCAAAGAAGCCAGCCTAAAAAGAAATTAAATTTCAAACAGAAATATGAGAGTGGATTTTATTGAAATATATTTTTTTAAAACAAAAATAGATGTTCTGTGGAATAGTATTTAAAAATCTAATCAAATTAAGTGAATTTTATTTCACATATGCTATTTCTAAAATTTTTAAAGTATGTATTTTGTAAATACTACAGCTGGTAGTTTCTTTTGTTACATTAAATAATAGCCTTAGATCTGATTTTGAAGTCTGAATACAATTTTAAAGATGTATGATTAAATGTGTATTTTGAATTGTCAGGAAGTAAAGGTTGTTGGTCATTGTGATGGCCACATGGCACCTTTGTTAACCATAGAGGTAAATGAGCAATACATATTTATCTACCCAGTACCCTCATAGATTGATTGGTTTAAAAGTGGTGCCTTCACAGCATTGTGGATCCTTATAAGCCTTAAGTTCCATGGATCAAATATCTGAATTACTATTTCAAATATTCTGTGGCTGCTGCATATGGTAAATATAGTTTTAAATCTTAAAAAGGAAACTTTGGATTTTAATAGTTTAGAAATTTAGATGAAATGTTTTTCTCACAATACCAGATTGACTTAGATAAATATTTAAAACATCAGGGGAACTTACTCCATTGTCATCTTCATCGAAAGTTTCAACATTTGGTTTGCCTCCCCTTTCAGATTTAATCTGTTGGAGGACTTGCACAGCCTGTAAAAAAATGAACAACGTTAGCTTGATCTAATTAAATTAGAATCTTTTATAGCTTATCAAATTTAGCTATGCATGTTAGGAGATATGAATGAAGACATTAAGACTATTAGGCCTGCTACTAACACAGAATGTACAAATAAATTACCTTATATTTTTCATCTTTGTTACAAGATTTTCCGTTCCACTGGAAGATTTCAAGACCTTTGTCTAGAATGAACACATCATTGGAAGTCACGCGCTCTCTCTTCATGGGAACCTATTCAAAGAATCAAGTTTCGGACTTACTATTTAGTTCGTTTTTGAAATTTTTTTGAGAAACGAACAAACAACAATTGATTATCATCGTTCATCCCGATATTATCCCAATCTTAAATTTTTCTCATTTGGGTTCATGAATATTTTTTCCCAGCATGATTCAAATAGAAATGTTACCTATTTTAAATTGCTTAACATATGATCAACTATTTCCTAACTATGGATAGGCTTATAACATTTCCTCTAAGTGTTATGACAGTAGAGGTCTGAAAATAATTAAAAAATCAGGGGCATAGCTAGGAATTTGCCATCATTTGTGGGCCCGGGGGGCTTAGCCTCTTTGGGGGGCCCTGCATTTTGTGTAATATTTAATATTTAAAGTAAAAAAACCCCACCCATTTGGGGCCCCCTAAAAAGGGGGCCCGAGGGGCATTTTCAAATTCTCCCTCTTCCTTCCCCCACCCTAGCTTCGCCACTGTTACGAATACTTCATTTAATCTGTGCAATAATTGGGCACGGATTGAGACAGTAAGTATGACTTAGAACTGGATAGACTCGGCAGGTTCCTAAAATGTAGACATACAAAAATGCAGGCTCGAACTCGGGTTCCACTGCTCAGCTATCAAATGCTTTATTCCCTTGGGCCACCACATCACGTGATACATAGCAGCAACTCAAGCATAACAAAAGGTCAACTAAGAAGAAACTAAAAACAACGAAGTACCTCCGTCACTGTGACCGATACTTTGGTTCCAGTGATCTGCAACAATCTAGGTTTGTATTCTTCTGGTTTAACGTGTCTAAAGCCAGTATCTGCACCACCTTTCAGGATGCTGGGGGAAAATATTGAAATTACAAGAGCATGCTACAAATAAAGGATAATAAAGTTATTTAAAAAAGATATTTTTAAAAATACTTTCCACTAAATAAAACCTTAACATTAGATTAAAAATGTAAAAATAATATTTAATTGATCAATGTGGAAGGTATGAAATGTAGATTTTAAAATAGCATACTGAAATATTCCATATTCTAAATATACATACAAAATGCCTTTTCAATTCTACCACAATCTCAAATTAAACTACAATTTTAAAATTATGCTACATCGTACGTTCTGCCTCAACCCTGAATTCCGCTACAATCTTAGATTGTGCTGCAACCTTAAACTCTGCTACAATCTTAAATTCGACTACTTAGACAAAATGAAATTCTTACGAAATGCTCTTGAAATAAGATTTGAAGAGTTCAGACTCATGACCCTGAACTTCCCTGTGCTGGACGGGAACGTCATTCAGGAGAGTGTCCAGCTCAACCGTCTTGTAGGCAGCTGTGCCGTACTCGTCCTTCAAGGTCACAGAGAGACAGAAACACAAGCGGAAATAGAAGAAAATTGTTTGAGTTAGAGAATTTTATGGCCCGATGAGCATTCGTGTAATTAGTCTGTGTATTGTTTTTGTTTTGTTTGACATGTCTCAGATGTTACTTGTGATTTAAATTATTACACGTTAGCCCAAACCTTTCGCAGGACTTCGGGGGATGTCAACAGGCAGACTTTTATCCCGGTACAATCGAGACCATCTAACGACAGTTCAGAGCTTATATCCCACGACCAGGCAGCCATTGATTATTAATCTTTTTTTTTCTCAAAGACTTGTGGGATACATCGACCCCAGCATCAGCGAGTCTTTGTAGAAAAAAAAAATTTCTAACCCTAACGAAGTCTTTGACTTTATCTTATAGAGGCGCAGAAAATAATTACAACTTTTATGTCGAAATCTAACGAAACAAATTTCTGACTTTCTCAAGTAAGTATGTCACTTTTAAACTTACGGGCTTAAAATATTACATCTGGATAAGCTTGTGTGTGTGTGTACTGAGCCACACTGGAAAGCTGTGTGTCGGGACTACAGATTTGTGTACAAAACGACATTGCTGAGTTGAACGAGTACAATACAGATGGCTTAGCGAGAGACTTATCTCTAGACTCTGCTGTGTCTAACTTTAGGGTGGAGTGTAGAAACTACAACTTATCACGCTGAGGGCGAGGTTGTTATGTCCTTCAGTTATGAATATATTGCCTCACAACTCTAAAAATATAAAACAAGTTAGTGAGATTCAGTAAACAAGTCAACAAGCAACGTGTACAATGTACCTATATCACCTTGTTGCATGTAAACAGGGCCGGATTTAAGCACGTGGAGGGCTGGAGGCTTTGAGGCAGAATTTTTGTGGCGGCCCCTACACTTTTTCGAAAGCTTTTATAACAAGATTACAAAGAGAGTTTGTGTTACACAAAATCAGAGGCGGCCCCCGTCGAAGTCGGATCCCTGTCGGATCTGCATATTCGCAAATAATATTCAAGAGGTGATTTAATTTTGATGGTCAAAAGTAATAATGTTTCATAGATTCATTTGCCGTAAATTTAAATTTAAATTTAATAAAAAATAGTAGATTAGTTTTAGTATATTAAAACATTACAATATTGATCAAAACGTTTGGAAATGAAAATCTACACTTTTTTTTTTACACTTTAAGTTTAGAAATTGAAATTCTAAATCTTAATCTAGTCTATTTTAGTCTAAACTAGATCTAGAAATTCTAGATCTACAATCTAGAATAATTTTAATTAGAATATAAATCCAGATCTAGATATACTGTAATAAAAATCTAGATCTAGTTTAAAAAATCTAGATTAGATCTAAATCAAGATATCATTCCTTTTTTAAACGCGAGTCACATAACGAGGCTTAATAAACATCACTATACCGAGTTCTTTTTTCATTTCATTTGAAGAATTAATTCCATATAACGTCAGAGGGAAAAAAAAACACTACGTCACACGGCCAAGCTAGACTAAAAATCGCCTTCATCATTACGAGCCATTTATCGAGTGTTCATAGACTTTGGTGCACCGAGTGCGTTCTTTAAGCATTTCATTTAAAGAATTCATTCCATACGACGTCAAAGGAAAAAAAAAACACTACGTCACACGGCCTAGCTAGACTAAAAATCGCCTTTATCATTACGAGCCATTTATCGAGTGTTCATAGACATTGGTGCACCGAGTGCGTTCTTTTAGCATTTCTTTTAAAGAATTCATTCCATATGACGTCAAAAGAAAAAAAAACACTACGTCACACGGCCTAGCTAGACTAAAAATCGCCTTTATTATTACGAGCCATTTATCGAGTGTTCATAGACATTGGTGCGACGAGTGCGTTCTTTTAACATTACATTTAAAGAGTCCATTCATATGACGTCAAAGAAAAAAAATTCCATTACCTCACAATAGGCTAGTACCGGTACCATAAAAAAAAATGTCTTTATTTACACGAGATATTTAACGAGGGTTCATAGACATTGGTGCACTGAGTTCTAATAGAATTTATTTAAAAAGGATCAAACCCGCATTGTTTTTGCGTTTTGTCTGTCAGTCGGTCTGTCCATCATCTTGATATAAAAAAAACAACAACTAAAAATTATTAAAAATTGATTAACCTTTATTTTACGTTTCAAAACATCGCAATAATTTTTAGGTATGAACACAATTGAAAAGTTTATAATAGATTGTTCCGGATGTTTGTATAAATAGTAAAAGAAAAAGAGAATTTCAGTTAAATGTAATACCGTTAATTAAATTTTTTGGATGGTCTCGTATAAAAATTAGATGTACTACAGCCATGTGGAGAGATTTTCATACCTTACTTTGGTGTTTGGATTCTGTTTTCCTTAAAAATCGGAACATAATATTAACGATAATTAGATTTTATAATGTTTTAGGTAGAAAGTTAAATGTACTGTAAGAGAGTAGTGAGTTAAAATATTTTTCATAAAAATCCGTAAAAACATTATTTCGTAAATGAGAAGATTATTTGTTAATTAATTAGAAGAGGGAGTTCAAACAATTATTTGGCGTTAGTAGATTTTTAAATAAATTCGGAAATTTCTGGCGACGATTTGTAAGAAACAAAATCCGGAACTTTCTTTATCGATTACAAAACTTCTATGTTATGTTTTAGCAAGAAAAATAAATGTCTAAAAAGTAATTTTCAGTAATCAATTCTAGTAAATTACTTTTTTTTAAAGCCCTGAACAATCTATTGTCGATATTTTTAAAATTTGTTTAAAGATGAAAATACGGAACAATTTGATATTGGTAACCAAATTATTGTCAAATAATATAAGTGTAATATTAGTAAATTATGCGATTTCAAACAATCATTAGGCATAATTCATGCTTTATAAAACAATATCCGGAACATTTTTACACTTAATGAAATATAAGTCAGTATAGAGATTTTGATTTAGCATTAATATGCTATTTACATAAAAAACGGAACAACATATTATTGATAATGTGTTTTTGCAACGTTTAAGCATGGAAATTGAATGTAATATAAATTAGAAGAGCAAACAAACATTTGTTGGGGTTGATTAGTTTTGCACACAAAAATCCGGAACAATCAATTTTTAGATACTTAAAACTATTGAGATGTTACGGGAGGAACATTAAAGTGTAAACAGATTTTCAATAGCTTTTAGAGTTCTAGTTTTTTTAATCTAATCGTGACGGACAGACCGACCAACAGACAAAACGCACAAAAATAATCTTCTTTTATTTGGATGGGGGCACTAAACAAAAATAAATAAAATCTGATTTTTTAAAAAAGTTTAAGGAATTGGTTTAGCACCTGATCATGTAGCGACGTTACGCTACTGCACGAAAATCGCTGCATAAAAAGTCCATTAAAAAAAAATGTGCGTGATATTTACATACAAAATGCATTATTAGCCTTTATAAACAAACAGAAATGTTTTCTTTTAATTTTAGCAGCTAGTTGACCAGAAAAAACATCTTTAACTATTATTTATTTTTGTTGTAAACATTTCGTGTACATTTTTTAAATATATTTGACTTAGTGATACTGAAAATACACAAAAATTGTGCATCTTTGTTAGCATATTGTAACATTGCCTCCCTTACATTTACGTAATTGTTTTAGAATTGGTGTATTTTTATGAAAAAATCGCTTGCATAATTAATTTTATAAATTAAACGGTTTGCTTTTAGAAAACCAAAAGTAGCCGTTGCACCTAAACTTTTCAAGCCGCATTTAATGATGAAATATTATTTTTCATATCTCTTCTAGTTTTCGAGATCTGAGTGTGACAGACGGACATTTTGCACAAACCTAATAGCGGCTTTTTCCCCTTACGGGGGCCGCTAAAAATTCAAATTACTAATAAAATTACTGTCTAAATGCATGCCATATTATAAAAGAAATTATTTATAAATTAAATGTCCTTCGTTTGAAATTGATAAAATTATTTCATCTGCATATTTTAGTAGCAAAAAAAAAAAAGAGTAACATACATAAGGTTTACGTAAATCCGGAGTATATTATGGGAATGCGAACATACTATAAGCGGGTACGTTATAACCTCAACAGTGTTGCCAACTGTAAGATTTAAAGTACTGTCGTTTAAGAAAATATAAAACAATAAGAACTGAAAAGTTGCTGACCCGTTGAAATAAGGAGTTTTCTCGTATTTGGGGCCACATTCTTGTGAAATTCCCCTGGGCTGTAGCTCCGTCTGCCCGTTCTTAATCCCGAAGAGGTAAAAATCTTAAGGCAGGGAGTGCACAAAATGATGCCCTGGTTACTAGTTTATTTGCTTCAGCTGGTTAGCTTAAAGAGTCATTAGTATGAGCTAGTCATGCCGCCATTCATTAAACAAAAAAAAAAAAAACAATGAATATTCATCACGATCAGTGGCACTCAAACCACGGTCCGAGGGGCCGTATCCAGACCATGACGAGGTCCGGTCAGTCCAATCTTCTACACTAAGTGCACAATGAGGCTGTCGAGAATTAGTTCCCTTGGACTCAACCATTTTTTTGTTTTCGGTAATGTGCCCGTGACAAAAAATGTAGTAAATTTGGCCTTGACCTGCAGGCCGGAAAAGATTGGGTACCACCGAAATAAACATTTAAGTGATGTGTTAAGAAATGAGAACAAAGCGTTATTAGTGGGTAGAATCTTCTAGATAATCTTCTAGATAAACGTAAAATTAAAAAAAACTCCATTCAGTGCCTGTGTCAAAAAATTACAATTTCTAAATACATACGGTTATAAATTCTACAAGTTTTATCTGTAAGTACCTGCGTACTGTAGCGGCCTATCCAAAAGTGAATGTCGTAAAGGAGCTGGTCGCCATCTTGTTCCTTGTAGGTCTAAATAGGACATAACGAAGCATATGATTATGTTATATGAATATATAAACTTAACTATATTAAAGAAGAAAATACCTATAAACATTTTAAAAGTAAAAGAAATACATATATAGGTCTAGATTTCAGCCTTAAAAATCTTTTTTTAAAAAAGGCAAATAAAAGTAACGTTTTCCCATTATACTGTGGGCCTGTGGTGGCCCTGTGGTTAACTCAACTACACAACAATCATTTAAGTATTCACAGGTCAGAAGTGAGTGTGTTTGGGAGGGCGCTTTAGAGAGTTCCGTTCCGATTAACTTTTAACCATCATAAATAGTTTTTAAAAACATCTGTGATTCTCAATGCATACTGATGACGAGGGCGTAATATAAAACACTATGTTTAAATGACGTCTAACTCAATTAGTTGAGATTCATTGTGAACACACCCTAAAAGTAAATTCCATAACAGATACAAATTGTCCTTGTTCGCTATCTCCTGACAGCGTTGTTCAAAGTAACAAAAGTTACGAATTAAAAACAATTTGAAAGTGTATTTAAACACACACACACACACACACGGATACTACTCTTACAAAGTGCTCACCACAAACACAAACACACACTCTTTTTAATCCCTCTCCCACCCCCCCACCCCCCCACATTCATTGTGTTGCAATCGATAGACATCCAATAAAAGAGATTGCATACTCTCATCCAAAAGTTGTTTTTTTAACTCCCCCAGAAATGTCAACCCTCAACTAAAAAACTTAGAATCTCTATCTTAAGAAACAAAACTATATTCGAATAGGTTTACGAAGTTTCAAGTCACGACGTTCTAATACAGTGATGCTCAACGTCACTCGGACGGCGGGCCATTTTAATATCCGACACTCGAGTCGCGGGCCACATGAAGAAAAAGTGAAAAAATAGGGAATAATTACCAAAATTTTGAGCGGTATCAGATATGTCGGTAGACTCGTCAGCGGCAACAGAAAATAGACATACATCCGACTCATTTTCTTCTCATTTTAGGTAAATATTCTCATCAATCCTCCACTTTAGGTGTAATCTAACTATCGCGTCTCAAACCAAGAATGTTGCCTTATTTGTTTGATTTCCAAAAGCTGTTTCAAAAGAGCCACTCTCTTTCTTTATAAAACAAATATGTTGGCTTACTATCGATACCAATCCATACAAATATGTTGGCTTACTATCGATACCAATCCATACAAATTCGGCGGGCCGGATAGAACCACGTCGCGGGCCGGATGTGGCCCGCGGGCCGTATTTTGGGCATCACTGTTCTAATAGATTTCTAAAAAAAAAAAATCAATGTTTGAAAGTTTGATTTTCCCGAACAAGAGAACAGAAACCAGGGGAAATAATAAACTTGAAAATAAAAATGAATGAGAAAAATGGTCCGGACAAATTTAACATACCAGCAAATTTGCAAATTTATTGGCTTAATTTTTAAAATGTTTTCTACGTATGTTTGTGAGTGTGTATTATTTGGTTTTCTAGATAAGAGACATAGCTATATCTATTTCTAATTACGAACAAGAATGGGATTATTTATATTAGGCTAATATTTGTTTTTAACTGAGGAAAAAGAAGACAAAATCATTAATAAACTTTGTATTACAACATATAACATTTGAAGTCATTTACAAATTGCCGTTTATTATTAGTACATCTCTTCAAATCATTTTTCTTCGTTTACGTGACGTCACCAGAGAATTATATTTTTTTTCAACATTTAATGTTCGCGATGTCATTTCTCTTTCAGCAGATCTAGTCTTTCATTTTATTATTTACATTTTTTTTTGTTACTGCACCGCCAGACGTTTTGTATGTTCAGCCTTGTTTTTTTAACTTCCTTGTACATTTCCAGGTAAAGCCGGGCTATTCTTCTAGTAAGCCTATAACTATTTTAGTCTCATACTTGTTCTTGTAGCCAACTTGTTCTTATTCATTTACACAAAAAAATATCTCATTATTTATCGCAGTTAGATGCTCCAAATAATTTCTTTAATTGTTTTGATGTCCTGGTTTAAAGCTTTGAAAACATCTAGCTATTTAAAACATTTGTCGATATGATAAGCATAGTTGGCTACGACTTTAAACGTTAGCAACCTAACAAGGCCTATACTTATGTGGTCTACAAATAACGCCTACACTTATGTGGTCTACAATCAAGGCCTACACTTATGTGGTCTACCAATAACGCCTACACTTATGTGGTCTACAAATAACGCCTACACTTATGTGGTCTACAAACAAGGCCTACACTTATGTGGTCTACAAATAACGCCTACACTTATGTGGTCTACAAACAAGGCCTACACTTATGTGGTCTACAAATAACGCCTACACTTATGTGGTCTATAATCAAGGCCTACACTTATGTGGTCTACAAATAACGCCTACACTTATGTGGTCTACAATCAAGGCCTACACTTATGTGGTCTACCAATAACGCCTACACTTATATGGTCTACAAATAACGCCTACACTTATGTGGTCTACAAACAAGGCTTACACTTATGTGGTCTACAAACAAGGCCTACACTTATGTGGTCTACAAATAACGCTTACACTTATGTGGTCTTATAATAAAGTTTACTCTATTGTGTTCTACCAAAAAGGCAAAGGCTTATATGATCTACTAATGTGGTCCATACATTTAATGTGGTATACTAATCTGGTTCACAGACCAATGTGGTCTACGTAATGTGGTTCACTAATCTGTTCCACACTCTAATGTGGTGTACGTAATATGCTCTACTAATATTGTTGTTAATAGTCTCTGATCTATCAATAATCTGAACAATAAAGAATGTCAATTTAATGTATAGCTTCAAACTGCAGTCACCTCAAAGTGAGTAAACATCAAAGCGAATCTAATTCAATGTGTGGTCTTTCGCATTTTTCTTTAACATTTTTTTTGCTATGTTTTGTTGACTGCGCAGACTTTATATGGCCTCCATGTCTAGGATATAGATTTATACGTCTCGTGAGGTCATTAATCATATCCGGGGCATCAGTAAACACTGGGCTAGGTGTTCGTCAAGATGATGTTAGTAACTTAAATTGCAGAACAGGTTTCAGTAACGTAAGATATTGTTGTTTTTTTTGTATCTTAAAATATTGTTACTGGACACAGACATATAACACCTTTTTACGAGCAAGAGAGGGGAGGAATAGAAGGAGAGCAAGAGAGGGGAAGTGGAGAGAGAGAAAGAGAGAGAAAGGGGGATAAGGGAAGAAAGAGAGGACGGAGAGAGGAAAGAAAAAAGGGAAGAGAAGGATAGAAAGTGGGATGAAAAGAAAGAGAAGAGAGAGAGAGAGAGAGAGAGAGAGAGAGAAGGTGAAAACACAGTACTTATGGCATTTCTTTTATCTTGTATTACAAAGTAGCGTAGGTTTATATTTTAACTGTTCATTGTACCCTCCCTATCCCTCTTATGCTCTAAAAAAAAAAGTCTACATCTAAGATAGCAAGAGTTTAAAGGTCATTAGTTCAAGAATACTAAGAGAGACATTGTTTTTGCGCTTTCATGGCCTACATAATACATTATTAATATTTTGATGTTAATATGAACATTTGGGATGCTAACTAGGACATAATGTACATCGAAACAGAAGGATCCTAAGTATCACACTGAATGACAGCATCACAAACTTAGACAGAGACAGGGGGGGGTACTACAGCGACTGGACACCACGATGACCTACGAACTATTGTAAAAATAAAGATACGGAAACTAAACCTCTATGGCCATGTTAATGGTCTTCGGGGCTTGCAAAGACCATCCTTCAGAGAACAATGCCAGAAAAAAAAAGAAGAAGAGGCAGACAGAGAAAGCGATGGGAAGAGGTTCTATTCAAGGCAAAAGAGAGAGAGACGAATGGAGAAAGACGGTCGACAAATCTTATGTGGTGTCCAAACGGTCCAATAGACTAAGGGATAGGTGAAGGTGAATTAAAACAAAATATGGATTAAAGGACAAACGAACAATTGACAAAAACAGAGAGAGATTCGGGGTGGGGATTACAAGAATTTTTCACATACATCAGAGGCTTAGAGTGGAGGGCAAGGGGACACGATGCCCCGGGCGCCACTCTTAAGGAGGCGCCACTGGCAGAAAAGCGTCAAAAAATATTATTGTAGATACTTTTTTTTTTTTTTTTATTTATAAGCCTATATTTCTATGTGATGTTCATGGAAAATGGAGAGGGTAGGGGCGCCAATAAGTTGCTTGCCCCGGCCTAACATGTTGAGTGCTTAGTGCTTACATACCCTTGCATGTTCATGTGCTTACATACCATAAAATGTTCACGGGCCTGTTGGAATCTTTCTGAAGACAAAGTTCAAAGCCAGTTTTCAACTGTGGATTTACATGCACCACTGGGCCAAAGTTAATAATGATAAGCGACATTCAGTTTCTCTATAGACTTAGGTGTCTAACGCAGCACTATAAAATTTATGACACGTTAATATTAAAGTCTGCAGTTCAGATCTTTTTCCACGCAGAGCAGTAGAAAGATGTCTAGATGAAGGGTGAGGATAGGCGACTGATCACAGGGCCGGCCTTAGGCATAGGCAAACTAGGCAGCAGCCTAGGGCCTCTGATTGGTGGGAGCCTCACACAGAGCAATTCTTTAGATAAGAAATAGCGAAATGTGTCCATAGTGTTATTGTTCTGGTTCACTAGGATGTAAATAAATTGCTTAATTTTATTTTTTCGCTGTTTATTTATTTGTAAAATATTTCATTTGGGGCCATCAAATTCATTTAGTTTAGGGCCTCCAATTATCTAAGGCCGGCCGTGATTATCTTCCCGGGGATGAAAGGAAGGGGGCTGTCTTATAGTTTCATTAAGCAGAACAATAGAAAGGCGTGATCACAGTGGGTCAACTACGGGATTAGGGTGTGAGTAGAAACAGTAAACTAACAACGCCGTGCATGTATGTCTCTACTATAAGTGAGGAGGGGGGGGGAATATCTTACTGTGTGTATTGTTGGGGAGGGGGGAGATCTAATAGAGTGACTTTTGTGAACAATGAGGAGAAATAAGTCGTGGTGACCTAGCTACTGGGTTACGGTGCAGACGACAACAACAGGCTTACAGTCTGACAACGACAGGCATACATAATCTAAGTCAGAAGGACACAGTAAGTTTGAAAGCGGTGGTGTGTGGGTGCGTGGGTGAAAACTGTGAAGTCCACTGAGGTGTCCAGTATTTTTCAAAAGCATGACCAGCTCAAAACTCCACGCCCTCACCCCGCCCACCACACTTTCACCACGCACCGCCACAAAGGGTAGCATCATTCTGAGTCCACATTCAAAACGCACTTACCAGTTCTTCCTTATCATAATAAGTCTATAGATTTACATTGTTAATAATCATTAGAGACATTTTATGAATCAACATACAAAAATCAATAAACAGAACGAAACTTCACAAAGTAACAGGAAAGAAGGACAGACATGTATGTTCATTCTAAATTGTGTATTGTCACTATTAAACAAACCAGTAGGACAGACATATATGTTCTTTCTAAATTGTGTATTGTCACTATTAAGCAAACCAGTAGGACAGACATATATGTTCATTCTAAATTGTGTATTGTCACTATTAAACAAACCAGTAGGACAGACATGTATGTTCATTCTAAATTGTGTAGTGTCACTATTAAACAAACCAGTAGGACAGACATGTATGTTCATTCTAAATTGTGTATTGTCACTATTAAACAAACCAGTAGGACAGACATGTATGTTCATTCTAAATTGTGTATTGTCACTATTAAACAAACCAGTAGGACAGACATGTATGTTCATTCTAAATTGTGTATTGTCACTATTAAACAAACCAGTAGGACAGACAAGTATGTTCATTCTAAATTGTGGTGTCACTATTAAACAAACCAGTAGGACAGACATGTATGTTCATTCTAAATTGTGTATTGTCACTATTAAACAAATCAGTAGGACAGACATGTATGTTCATTCTAAATTGGGTGTTGTCACTATTAAACAAACCAGTAGGACAGACATGTATGTTCATTCTAAATTGTGTATTGTCACTATTAAACAAACCAGTAGGACAGACATGTATGTTCATTCTAAATTGTGTAGTGTCACTATTAAACAAACCAGTAGGACAGACATGTATGTTCATTCTAAATTGGGTAAATTGGGTGTTGTCTCTTCAAAACAAATTAGTATTTTCATACTCAATGAAAAGAGGCTGCCACTTTGTCGTTGGCTAACATGCAAACTAAATCTCTATTATCTTTGGGGCTTGCAAAGACCTTCCTTCAGGCAGAGAAGAATGGAGAAAGACGTTTAACAAATCTTTTGTGTTGCCCCAACAGAGTAAGGGGTATGTGATGGCGAAGGTGAACATGCATTTTAAGCTTTAACAAGCAAACTATTTTGAAAAACTCTTTTTTTTTTTTTAAACATAGTACTAAACGTGATAAGGGAAAAAACTCCACATATGCAACATATCCCTTTTTCGATACCAAACAAAAGAATTAATTACCAATAATTAACAAATTGGTTAATTTTTTTATATTCATGTTTTGTTAAGTACAACAATAATTGTGTCAAGTTTCAACTTGATCCGAGAATGGGTATGGGAGAAAAAAAACGTGTACAAAAATTGTACCAGACAGACAGACAGACATACAGAGTTGATATAAGCTTTGTAAAAAAGGAATAATAGTTCTATATAGGTTATAATACAAATATATATTATAAAGAGTTATGTCAACAGATTTTAATTCGACTATAAAACATGAACTTACATTTAAAACAATGTAAGAGTCCCCTTCATAAAACTTCCCATAGTCATCTTTTGGCCAAGGCTGAACTTTGAATTTCTGAGGAGCACAATGGAAGAAGGAGACGTTTGAATTTTGTTGCTGCATTATAGGTACATTGTATTCCAACTTAACAATAAATATATAACTTTACAGTGCTAATAAATCAATCAAAGATAAATACATTATCACCACACTTAAATTCAGTAGCTTGCAGTCTTTAAGGCATGTGATACTCTCTCGTTACTTATTTTAATTACTTATATCTATACCTTTTTTTTTTGCATTTTTACCGATAATACTTTTTTTAATCTTTCGGTTGGCAAGAGTCTACAGACACATAAATGTCCGCTTGTAGCGTGCTTGTAATATATAAATGCAGCTCCGGATTTACGGCAGTGCGTTAGCCCAAGGCATTCATAAACTTAAAAAAAATATACATTTAAAAAAAAAACTAAAATATACATAGTAAATATTTAAAAAAAAAAAGGAAAATGAGATTTAAATTTACAGATGCTCTTTTTTTTATCTCTTTCTCTTGTTTTTCTTTCTCCTAAAATATGGCCGACTTTTATTATTATCAATAAATGGATTCTTATTGAAGCTTTCGAAAAAGTGTAGGGGCCTAAAAAAAAAAAATCCTGCCCCGGGCTTCCACTTACTTAAATCCGGACCTGCGTGTAATCAGTTTTATATGCAAACGACACTTACCACAATTCGCCAGACTTGAACACCGATTTCTTTCCCAGCATTCTTCCAGGCAGGTTCCGTCTGCGCTGACTCCTCTGTCAAGTAACAAGAAGAGATCATTGTTATATTGGACTTGGTCAAGTAATATGCTTCTGATTCTGTCTTTTATGGTGTTTTAGGATTGTGGAAAGTTGAAAAGTCAATCTGCACTTAAGAGCTTGAACGAAACTTTAAATAGATTCCATAGTCGCTTAAACTCTGAGCTTATTATTATTATTATTATGTGAAAATAAAACGAGCTTATATTCGTTATCTAACAGTGCCCACTAAGAAATGTTCTGATGATGTGGCAGGTCTACGGCAGTACCGCCCTCTGACAGGCAACAAGAATCTTCTCAGGGAAATTAAAGGCCTTGAAGGTCAGTTGTTATTATCCCCTCAGTTGATTTCAGACTTCCATTAATGCTTAATCTCCAATCTTAAGTTCCCATATTTTCTTTGTTCTTCCATTTCAATTTTCCTTATATTAAAGAATTATGGGATAGAAGTACGGCGATGTCAGTGATGGTAGCGGTTTCATCTTATTATTATTATTATAAGTAATTTTTTTTTTAAAGTCCCCAATCCTTTTGAAAACTCATGCCATGCCATTGGGGGGGGGGGGTTATCTCCAAGGATTTGTCAACCTGACAACTTGACTTCCCTAGAAGAGAGACTCTCCAACAACTGAGCGAGATCCACCTTAATAATTTTGTTTATATAAAAAATTAAGTCTGGTAGTATCCTTCACTAGTCTGTTAGACCATTTCAGGTCACCGCACATGATCTGTTGACGGCTTTAGTCCAATAAATAGTCTTCAAAGCGAGTCTCTAGCTTGAAATATAAACAAATGCTTGGTATATAAAATACTCACTTTTGACATTTTTCTCTGTCTCTGAGCCAAACAGAGCCATGTTGGAATCTTTCCAATCATATTTCTTGGCTTTGACGAGTCCTGAAAATATTGACAACATTTAGACACATAAACAAGATCCTTTATTGATTTTGAAACAATATATATTCAAGACACAATAGGTGCATACATAATAGATGAGGTTAATACGGAAGCGGTGGGTGCTTTTTAAACTGAGAACCACATAACGTGACACATTGTGTAATGGCGGGATGAGGAATAAAAAAAAGAGAAGAAAAGCTTTTATTTTATTTTTCTTAAATGTTGAATGTGGGGCTGAGTGGAATACACCTTTTTGCTATCCGATGAGGGCGCAAATTCAAATCCCAATGTAGACAGTGTTTTTAATTGGAGATTTGACTCGAGCTGAGATGTGTTTTAAACATGCAGCACAGAAGCCTTAGCCCAGACAGTTCTACCCTCACATGTCACGCCCCTGACAAGAGAATCAGAACATGGGATAGGAGCACGGAGACCAGGCTATACAAGAGTTATTATAATTATCTATAGAGTGAACTCTCTGGACTAGAGCTTACACTTACATACCTGTCATTGTTCTTCTAGTCTATTGAACAGTTTCTGTTAATTAAATCCAAGCTGTTGAGAACAAAATTGAATCTCTTAACAAGCAATAGAAAACAGATTAATTTCTAAAACCAAAAGGGAAATATTACTACCACTTATCTGAAAATTACAGGGTTTAAGATCCCTTTTTGCTATATAAAACAATATTGATTAGTTAGTACTAATTGATTAACTTATAGTTGATTTTTGGATTGATTCGTGTATTGTTATTGACTACGAATATTTATGCAACATTTCAACTTAATCCGAGAACGGAAGTGGGAGAAACAAAAAAACATTTCAGAAAGTAAAAAGGGGACTAAATCCATATATATATATATATATATATATATATATATATATATATATATATATATATATATACACAACTCTCATTAAGTAGCATTTATTCCCCTTATTTCGAAATCAAACAAAATAATTAATCCCTTGCAATTCATTAACTAATTTTTTTTTATTGATTCATGTCAGGTACAATGTATAATTGCGCAAAGTTTTAACTTGATCCTAGAATGGGAAATGGGAGGGAAAAAAACATGTTTAAACTTTATACCAGACAGACAGACAGACAGCGTGAGTTGATATACGCTTTGTATAAATTACGAAGAACTAGATGCGTTATTAAAATAACAGAGTCCTACTAACTAACTAATTCGTGACTCCATTTCAAAGTGTAAACACGTTTTTTTTGTTTTTCAAGGAACAAATATTTTGATTTTTTTTTTTGATCAGACATTCTGTTGAAAATGGGAGATAACTAGCCTACGTCGGACTAACACGTATCCATGGTATCTGGTGACTCTACTCAAAGTCTCCCTTTCAGACCTTGCGATCTAGAGGGCAGATGTAAAGGTCATCTGATTCTATGACCGATGGTTAACGAGGACGTTACGTAGTCAGCACAACGACCAGTACTGGCAGTACACTTACTTGTCCCAATCAATGTCAAGTTCTATGTTCTTATAGAGAGAGAGAGTAGGGCCTACTTCATTGAATATGTTTTAGCAATGTGCCAACATTAGAGTTATGACACAAAAAAATGGCTCTGTAAAGGAAATATTTTCTTTTTAAAAATGATTTTTAATGTTTTTCTTGTCAACAGTTGAAAATGTTAAAAATTTAATTCTGTTCTGCAGACCTAAAGATATATAAGGATCTACAGATCAATTACTAATGCTTCATATTACGTGGTACCTGAACAGATTAGACTTGCATAAATAAAATAAGGGGAGAGAATCACACCCAAAGAAATATTATTAATAGAATTTTGTAGTCATAAAATCCCAGTGATCACTTGAATCTCTATCAAAATCGACGTTATCAAATCAATGAGACAATAGAATGGGATTTGATACAATAATATTGATATATCTGTGAATTTAGATAATCACTTGATCTAAATCTAACTAGATACCACTTTCCTAGGAATTTAAAACCTAATTTAAGTAAGCTTTTTAAATAATATTATGTTATAAATATAATTTTTTTGTGACTATGACAATTCTTGGCTTTTCATCTTAATAAACGCAGACATTGTAATTACGTTTTAGGACCCCCCTCAACCAGTATTCAATGGCGGGGGACACACGACTCTAAACATAATAGTAACTGAGTATTATACAGCAACATTTTTGGCGTTGATAAGTAGACCTACACTTTGTTGTACATAAAAACAGTTAAAATATGAATTCATGCTTGTCGGCTGGTAAACGCATCAACAAAATCGTTTCTAATTTTTGAAACCTTTGGGCTTCCATAGTTCCATAAATACAGTTCCTTTCGAAAGAATCCCGATAGTAAGGATATCCATCGAGTACGTCCATGGGTCTACAACAGAGGACAATAGACAACCTGATGATGGTCAAGTTTGAACAATGTCTGAATGATGTTAACCTTAATTGTTGTGAAAACATGAAACTTAAGGTTTTGTTTTATGTGTTTTTAGCAATGTAATCTTCTACTGAATAAAAAAAAATGAACTCGGATCACACAAGTACACGTACTTTGTAAGGGAAAATTAGATGTTGCAACTAGTCTCTAGAATCAGACGAATGTTATGGAACAAGACTCACCAAGTAAGTTGACTCAATTGAAATTATACAAACAGGAGATAATCGAATTGCGTCCAGTCCTATAAGTCTATCTCTAGGCTCACTGCCTTGATATCTCTTTCCCTCTCAAACACTCATTCTCTTTAGTTCCACTTTCTCCCAATACTTTTCTCTTTAATAAATGACCGCTTAATGCAAAACTGAAACAGAATTCATTTGGACCCAAAATATTCACGAACACACACACACACACATATACATACATTATACACACGTACATATTTCTGGAGGCAGGAGCAAATATTGTCTGAAACAAACAAACAAACAAACTAACAAACAAACATATTTCTGAACGTTTTTATTTAATTTTTTCACAAAATTGTTTTATTTGTAAAGACAGACAGAAATCAACGAATTATTGGACGGCTTTCTTTTCTTTGTTGGCAATATTGCTATCGACTACAAATCAACGAAAGACATATTGTTATTCACAGTATTTCTGAATGAAAGTTAGGAAGCCATGGTCTAACAATTGATCTATTTACACTCGTGTCATTTTATAAGGAAAAAAAGAGTATTTTCAAGGACGAGTACATCAGCTGGTATGCTATAAGTCGCCATCGGCACCACTTCTAGAGACTATTGACTAAATCTTATGTTAGCAGTTTTTTTTTCCTTTTTTTTGTTTGTTTGTTTCAGTTCATCTATTAGCAGACGTTGTATGATAAATGCCTCTTTGGGAAATTCTGATCGATAGCGCACCATTGACTCGCCCAGTTTTGTATGAATATATAGGTCAAAGTTCACGTTGGATTCATGTGTTTAAGTAAGTGAAGCGCTGGGTCAATTCTTACTGGGTGCCCTGAGGTGAGTGCATTCTGTGAAATCTGAAAACGGCCTGGTTATTGTACTGTCATATAGTTTACACTACACATGACTACAGTATTCTTCACGGTCAAAGTACGGCGAAGTCATTCGTTATCGGTACGCCTTCGTTCAAATAATGTCTTGCAAAGGTTTTAGAGGAGGGAGAGAGAGAGAGAGAGAGAGAGAGAGAGAGAGAGAGAGAGAGAGAATCTGATTTGCGAATTTCTCTTCAGAGCAAGCTAACGGATATATTGCAAAATTTGGATATAATAGAACTAAATATTTTCATGCACATGCACAAACATTTCAAGATTTGAAGAATTAACACATCGTTATAATTCACAAGCAAAATAAAACTAAATACTTTTGAAATTTGTATCGATTGTATTGAGAGGCTCGTACATAAATTTGAAGGGACTCGAGTCACCAATTAGCACAGTTTAAAACCATCAAACGTAAGAAAATTCATAACTGTTTCAACGTAGGTCCCTATAGTTTTTTACTTGTAATGTTTTTTTTTTCCACATTAAGAGACTTTAATGAGCTGATTGTTTTTTGTTTTACATGCTTTTGATGTCCTTTCATAAATGATTACATCCTAGTCCAAACATCCTGCAGGACGCAGGGAGTGGCAGAGGGCAGGGTCTGAACCGAGACAACAACCCAGAGCGTATGCCACACGACAAGGCAGCCTTCCTCTACCAACTGATGCACCCCGAAGAGAAAGATACGCTAAACCTCTGCGAGATAGTATTGGGCTTTTTTAGTTTTTACGATATCTTTGATATTAAAAACAACTGAGTAACAATGCAATTGAAATACGCTGTAGTGGAAATTTGAAAGCTGGTATTAGTTTCTCCTATTTTGTGGATGCATCCCCCATTACCTTTCCATTGTCTAACTATAATTTTAAAATTTGAAAATTCCCCCGGGCCCCAACTTAATGGGGGCAGCCAAATGTGTGTTTTTACATTAAATATTACACAAAATACAGGGCCCCCCAAAGAAGTCAAGCCCCCCCCCCCGGCGAATTCCTAGCAACGCCACTGGAAAGAAGTCCAGATGGATCACGTGGTAATTAAGGTTCAAACGTTCCTTCAGAAGTCTTAGACTAAACCCCCTGCAGGGTGGCGGGTGGCAGGGGGCGGGCGGCGTTCGAAACCTGGCCTGTTGTGATGACAGCACGAAGCGCTTACCACTTGGCCAGACAGCCTTCTAGTGATTCTTGTGCATTGAAGAAAGTTCATTTAAAGCTCAAGACTAGGTTCTAATATGTTTAACGAAGTGACAGTTTCAGTGTTTGACGAAGTGACAGTGTCAGTGTTTAACTAAGTGACATTGTCAGTGTGTATTACAAGTCATGTTTCTTCTTTTTAACTAGCAACGTGTCTCCTGACATCCAGCTCTCAATGGACTTTCTTCTGCTACATTCACTTTGAATTCATTAAGTTTAATCCATTTTTATTCTAATGAATTTTGTGTGTGTGTGGGGGGGGGGTTGACATTGTGTAGGTAGATTTACTTGCATTCAAGCATAGGCTCTTTTCTTTATTCCTCTCTTCTTCCATTTTTTCCCTCCTCTTTCATAGAGTGTGTGTGTATATTTCTATTATCTGAATAGATTCTCTTGTAACCATGAGTAAGGCTGTGGCGGATAATTTGTATTGGCTGAAAATATTCTGATGCAATCACGAGTAAGTCCATCGGAGTGGAGGCTATAAATAGGGTAGTGGAAGTTGATGTAAGGGTACAAGCTGGAGTCTGAGCAGTGGCGGACTGGGTATCAAATTCGGCCCGGGCATTACCATATAAACCGGCCCACAAATGTCATATATATATATATATATATATTAGTGTGTGTCTATATGTAATTAATCTTCATTACATTCTTATCTTTCATTCTTTCAAACGTTTTTTCTACCCTAGAACACTCTCTTAATATAATTAGTGAAAGGCAGTATACACCACCAAGGGACAGCTAGGGAGTCTGGGGGAGCGCTGTAAGCTCCCCCAGTGGGGTCCGGGGCGAAGCATTATTTCCGTTATTTTAAGCTTTAAAAATGCATATTTTGAGGTATCTACAGTGCAATTAGCCTGCTACTCTTCCGCTAAAAAAAAAAATCAAAAACTAAATCTTCTATTCAGTGGAGTCCAGCGACTGGTAGAAAAAGGTAAAATGCTTTAGTTTTTGTATTGGAGGTGGGGGGGGGGGAAACAACAAAACCCCTTTTGGCTACGCTCATGAAATTTGGTGACTGTAGTTTGCTTAAGTTGGCTGCACTGGGAAAGTAAGTAAAGTTTCCCTTTCAGACAATGAGATCTGAGGCCTGTGATGGTTCGAACTCCTCCTCTCTCGGCTACGCCTATGTGTTTTATCATAGGTGTAAGCCTAATTCTATTCAATATATATAAAGTTTAATAAGGCATCGAAAACTGGATGTATGCTTTCGTAGGCTTACATAATGTATTCTATTTATACATGTATGTAGTCTGAAAACTATAAACACTACAATAGTAGCCTTAATGAGTTTCAAACATTTTGGTATTACTTATAGATTACAGACGTTTCTTCAAAAAAATAAAAATAATTAGGTCCTACGCATTTCACGTGTCAATCTAGTCATGCATGTTGATCTGTGACTTAAAATATGCTAAGTCATTGGTTTTCCTGGCTGACTCAAGCAACCCATTCCTTTAAAGTGGTATCACCACAAATACAAAACTAGGGGTCTATCTAGCCGTCGTCCTCCCTACATTGCTCTATGCCTCAGAAACATGGATAGTGTACAGTTAACATGCAAAGAAACTGAATCACTACCACGACATGTCTGTGAAAACTACTGAATGTCAAATGGCAAGACAAAATACCAGATAATGAAGTCCTTCAATGAGCGGCTCTGCAAAGCATCCACACAATTCTGATGCAGTCCCAGCTGCGATGGGCAGGACATGTATACAGAATGGAAGACCACCGCATCCCTAAACGACTATTGTATGGCCAACTAAGCGAAGGAAAGCGCTCACAAGGTGGTCAAAGAAAGCGCTTCAGGGACACCCTCAAAGTTTCTCTGAAGACGTTCAGCATAGACCTAGCCACCTGGGAGACAGAGGCACATGACAGAGCCTCATGGCGTCGCGCTGTGAAAACTGGCGCACAAGTTGCTGAGGAAAAGAGAACAAAGCAAGGCCAATGACACTAGCTCCAGCTGGAATAACGTGCCTAGTGTGCGGCCGAACATTCCGGGCTCACATAGGTCTCACCAGTCATACGAGGAGACACAAAACCCCAGTGCAAAGCCCTCAGCCCCCTGGATGACAAAGTGGTCATAATCGAACTACGATGGACGAACTATATATATATATATTCTTTACCAAATAAGAGAAAGCATAACGGTTAGAGAGGTACTTCTAAATGTAAAAAGCTCTTGCTTTGTCCTAGATCTAGTACATTCTCAAAAACGCGATTTGTGTATGAATATATTATTTAAAATGTAAATGATTCTGAATCTCCTTTCATTAAATATCGGATGTGACAGCGCTATATAAATTATTGTAATAATTTTCATCATCAATGACTTCATACTAAGCATAAGTTTGCCATTAATCATAACGGTACATACATTAATTTCGATCTAGATTTATGTTTTAATTAAATAATATTTTTTTGTTAGCCTTAAGTGTAGTATTTTTAGATCTATGTTATTACAAATAAACAACAAGAAACTTACATTTTTTCTTTTCAAATCGCAGAAAGTATAACTTTATACGGTTATACCCATATTGAGCTATGAATAAGTTGGGTGGTTTGCAATTTCGCGGCTGTGTGTATGTGTTTAAGTTAACTTCTTTTAAGTTTTGTTAACGAGCTAATTGTCTCCCCTTTTGCCGCATTATATCAATGTTTTCTAACTTAACCTCTCCCATCCCTATTTTTCGTTAACTTTCAATGGAACCATCAAAAACGGGTGAGGGAAGGAGCAAAACAAAAATAGGAGTGCCATGAAAGGCCCATGCCGACCAGCAAAATGATCAGGCCAAACACAGTCTCGAAGACATCAAAGTAGTGTTGAAGGCCATGCCGCTCGTGCATAGCAGAAAGTACGGTCTAACGTTTTACAAATGATAATACGTACAGTGTATAGTGTAATTCTTAAATTATATTCTTGTTGAATTTCAAACAAAATTAATTGTCATAATAATTTAAAAAAAAAAACCCACAAGAAAACGTGTTCGCTCCTTTGTGTCTTGTTGCTGTCACTTTTTTAAAAAGTTGTCTGCATTTAATTTTTTTTTCTTTGGTCGCGACCAGACAGGCCCATTTGGTACCGGCCCACCGGGCATTTGCCCGTTTGCCCATATATACAGTCCGCCCCTGAGTCTGAGTCTAAAGGACGTTTGCATTGTTAAGTTATTGAGTGAGTTGGACTTTGATTCATTGGTCACAGCACACACACCTACACACAAACACACACACATATATATATATATAAACCTCAAGATTCCCCGTGTCTCACTTCTCTGCCCTGTGTGTCTCCTAGTGCACAAGTGTATCTTATCTTATATACTACAGATGTTACTTCAAAAAGAAGATAATTACGCCCTACGCAGTTGGTGTGTCAATCTAGCCATACATGTTAATCAATGACTTTAACTCTGCTAAGTCGTTGGTTTTCTTGGCTGATTCAGGCAACCCATTCCATTCTCTAATGGCACTAGGGAAGAAGGAACACTTGTACGAATTAGTTCTAGCGTATGGAAATAGAAATATGCCTCTACCTTTGTGTCTTTCTGAGTATTTCATTAGGTTTTTCGTTTTTCAATTTGTAAATTTTGGTTTAGTGTTTTATGTATTAATGACAGTTTGCGAAGCAGTGTCATAACAATATAGAAGGTGTTCCTACATACATATACATTGATGTTGAAAGCCGTTAATAATGTGAAAGTTACGTTCATTTTTGTTTTGTTTTGTTTAACTAGAAGTTTGTTCAAGTTTTGTTTAAGTTTTATTTAAATAGAAGAAGTTTGTTCAAGTTTTGTTTAAGTTTTGTTTAAGCCTGCATTAAGAAATAAATACGCCTACAGCGGTTAAGTTGAACTAGCTGTCTACAGCTACAACCCAACGACCGTTGACAACCTCCCTTTCTCTCTTTTAATCCTTGTCTTTCTGTCTTTACTCCTCTAGTACTCTCTCTCTCACTCCAGACCCCTCCTTTTCCTTTTAAATTTCTTCACTTGTTTCACTAAAAATTTAGAATATGCCAGAAAGGATAGTTATTTTAAAAAAGAGAGAACCACGCTTGACATTTTGCTTAAACCACTCCAAAAGAAAAGTGAGACCAAATATCGACCTAAATACTATATCACAAGTCCTCATTCCATTTTTTTTTCTTTAACCGAACTACTCCACAAAGCTAGGCAGTCCTGTCAAGATAAGGGAACTTTTGTTACTAAAAATTGTACTGATAAGTTTAAAATGTGCCAGATTTTTTTTTGTCTGCCATAATAGAATTATCTAACTTGCACTAATGAAGTATTACATAAAATGCTAATTTATTTTTTCCACCTCTAGTTATAGTGTTTATCAGCCCAGTTTGCATAAGATACATGTTGAAACTGCAATACAATCGTAACAGTGTAACATCTACATCCCAATTACTTAGCTTTATAGACCCTACTGATGGATAAATGGATTACTTGAAAAAACAAACTTTTTAATTAGGCCATGAAATGAGATCAAGTATATAAACATTCATCTATTGAACTTACAGTCTGAGACACATGGGAAACTGTCATAAAATGTGTCAGGAATGAGCCACAAAATAAGTAAATGTTTTTTTAAAATAAGCCAATATGCTAAACGAGGAGGGCCTCAGTATGCACCCACATTCAGGCCACCTCTGCATTCCTCCGCTGATCCAGTACCATGGTCCGGTGACATATAGATCGACCGCTGAATACCATCATTTTAGATCGAAGGCACATAGGCCTACAGCGTCTACTACACATCCAGCGTTAAGTTCAGACATCACGATAAATACGGCAGACAGGGTCCTCAAAGGGAAGCAACCACGCCTGACGATTGAAGTTCACCAAAACGGAACTACGTCACCTGTAGCTTGATGTATGGTGCAGCATTTTCCAGTATTGAAAGGACTGACCCCCAACCTTTTTTTTTCTTTCCGTAGCATCTTGTTTACGGGTCATTGGTTTTCTTTAAAAAACTACTTTTCCTGTCACCAGCTAATGTGAAAAAAAAAAAAAACATATTGCTGTAACAGGAAGACTTTAAGGTCCCAGTCATGTAAGTTAGAATGGTTCGTCATTGTGCTGGCTACATGGCACCCTCTTTCTCCTTGCCTAGTGTAACAGGTAAATCTCTCTCCCTTTTCTTAAAAATCTCGATCTTTGGATATTTAATGAAATGTGTAATACAAAACCATGGTTTACAGTTAAAGTTTAAAAATGTTTGGCATTTACTTATATAAAGATCGATTATTGTAAAAATGAAAATCTATTAAAGTAGAATGATCAAGTATTAAAGTAGAATGATCAAGTATTAACGTAGAATGATCAATCAAGTATTAAAGTAAATGATCAGTTATTAAAGTAGAATGATTAAATATTAAAGTAGAATACTCGATCAAGTATTAAAGCAGAATGATCAAGTATTAAAGTAGAATGATCAAGTATTAGAGTAGAATTATCAAGTATTAAAGTTGAATGATCAATCAAGTATCAAAGTAGAATGATCAAGTATTAAAGTAGAATTATCAATTATTAAAGTAGAATGATCAATCAAGTATTAAAGCAGAATGATCAAGTATTAAAGCAGAATGATCAAATATTAAAGTAGAATGATCAAGTATTAAAGAAGAAAGATCAAGTATTAAAGTAGAATGATCAATTAAGTATAAAGTAGAATGATCGAGTATTTCTAAGTCGAATTTGAAAACAATAAGTAAGAATGTGTAATTAAATTTTAAGTGTACTCATTCTTCTCTTCTCAAAATCAGTTCCCCTATCATTTCTCCCCCCCCCCCCCCACCTCTCTGCTTGTATATCTCTTTTCTTGTTGACTACTTCCTCCTTTCTTCCTCTTTTCAAAACGCTTCCCTCTCCCTCCCTCCCTCCTATCTCGCACTCTCTTTGTGGAGATTGGAATATAGGACAAAATGTCCGGATTGTTTGGGATTCTACTTCCTCCTTTTATTATTTGTCTCTGGCCATGTCCTTCGTCAAGCCAAATCTTTGCTCGTTTATTACTTTCTGGCTATAACAGGATGTACAAAGTAATCGATCATTTGGAACATCTACATTACCAAAACAGACATCAATATATTACCATAAACAGTTTTGATTTATTGTGTTACAAATATAATTATCTATTGGCATAAAAGTTTGCCAATCGAGAAAAAAAATGGATCTAGTTTCGCTTTGAGAACTATTGAGGAAAAAAAGTCACAGAAAAACGACCGGGTCGAAAGAGAACAAACCGTAAATGTGAGCGTGGGAAAATACACATTTTTGACTTACATTGTTACACTTTAATACGACGTTCCAGAAAGATGGGGACCTGGACAGACAAGTCTAACTTGTTTTAATAACATTGCTAATAATCATGCTTCAAAGTGAAGTTCAATAAAGAATAGGAAATAAGGTCATATAATATTTCGTTATTCGCTAATCTAAAAATGTTGTTTTGCTATATATTTAGTCTGTATTTTTAAATTATCATCAAGACGTTTTAAACTCTTTGCATACTGAACAGATTTAAACCAAAAAAAAATAAAAAATTTTGACCTACTTCCAGTGACGAAATAAAAATTCCTAAATCCAGAATTACTTAAAAAGAAAAACACATCAGGCGAGCGACACGAAACTATTGAACGCCTGGTTATCTTTTTCGTTCTAACCGTGAAACTAGTCAATGTAGTTTTCTCCCTTCTTTGAACCGCCAGCAGCGACTGCCGTCTGTTTCAGCTGTTGTATGAAAGATAATCGAAGATGCCCCTGCTCTCCATCGCTATTCTTTAAAACTCTATTTTTGTTTGTTCCAATATATCAATATTTAATAGTAAAAAATACCGAACAGTTTTATTTCAGTAACTAGTCTAGGCTACATTTGGTCTGAAAAAAAAATGCTATTGGGGGATAGTATAATACTATTTTTGTTTGGTTCGCCGTTTAGGGATAAATAAACTTGCCACCAGAGGCAATGATACGTTTCCATTTTATTCTAGTTCTAATGTAAATAAATCTGTCAGAAAAAAATTACGGTTTTGAAAAAAAAAGATTACTAAAAGAGAGAAAGAGTTAACAAAGTTTTAATTTTTTTTTTAAAAGGAACGAAGCTGTAGCGTAAAGAACTAGTAGTCTACTTGCTTTCTCAATAGGCCTACTATTGTTACCACAGGAAGTCACAAGACAGATGTCAATATTTTAATTATAACTTAACCCCACGGATATAAACGATTGCTATTTACAAATAAGCTTTAAGTTTAATATTAAACACATAATGTTATTTATATACCTTCAGTGTTTGGCAAAAAGCGATGTTCTTGTTAATAATGTATACAATATATAGGTCAGCAGCATCAGTAGTTATTGGTGCAGCATGATGTCGAAATCACCCTGTTAATGAGCCCTTTATCTCGGACAAATCAATAGTTGCTGTAGTCTATTGTTTCAAGCCTTGTCGAATGGATCCATGGCAAGCTGAGCTGCCGCCTCGGGGTCCTATATACCTGAGTCTATTGGTAATGTTGAATCTAACTTTTCTGCTACTTTCAACATGATTTAAGAACGAAATATTAGACTATTACACCAGTACAACAATTCAATAGTATTGCGATAGTCGTGTTTAAATCCTGTTCATAATGTAAGCCAAACAAAATCCACTGTAGATTTTCTTAAAATATTTCTTCTTAATGTTATTCATAAAAAGTATTTTTTTAAGAATATACAGGACACTTTGTACATTTGATGATTTAAATATCAGTTTTATTTTTTGAATTACTTAGTCAGTACAGTTTAAATATTCTTTTTATAGTTTATGGAGGATCTCTTTGAGGGCGATGCCCTGTCTAAATTGTTGTAAATCCGGCTCTGATAATTTAATAAGTGGACATGAACATAATAAGCAAACAGTCGTAAACATCATATACACAGAGCTGTGTTATAGTAACCAATAAAAAGGTCTTGATTTAACGGCAGTCTCTATCAGTGTGCCATGAGTGATACACGAAGCCGTGTGACAGGGAGAAAGCAATGTAAATAGTACTAAACAAATAATTCACGTTTCCCCATGACTACACTTCTCCCCAACTCCATGTTTTGATATCACCAGATTTACTGCTTAAGCAAAATTTCAGAAACCACTTCGGAAACCTGCAACCTATAAATGACCTATCGACATTTTTTTTCTGAGGGTTTCAGCACTTTTGTAGGGTGCCCTTTAGAAATGGAGTAAATGAGTGTGTATGGAAAGGGTGGAGGGGGTGAGGGGAATAAGAGTGACAAAAGAATTGTAATGTTAGGTCAGAAGTGTGTTTTGACTATCTAAAACAAACAGGCTGAAGCCGTAGGAGGTGTTCCGGTTCTCTGTTTTAAAGAATGACGTTATTAATGAAGTCTCAATAAACAGAATATTTAAAAATTCAATCATTCATTTTGTTCCTTCAGTTCTTCCAGTCGAATAAAGATAATAGTTGCAGATTTTCTTACAGGGAGGAAAACATATAAATAGCAAATAGATTTTGTTGGTGTATCCGGTGTACACAATTAAAGGAAGTGTTGAAGAATTTTATGCAATTTTTTAGCATTGCGGGACAAATTCTTCTAAGTTCTTCCTTTTTAGCCACAAAAGAATCTCAATTTGGAGAAAGACTTGCTCCATGGGTTACACGTCACGAGCCACACCGTCCGATGGAACAGATCCTCAAGAGCTTTATAAAACTCTGCATACCGTCCAATGGAACAGATCCTCAAGGGCTTTATAAAACTCTGCACGCCGTCCAATGGAACAGATTCTCAAGAGCTTTATAAAACTCTGCACACCGTCCAATGGAACAGATCCTCAAGAGCTTTATAAAACTCTGCACGCCGTCCAATGGAACAGATCCTCAAGAGCTTTATAAAACTCTGCACACCGTCCGATGGAACAGATCCTCAAGAGCTTTATAAAACTCTGCACGCCGTCCAATGGAACATATCCTCAAGAGCTTTATAAAACTGTGCACTCCGTCCAATGGAACAGATCCTCAAGAGCTTTATAAAACTGTGCACTCCGTCCAATGTAACAGATCCTCAAGAGCTTTATAAAACTCTGCACACCGTCCAATGGAACAGATTCTCAAGAACTTTATAAAACTCTGCACGCCGTCCAATGGAACAGATCCTCAAGAGCTTTATAAAACTCTGCACACCGTCTAATGGAACAGATCCTCAAGAGCTTTATAAAACTGTGCACTCCGTCCAATGTAACAGATCCTCAAGAGCTTTATAAAACTCTGCACGCCGTCCAATGTAACAGATCCTCAAGGGCTTTATAAAACTCTGCACACCATCCAATGTAACAGATCCTCAAGAGCTTTATAAAACTCTGCACACCGTCTAATGGAACAGATCCTCAAGAGCTTTATAAAACTCTGCACACCGTCCAATGGAACAGATCCTCAAGAGCTTTATAAAACTCTGCACACCGTCTAATGGAACAGATCCTCAAGAGCTTTATAAAATTGTGCACTCCGTCCAATGTAACAGATCCTCAAGGGCTTTATAAAACTCTGCACACCGTCCAATGGAACAGATCCTCAAGAGCTTTATAAAACTCTGCACACCGTCTAATGGAACAGATCCTCAAGAGCTTTATAAAACTGTGCACTCCGTCCAATGTAACAGATCCTCAAGAGCTTTATAAAACTCTGCACGCCGTCCAATGTAACAGATCCTCAAGGGCTTTATAAAACTCTGCACACCGTCCAATGTAACAGATCCTCAAGAGCTTTATAAAACTCTGCACACCGTCTAATGGAACAGATCCTCAAGAGCTTTATAAAACTCTGCACACCGTCCAATGTAACAGATCCTCAAGAGCTTTATAAAACTCTGCACACCGTCTAATGGAACAGATCCTCAAGAGCTTTATAAAATTGTGCACTCCGTCCAATGTAACAGATCCTCAAGGGCTTTATAAAACTCTGCACACCGTCCAATGGAACAGATCCTCAAGGGCTTTATAAAACTCTGCACTCCGTCCAATGGAACAGATCCTCAAGGGCTTTATAAAACTCTGCACACCGTCCAATGGAACAGATCCTCAAGAGCTTTATAAAACTCTGCACACCGTCTAATGGAACAGATCCTCAAGAGCTTTATAAAATTGTGCACTCCGTCCAATGTAACAGATCCTCAAGGGCTTTATAAAACTCTGCACACCGTCCAATGGAACAGATCCTCAAGGGCTTTATAAAACTCTGCATACCGTCCAATGGAACAGATCCTCAAGAGCTTTATAAAACTCTGCATACCGTCCAATGGAACAGATCCTCAAGGGCTTTATAAAACTCTGCATACCGTCCAATGGAACAGATCCTCAAGAGCTTTATAAAACTCTGCATACCGTCCAATGGAACAGATCCTCAAGAGCTTTATAAAACTGTGTGGCCCGATGGCCGGAAAGCACCTCGCCGTCATCCAGAAATGGCCTGCGGACCGTAATTCGCCGAATTTATCAATAGATACCAATACAAAACGATCAGATGCATTGAGTTCACTAATAGATGCTGATTTTATAACTGTCCATATTAAACTAAAGTGTGGCATGTACATATATATTGTATTGATAACTGTATGTTTGCCTTGGTTAGTTATCTATTTTTGTCTTCTGTGTTTGCATACAAATGGCCAATCAGTCTGACGGTTTCAATCATTTGGTATCGTATAACGCTATTTTATTAATGTGCATTTTTGTACTTTCGTAGCCATATCTTGTTTTTTATTTGATTGCTAAATCTTTTTTTTATTTTTAGTATATCTAAGTTACATTAATATCTTATACACAACAGAAAGGGCAACAAAACAAAACGAGAAAGGCTGAGAGCGCAGTCGTCATAATCGAATACTTCACAATATCTGCTTCACCGAAGCCAAAGGTTTTGATTTATATTGTAGAGCGAATACTGTAAAGTCCAACTGCCTTTTTTTCCCCTATCATCTCCACTTCTTCCGAGACAAGGGTACTTAGTCCAAATCGTGAACAGTTCAGTGGCTACCTTTAATTGCAAAGTTTATGATCATTTACACTATTTATTGCAGAGTATGTAAGTTAATGACTTACATATTTTTGAAATAACATAGCGACAATTTTTCTCTCTAATAACTTATATTTCCATGTTTCAAATACGGTCAACTAGCAACTGTATAATATTATCTTTTTAATTCTTAAGCTTTTTTTTTTTTGCTTACATTATCATATACACATTTTTACTTTTATAAAATTAAATCAAAAACCATGATTGCACATTTATCAATCAGGTTTTGAGCATTGAAGATAAGCCATATTGTATTGGGATTGAATGTAGATAAAACAACAACAACAACAAAACAATATGATATGTACATACCTTTGATTCTATTTGGGTATTTCTATACTACACGTTAATCACAGCAATCTGTTCTTCAATTCTCTGAATATTTGTCTTTTTTAATTTTGATTAACACTAAAATACTTTTTTGCCCAAGGTGGGGCAGTCTAATGTCGTACCCAGGACGATAACAGCACTTAGATAAGAACTTAAGGGGAGGAGGACCACCTGATGCTATTTTTTATATTTTTTAACCAAATGCATTCATATTTGGTATACATATATATGGAGTTAATCTAATGTAAAAAATGTAAAAAAAATCTTTAAAAATTTTTTGGTTGCCATGGAAACGCCGCCATATTGGATTTTTTAAGGTAACTTTAAGCCGTATCTACTCCTACAGTATTTGTTGAAAATGAATGAAATAACTTGAATTTAATACTTAAACAATGTATCTAGAAAGATATAGACTTAGAAATTGAATAAATCTTTTTACTTTTTAAATATTTTTATTCGAACTTATGATATGTTTTTTTCTATAAAAAATGACAATTTTGGAGACAAAATGTTGAAAATTAAAAAAATGAAGACTAAAATTGAAAAACTGGCTCTATATAATGGAACTACATTATGTTGTTAACATATATTCCAAATTTCATAAGAATCCATCAATAAATAAAAAAGTAGATACAAATTGAAGAAGGTGACCAAAGCAAAAATGTGATTATCGAGAAAAACACCTAAAAAGAAACAAGTCTTTTTAAAATGATTTAAACAGTATTCTCCATAGGTAGGGCCAATTTTTTCAATTAATTTTATTTCCCTGCAAGCTTAAGCTGCTCTCCTTAAGTGACATCTGTGTTAAATAGCTTTATTTCTCTTTTATACTGAGTCTGACAGGTTTTTTTTTAGGTCCCATTTTTTGAAAGCTGATGACTATGAATAGTAATGGAAACATGCAATCATTTTTTAAGTCATACAAAAATCCAAAGCCAAATTTCCAACAGATCCAAGGACTGAAAAGTTTATTCTTTTAAATTAGATACATTTTGTTTTGCTTTAGTTACTTTTGGGTGAATCATCTCATTTGCATTCTGGGTGGCTCCCGAGAAGCGCCACTGTAAAGGTTTTGATATGACAACTGCCGATACAAATGTTCCAAGAGATTAGCAAGTAAATCATATTTTAAGAAATGCTAACACATTAAATACTTTTACAGGAACTTTGTCCAGTGGGACAGCAAAGTTAAAATAACACCATGAAGAAACTCCGGTTGGGTGATGTGGTTTGGTAGAAGAAATCCAGTGGCGAATAGTGGCTAAAATGGCGATCTATAGGGCAGATGATGTTCAAGGTCATCTGTTTCTTTGGCCAACGGTTAATGAGCAGGGTGCTATGTGGCCAGAACAACGACCAACCGCCTTTACTTTCCCTAAGTCAGGTACCCATTAAAGTTGCAGTTGCGTGGACCCAGGGGCGCCCTAAAAAATCCTGGAATTCAAAATCCCAGTCTTCACCGAGATTCGACTCCAGGACCACAGTTCGGAAACCAAGCGCTTAACCACTCAGCCACCGCGACCCCATAGCGAATACGTTAGCGGTTACATTACGACTGTTCTATTAAAACCGTTGGGGGAAATAGCATGATTTAAGCCTAAGCTGCGTGATTGTGTCAACTTTTTTCTCTCTTCACGTACTTTGTTCAGCTTACTTTGGAGTCAAGCTGAGATAGAGGTACATCTTTTCTTTTCACATTCATTGTATGTGACTGAGTTACTTTTGTTAGTTGTCGACTTCACATTCGTCTATTCAACTGGTTAAAGGTTTAAAAAAATTATATGGTATGGGGATATACTAACAATAACAAAACACATTGTTCTATTTAAAATGTATACATATCGATTCACTAAAAATCCTATCAGAAACAAGTTTTACTATTGAGATGATTTATAGAACAATGAATGACGGTGTTGTCTACAAAGTAGCAAGAAGCTGGTAGTGGAAAAGAAACATAACATTCAAATGTGATAGAGTTAAACATAACATTCAAAAGTGATAGAGTTCAACATAACATTCAAAAGTGATAGAGTTAAACATAACATTCAAAAGGGATAGAGTTAAACATAACATTCAAAAGTGATAGAGTTAAACATAACATTCCAAAGTGATAGAGTTAAATATTGTAGGCCAACGTTCATCATATCTTGTTCAACTTCCTTTCTTGAAAAACTCAAGCGACACGGTAGCTGGGTAGTACCGCACTTTCGAAACCAGAGGTCTCGAGATGGAATCCCGGTGACGACGGATTTCAATTTCGGTGTGTAGGGCGCCCCTGAGACCACCCTGCTCTTATGGGTACACGACATTTGTGAGGGGACGTAAAAAATGAAAAGAAAACTGCCAAGAATTTCTTGTCATCGAAGGGGGGGGGGTGTCAACAATTTGATATGAACACAAAATTAGAGAGAGTGCGTGTCTGTGTGTGAAAGTTCTTCACTAGAACCGACGGTACAGAAGTAAATACCTACATGATTACAGGCCTTAGCTACATTGAAACGAATATTTAAGTCATTTAGTGTACTTTTTAAGAAATCCATTTTAAGATTTTAGGTTCTTGTATCTACTTCCTGGATAGGTAACCCGGAAGTAAAACTGTGAGACTTTGTAACAGGATCTAATCTAGGTACAGCATTTATTAGACAGTGTTTCTCGTTTAGTAATTTGTAGACCCTTAAAATATTGGAGTGATTAAGTACATCTATCAATAAATTTTTACTTGTTGTTTTTTTTTAAACACATTTTTGGGGGGAAAGTCTACGAAACTATATTTTATAATCGTCTGCTTGGATACACTTTATTTGCGCGAGAGAGTATGATTGTGTATGGCGATGTGCCATACTCAAAAGTAATTACAAAGCTTATATTAACTCAGACTGTCTGGTGCAAATTTTGAACACGTTATTTCTCCCACTTCCCATTCTCGGATCAAATTGAAACTTTGTACATTTGACAGCAATGGTTTTATGTAGAAAATAGAGATAAATCTTGCAGTCTTGAGAGGTATGGCTTTAATAATGAGGTTCTTTCTTTTCTATAAGCTTTTTTTGTATTGTATCCCGTATCCTTGTCAGCATTCTTTGACTTATAAATATTGTATTTATTTATAACACGTCTAACCTGTAGCACAGCACTTGTACTTATATATGTTTATGGGGAAAATGAAATACAATTTTACAACACAAAATTTAAAAAGAATTCAATTCCTACTTTTTGTTTAAATTGTATAAAAAAAAACTTTAAGGATTGGGCCAACCATGAGCCAATGAATTTAAAGTGTAATAAGTGTTACAAAAAGATAAATTCATATGAAGTACTATACACATTCATTAAATATTACTTAAGAAATAAAAGAAAGATGTCTATCCTTTGCATGGGGGCGGTCATGTGCAAAAAGGGATATGACTGTCTGATTAATAAGGAAAAATACGATATACTTGTTAGCTCCACAGTGCTTTATATGTAGGGTAAATAAATATAAAAAAAAAATTCAATAATTAATGAAATGATCTTTTTGGTATGTCAATTAAATGTGTTGTCACGCAGTACAAGTTAAAGTGCGAAATCTCATTCAAAATGGCGAAAGTATGAGTTAATTGTAGGAATTCGACTATTTAGTCTTAGATTTCACTCTTAGCTTGTATAATCTGGTAACAATTTTAACCGTAGTTCCACAGTTCTATACATTATAATGTAAATGAAAAGTATTTGAATGAGGCGTGCTAATTGATACCGCCCCAACCTCTTTCTCACACTGAAAATCGCAAATGTTAGCAGAAGATGAACATGGATCGTCTCTCTGATCGATCGAATACAATCGCGACAACCCAGTTATTGTCATGGTAACGCTCACAAACAAATCCATTGTCTGTTACTAATGTAAACAAAGGTTGATCACCCTGATTACTCTAGATCTGTGCTAAAAGTAGCAGTGTGAACTCTGTTAGACGAGGTCTAAACGGGACGGACTGACAGACCATACAAAACTAATAGTGTCTTTTCCCCTTTCGGGATCAGCTAAAAAGTATATTGTCTCTCAGGCTCCATAACAAAAAAAATTTCTCAAACTGAGCTTCAGGTCCCTCTCACTTAGGTTACTTTAAGACAGTGTTTCCCAAACTTTTTACTGAACGGAACACTTCGAACATTCTGAATAGCTAGGCTAACACATTGCTTATTTTCTAGAGAGATTAATTCATTTTTTAAACCAGAAGTCAATTCCGTCTTTTTTTAAACCAGACGTCCATTCTGGGTTTTTTTTTAAACCAGACATGCATTCTGTCTCCTTGATATCAGATTACCATTAATGCTAGTTTAACATAAGAACGCATCCAAAAAGAATGAGAAATGGGTAAAAGACTAAATTTAGACAAAAAATCAGCCACCCCTCTCTTTGTTCCCCTAAAACATCCAAAGAACCACGGTTCCATTTGAACGACTTGTTCGTGTTTCTTTTACCGCATGAACTCTTGCTTTGAGAAAACACATTAAACATGCCTATCAAGGAACACGTGACACGCTAGACAGAACAAAGTCACACCGGGCACTGTGACATAATTGAACATTCCCTGGAGTTAAGTAGGGGAATCCCCGCTGTGGTCAAACGTCCTTCTGATATATCATATGCCTGTTCTGTATATGTCAAAACGAATACACGACAATTTGATTCTTTTTGGAAATTTTTATAATGAAGGCAAATCTATTAATAGCAAGCTTTTTCGGTGTATCCGGCGTAGAAAATACAGAAGTATTGAGAAGCAAACTATTTGAAATGGGGATTTTCAGCAAAACAATTTAACACAGTAATCTGCTCTTGGATTGCATGTCGATAGTAAGATCCGGTCTGTATTCTACCAGCCATTCAATACAGTAACATAGAAAGAGAAGAGACAGGAACGTGTAGAACTGTAGAGGCGATGTAAGGAAACCAAAATAAAAATAATAAAAAAAGAAAGAGGAAGATAAGGAGAAATTTTGTAAAGACACAGAAGTTCTTCGTATTTAAAGATCACTTTTGGGCATCTTACGGATAAAAACTAGACGGTGATACCATTGGGGCGGGAGGCGAGACATCCTCCCACTTGGGGACCGACGTTCTTGCTACAGGGGTAGTTATACATGCAGGTTTGAATATGACAGTGTTTTAAAAAAAAATTAAAATAAGAACTGTTGTTTCATCTTCCAAGTAGGACATTTAAAAGAGTTTGACCGTTTTCACGAGACTTCTCCAATAGTATCGTTCAAATCTTTTTGAAGAAGATATTTTAAAAATACGATCCTATTCGACTTTCTTATGTCAAAAAAAAACAAAACAAATAAAAAAAAAACTCATTTTGCTGATAAAAAAAAAAAAGTCACTGCTAGAACAATAAGTACGTGAGTTGGGGGGGGGGGGAGAACAAACGACGTGGTTTTATTTTAATTTCTGTCTGTCACGTAAAAGGAAGTTATCGACCCTGAGAAGTGTTTGAATGAGAAATAATTAAAACGAGAGTCTACGAATTCTCTACTGTTTCTTATATCCAATAGATCGAATATAAACAAATGTACAAGAAAATAAAAACTTACTTTTTTTGTTCTGATTGTCTTGACAGATAATCCAGTTACGTGAAAATAATGTGATAAAACTACTTTAGTTTCTATCTGGAATGAAGAAAAAATAAAACTATAAGTATACTTTATAGATTAAAAACTCAAGATCAATCAAACATGAATAGTCCTATTCACTATCTGATGATGAATTTACTTTTATTGGCTCGCTTACCTCCCCTGTCTGCCTTCGGAAGAGAGAATGGCCCAATACACACTTCAGACGTTGGTTCGGGACGTTACCGCTTCACCTCACTCGCTGAGCCGGTTTTTTAAAAAGTAAACGAATTTTTAATAACCAGAGCGTGTGTGTGTGTGTGGTGGTGGGTGGAGGCGTGTGCAGTGGCGTCATAGTATTTATAATATCACATCTTTCATTACAGAAACAATAGAAGCTGTTTCTGTCTCATGCTGACCCGTTGGGTCATCACCTTCACCTATCCATAAGGATGCTGAACTATTGGGGCACAACACGTGATCTTTCAACCGTCTTCTTCCATTCCTCTCTGTCTTTTGCCTTAAATACAATCTCTTCCTGTTCACTCTTTGATGTCTTCCCATCGATTTCTTTGCCTACTCTCTCTCTTCCTTTTCCTGGTACTGTTACCTGAAGGAAGGTCTTTGTGAGCCCCTGAGGACTTTGCCATAAAGTTTTTTTGTTTTGGGTCATGATTCTTTCTAAAATGTCACTAAAGCCGTTTGTAGTAGGCCTACCTTTAGTAATGCTAATTCGGTAACATTCAGTCTAATTTTCAGGGCTGGGAGAAAATATTTTTGTGAACATTAATTTACATTTTAAATTAGCTTTAAAATCCACTGTCTTCGTTTCGGGATTATTAACCCACCAGACAATTTTAAGTGAGCAAACTAGTTTTAAAAAAAAGGAAATTTTTCTTTTCAGACTTTGCGATCTATAGTGCAGATGTTAAGGTCATGTGTTTCTTTGGTCAACGGTTAACAAGCAGGATGTCATGTGTCCAGCACCAACTAAAATCAAGTACCCATTAGAGTTGGGTTGACTCGGGGGTGCCCTAAAAATCCCGGAACTCAAAATCCCAGTCTTCGCCGAGATTCGAACCCAGGGCCCCAGTTTCAGAAACCAAGCGCCTAACCACTCTTCTAAAGATAAAATATAATCCTTCTATTTTAATGACTATAGCAGCAAAAGCAACAAATCTATAGCCCCACCCTAACTCTCTCTTTCTCTCACACACATCCAGACTCTCTCTAAAGGGAAATAAGCCTATACCAAAGCGAATATTATATTTTATTCAAGCGAGTACAAAGTCTTAAATATGCGTGCAATGTCATAACATAACACGTTTTATCTCACACTCCCCCCGCTCTTTCACGATTATGTGTGTTATGTGTGTGTTGATATAACTATCAGGATGAAAGCGCCCTTATATTTAAGTGGTGAAAGCAAATAAAACTCCAAGGCCTACATCGATGTTCAAAAATTTCGCAATACATAGCTAAAGGAGCAAATTCAAATAGACAACAAATGTCGCATATGATAGATCTCTTTTCTGTAGAAAACAACACAGATGCAACCCTCTAAACTATGAACCAAAATGTTTTTATTTTTTAACATACAAATATTAAGATAAAAAAAAAAAGCTTAAATAAACAACTCACTATTGATAATTTTAGCTACTGATAAGGCGCGAGTTTGAAAGTTGGCATGTGTGCGTTCACTTTATCAGAGCGTGTTGAGGCTATCTAAACACTATCGTTGGGTGCAGATTGCAGTGTTTTAACTTGTATGCGTTCGTCACAAGTTTGCTTCATCGTCCGATCTAGTAATTTGAGATCATGAGATCACGCTATGGCGCTTGGCAGAGGACTTAGTCATGCCGTGCACCCCCTCTCCATGAAGTGAGAACTAAGAATATTTAATAGTAATGATTGGTGCCGAATGACTACAAAAACAAAACTAACCAAAAAAAGCCAATTACGATCATTTTTAACAAGAAAACTTACTAAAGAGCTTTAATATTGATAGAAATCTTACCAGTTGCTTGGAAAAGGAAATTCTAAATAAGTGGCTAAATAGATAATCTACCTGGCAACTTACAGAAAATATTTGAAAAGGTATGTCAAGGAAAACTGACCACTGACGAGAAGTAGGCCTATAATGAGATGTAGCCTAATGAATGTAATGAGGGAACGAGACTGGAACTACTGGCCCGAATAGCACAGTCCACAGCTGCCCTTTCAAAACTTAAAATAATATGGAAAGACAAAGGCTTAGCACCAGGGGCGGACTGGGTATCAAAATCGGCCCAGGCATTACCATATAAACCGGCCCCCAAATAGCATGTCATATCATGGGCGTAGCCAGGATTTTTCAATATGGGGAGTGGATTTTTTTACCCTAGAATACTCTCTTCCTTCAATTAGTGGAAAGACAGTACATGGCGCCAAGGATAAGTATGGAGCGTTCCCACAGTGGGGTCCGGGTCCAATCATTATCTCCGTTATTTTAAGCTTTTAAAAAAATGCATATTCTGAGGTACCTACAGTGCAATTAGCCTGCTATTCTTTCGCTAAAAAATTCAAAAACCAAATCTGCTATTCATTGCACTTAATTAATGGAGTCCAGCAACTGATAGAAAATGGTAACTATAGTTTTGCTTTAGCTTTTGTATTGGATGGGGAGGTAACCACAAAACCCCTTTTAGTTACGCTTATGAAATTTGGTGACTGAAGTTTTCTTAAGTTGGCTGCACTGCGGCAGTAAGTAAAGTTTCACTTTCAGACAATGAGGTCTGAGGCAAGTGATGGTTTGAACCCCCCCCCCCTTTCCCGGCTACACAAATCAGTCATATTATAGGTGTAAGACTAATTCTTTTCAAAATATATAAAGTTTGAAAACTGGATGTATGCTTGTGTAGGATTACATACTGTATTTTATTTATACATGTATGTAGTCTGAAAACTATAAACAATACAATAGCAGCCTTAATGAGTTTGAAACTTTGGTATTAGCCTACTTATAGATTACAGACGTTTCTTAAAAAAATAAGATTGTTACGTCCTAGGCTTTTCATGTGTCAATCTAGTCTTGCATGTTGATCAGTGACTTAAAATTTGCTAAATCATTGGTTGACTCAGGCAACCCATTCCATTAAAAGATAAGAGAATGCAGCACGTTATAGTACATTCTCAAAAATGTGAATTGTATATGAATATATAATGACCCATTATTTAAAATATAAATCTCCTTTCATTAAATATAGGATGTGACAGCGCTATATAAATTATCATAATTATTATTAGAATTTCCATCATCAATAACTTCATACTAAGTATAAGCTTACCCTTAATTATAATGATTATAAATGTGACTTAGATCTAGATTCGTTGTTTTTTTTTTAAATAATTGTTTTTAAAGCATTTTAGATCCATGTTATTAAAAATAAACAAAAAAAGAAACCGTACGTTCTATGTACAAAAATCAGAGCTAGAGACGAGGATCCTAGTAATGGAATTGAGATGCTATAGAAGAATCCTTGGTATCACAAACCAAGAGATTAGAGACAAGGGTACTACGGCGATTGGACCCCATGACAACCTGCTAGCTATCGTAAAAAAAAAGGCAAGCTAAAAATCTATGGCCATATTACAAGATCTTCGGGGCTCGCAAAGACCGTAACAGCACAATTCAACAATGGAATAGCAAAATATTTAATTGGGGATGAAATGACCAGGGGATGAAGTGACTGGGGATGAAATGACCGGGAACCGTACAGAACAATATTCACATAATGATCTTACAAAAGACATTCAAATTCTTCATAGACCTTTTATTAAATCCATTTTAAAGAACTACACATTTATAGAGTATAAAAAAAAATCTAAAATCTACTACAAAATGTAAGGTAAAAAAAAGAAAATATATGATCGTAAAAGTAAACTAAAAAGGTAAACAAAATGTACAGAAAAAAGTATCCTCTGCTCAGGAAAGACAACTCTGTAAAGAAATAAGGTTATGATAAAGGCAATAGCCAAAAAAAATTACAATATGAAATCAAATATTGCAATTACTATAAGAATTATGAAAGCAGTCAGAGATATACATTCCTTAATAAAGTAGTTTTAGATTGTGTCACTTGTATACATCTTAAAACCTCCATTGTTTTAACTATGTAAATGCTAAAGTTCTAACTATGCTGTGGTTTTAAGTTGAGTTATGTCTCTTAACAAAGCAAAACATAAAACACAGACAAAACAAAAGCTAGAATTAAAAGACACAAACATATTGATACACAGACATGTAATTATATATAACTTAATTATATATAACTGGTGATAGATTGACAGAAATGATATGCAACTAAATAAAAGAATTCCTTGATTATCTAGTCTACATCTCATCTACAAGTTCTAATACTACAAACAATAAAATAACAAATTTCAGTTAAAAAGAAGAATACAAAAACACTTGTACACTAGTACTGTTTTGAGCTGATCAGTGGATACTGGAATAGTTTTAACATTATAACAAATGATGCAACATTTAATTTATTAATACAGACTTTCTTGGCTATACTAATGTCAGAATACTCTAAGTAAAAACAAAAGTAAACTTGATGCGACAATAAATTGAAGAAAAACTATTTTCACAAGTATTGTTCCATCACAATAAGTGAACCACAATTTAGTTTTTCAGGAAATCCACAAAAAAAAAAAAAATCAAAACCATAAGACATGAAGAAGCTCTAAAAAATACAAACAATTATAAATTATAAACAGTTTTAAAACATATAGTTATAAAATTAGTTTTCCAAGACCATAAAGATTGTTTAAATACCGCCTAGCACCCATGTTGTGTCATATTTAAAACCAAAAAACTTTCCAAGAGTTTGAGTGAGACACCAATCAAGAAAAACAAAATTTTATAATCTCTTGTTAGATTTCACTAGACTAGAGTTGACAGATGAAATATCAGTACTGATACATCTCAAGTAAAAAGACTTAGAATGAGCAATCCATAACCATTTTTGATACAAAGGTTAATATGCATCATGATTTGGAAGTACATGGTAAAATGAAAACATCTGAATTGAAAAAGAAAATTCAAAATGTCACTAATGCATTTTACAGGATTATATAAAAAAAAATTGTCTTTTGAACAAAAAAAGGTTTCATTTTTTTTTTAATATACCTTTCCCCTCTATCAACAAAAATAATTATAATTTTAACTTAACGCTCACAACATGTACAAAAGTATAAATAGATATAGATATATATAATATAAAGAAGTATTTTGAAGACTTGAGTTCAAAAACTTGTATATTGATAAAATACACTCTAAGAGTTTTTGACGGAAGGGCAAAAATTTTGATCTTTCCTGCAGGCACTTGATTAACTGGTTAAGGCTTTTGGTGTAAAGAACATCTGTTTTCACTACTGCATCCATTTAGATGGAATGTAAACATTGAAATAAATATAATTAAGCTGCTTTGATAGGGTTTTGCTGATTCAACCTGTAGCCATCTAAGCATTTCTAAAGCCTGTAGCCATCTCAACATTTCTAAGGTAAAATATGAAAGCTAACATTAATTGCACAAAATAAAAAATAGCATTGAGTTACAGGTTATAATAAAAGGTAGAAAACAAAAAAGGTTTGCTCTAGCACATCTGAGGCAGTACAGTGATGACTTGAAGAAGACCATTATTTTTAAGCTGCTATAGCTGCAACAAAGTCACGAGATTCTTGGCCTTCCTTAAGACAAGTGACTGGGACGAATGGGTGGTCAGTCCTCATGAGGTATTCCTAGAAAAACAATGACATGCTGCCATTTAAAACCTTTTTGAAAACCCAGTTTGTTAATATTCTGGTTATTACACATCATAAAAAACTATCACATTTGGCAAACATACATTTTTCCTGTTAAAAAAAAAACTACTAGAGACAATGGTCCTAAATGAACATGAACTTGAATTCAGAGAGAGAGAATATCATACTCTATATTTACTTTCAATATGTGTTTATTAAAGAAATTTATTTTAAAAAGTAGTTTTTAATGTAGTTAGTATTTAGAAAAATGTGACCAAATTCTATAATTGTGCCTCTTATATTCTAAAAGATTGATACTCAATATGCTTTGAAAAAAATATTTTTCCATTTTCAAAATTTCTGAATCACTTAATGATCCATTATCCAATGGCATTAAAAAAAATGTTTTTGTTTATAGTTGAATGTAGCAAAAAAAAAAAAAAAAGTTAAAAACCTAATTGTATGTTCTTCAAATATTAACTTTATTATGTTGTATTAGAACAGTGAATCTCAAATAGGACTATAGAGACACCCAGGGGGCTAAGACAATTTCTAAAGAGGTCAATGAAAGTGAAAAAATGAACAGGAGGTCTCCGTTATGTAAACAGGAGTCCAAGATAGCAGACCCTGACTTTATGATTTCCCATTAATGAAATTACCTTATACACACTTGTCCCTTAGGTAATTCTTTAAATTTTAATGTGTTTCAAATGAAATATTGTTATTTATTTATTGCCTACTGATAGCTTATATTTAACATGACTGAATCTTAAAAATATGTAGACATTACATATTTGATTATTTGAAACAAACAATCACCTATTTCGTATGTTAAAATGTTATGAAACTATCTAAGCCTGGGGTAGATTTGAAATACATTCAAATACTGAAAAATTAAGTTCAACATAGAATCACAGTGGATAAAATCTTTGTTCAACATCACAAAAAAGAGAAGAAGGTGGTTTGTGAGCATCTTAAAATATCTCTTTACTAAAAGTGAAATCCAGAAAACCTACACTATATGCGAAAAATTATTTTTTCCAGCCTTTGAATAAGTTTTATTGAAATTCTTTTATAAATATATACATGTATTTTTTAAAAATTACTTTCTCATTCTACAATTCACTACTACTAGAAATCAGTAAAAACACAATTAAAGTTGATGAGTTTGCAAATATTTGCTAAGCTGGGGGTCTACTGAAAACTGGAAAACATGGTATGGAGTCTATAAGACAATCAAGTTTGAGAAGTGCTTTGTTAGATACTGGGTTTGTATGTTCAGCTCAATGCCAGGTTAGGGTTAGGGTTAGAGTATTAGAAGTTAGACTTCAAGTTATATTGAATACTAGGTTTTGTGTATGGATTTAAATTTAGATCCTATACGAGTGTTAACAGTTGCTGAGTACTAGGAGCAGGTCTTGATTGTACAGCTGAATACTAACTCAACCCAAAACTTTTATGTGTATAAATTCATGACTCGATGTAAACTCTAGTGACAATGATTTTCCAATATTTGACAAAGAAAGACAACAAGGAATCATGATGAACTTTTAAAATCTCTAGCCCATGACCAGAAGATTGAGAATCACTGAATACAGTGTTGATGACATACACATATGACACTTACATGTGCGTACTGCAAGGCATTCTTCTTTTCTCCACTTGATGTTGCATTTCCAACCCAAACAAAGAGTGCTTTCTTAGCGTCCAGGATAAAAACATCCTACAAAGAGATGACAAATGATCAAAACTCCAACTTTGTAAAGTTAGAATTGAAATAAAATAAAAAGTCATAATAGATTAAAAAGCTAAAAGTAAAAACAAACCTTAGAATCAAAGTCAGATTTTGAGACTGATCCCTTCTTTTCTTGTTTAAACTGAAGCTTGCCTCCAGCATCAGACAGCCTGACAGAATAGCAATTACCAGTAATATAAGAAACAAAACAGACATTTCTCCTCAGCCTTTTATTATCATTTTACTTTAAAAATCTAGTTTTTAGAGATGAATAGCAACCAACCTAAATAATTCTTTAGCTGTATCTTTGGCAGAGAATTCATGATCGCTGTCATCCTCCTCTGTGAGTGACTGATAGAAAATGTGCTGAAAGCAAGAAAAACTAATTAATTAAAGAAATATATTTCAATAAGCTAGTTGACAATAAACACTCTATTGGGAGAAAAGAAAAACATTAAATTGACCAAAAAAATTTTTTTCAATGGCCTGTTGCCAGAGTGGTAAAGTGCTTAGCTTCCAAACTGATGGGTCTCTGGTGCAAATCCCAGTGAGTACTGGGATTTTCAATTTTGGGATATTATGGGTGCCCCTGAATCCACCCATTTCTAATTTGGTACCTGAGAAAAGTAAAGCCCTTGTGCTGGTCACAGAAACAGATAACCTTTAAATCATCTGGCCTATAGATTGCAAGGTCTGAAACTTAACCTCTTTCTTCAATATCTTATATTTTGTGGATATCCAAACAAGAAAAACACAACACTCAACTTGCATTATGCATTAGCTTAACACTGATAGATACAATATTTATTTCAGATATTTTATATTATATTGTCATTCATCCTTGCAGATCCAGCAATCTTTCTTAATAATTATTAGCAGGGTTGAGTTAAAGAAGCAGCATGTTGGGTCAGTATATCTACTCAGGCTTTTATCTCTTTATCTCATCTATTTCTATGAGATGAGCCATACTTGTTCATCAACTAAAGATTGCTAAATTAATTAATAATTATTTCCAATCTCTAATAGTATATTTAGATTTTGACTCAGTAACCTTAACTTCATTACTCTTTGAAAGTACAAACAGACTGAAAACCTAAATCGCTGATTTTGTTTATGTATGCACTTTTTTAAAAATATCAAATGTCAAAATAAAAACTTTAAATAAATGAAAACATATACATATTATTAAGCGTAAAGCATAGAACCTATCAGTTTCCAATCAACTTACACTACGATCTATGCTGTCCTCCTCAAGAACATCAGCCTTGGCTCTGCCAGACCTCTCAGATTCCAGAAGTTGACAGAACTGACCAGCCTGATAGTGACAGAAACAATTTCATTTTGTAGAAACAGTAATAAAAAGACTTTATTTAGTGTGTCACAGATCTAAAGCAGACTATTTCCCTATGAGTCATAAGAGAAACATTATATATCATAGTCAGTCATGGTACATAACTGGGTAAAATAATTATATTGGTGTTTTCAGGTCTCAGAATGTTCACAGCTGCTGAAAGACTTTGAAAGATACTATCTCATCCTTATGTAACAAATACACTCATATCCCATTGTTATGTAAACAGAGCATAACTATGTGAACTACTCCTAACTTCCGCAGTTTTCAAAATGTTTTATTTTTAACATTGGGAAATTTCGAAGGTAAGTAAACAATAATTGTGTGATAGACTATTCCCTTATTGGGTTTAATGCTTTGACCGTAACAAGTATGAGTTTTGGATGTGATTGTTATAATGCAAGGACACACTTTTTTTTTCTGATGGAATGTCTGTAACATAAGAAATAATATCCATCCTTTAGTACATTCAGTAAAAGGTCTTGAAATGGATCTACTATCCATGACTCCAGGTAAAAAATGGTTTCTCCACAATATATCAATGCATACATAAATTCAAGCCTGCTGTCAATTCACCTTAAACCTTTCATCCTTGTTGCTGCCTCTTCCGTTCCACTGGTAGATATGCTTGCCCAGGTCAAGAATGAACACATCATCCGACTTAAGACGATCTTTGCACAGTGGAACCTAGAGTGTAAAAAAAAAATTACCCATATAATGTTATAGTTCTAAAAGATAAGAAAGGCCATAAAAACTCTCTTCACCATTATTTTTCTGAAAGTTTTTTGACTAAAGGACAGGGTTCCAATGCTTGTGAATGTAACCAGTTTCTAGGGGTTCATGACATCTTTTAAGAGACCTACCACAAAATTTCTTTAGAAAAATAAGATCTAAAGACTCAAATGTAAAACTTAACTAAAGAGTACACTGGATCTTATTTTTTAAAAGACATTTAGTTTATTTATTTAGAAGCGCCCCCCCCCCTTTTTTTTTAAACACAAAACAAAAACAAAAAACTTTAAAAACTCTTTCTCAGGTTGGAGAGAGTAGGAAGAGAAAATATTTAAAAAAATAAATTATTGTGACATTTCAATGCTGAGCATTAATTCTGCCTTTTTTTTTTAATCCCCCCAAAAACCTAATTAATATGAAATTTTCACTGACTTATCATTCTGATTGACACATCTACAAAATTCTAGACTTGATAGATAAAGACAAGATGAATGTAGATGCACTGGAAAGGATCTTATTTGAGTACTGATATTTTTTGTCAAATAAATGTCAAGTAATGTGATTAGAAATGTAATCACTAAGCTGCATGCTAAAACTTTATAAAGGAGGTAGAATGTTGAAGTCTTAAAACAAAGAGAGCACAAAACTTGAGATTACTTCCCTTGGTCTAATAGGTAATACATACATAAAGGTATCTGGGAAATACTGCTTTCACAGTCTTAACAAACCTATATTACTAAAATTTTCCAACATTGTGAAAATAAATTTGAAGAAGTCAGTAAAACTATTCAATAAAAAATAATTGTGTAATTGAGTTATTTGCTTTACCTAAACAAGATAAGCCTAGGAAGTAGGCCTAATTATCTTATTTCTGAAACTTTTAAGATAAGATAAAAAAAAAAAGCTTACTTCCTTGACACAAATATTTTTGCGCTGCCCACTGAAATGCAATAGCCTGGGTTTATATGTTGTCTCAGTCACATGTCTAAAGCCAGACTGAGCGCCTCCTTTGAGATATCTGTAATGTCACAAGAACAAAACTACAATAGAGAGAAAGCAATAACAGGAATAATCCATGAGCTTTGACTAAACTCTACACCAATTACAAGAGTGTCATTATTGTCTATATATGTTGAGATCACTGCTTAATACTTTAAACCTCAAAATGTTTAGTGTTTTAGTGGACTATATTTCCTTCAGCCTAATTTGGAACACAATAGCAACTAAGCAGAATTGTTTATTTGAAAATGAATTTCATAATCACAAAATTTGTGCATGCAATATTTTTAGTCAACAGATTGATAATAAAAGCTTCAAACTTTGGCATCTTGCAAAGCCCTTATTGAAGGCAGGTGCAGAAGACAAAAAGAAAACTTAAATAGACTGCCGGCAGACAAGAGCTTTGTCTGCAGGAGATGTGGAAAAATATGCAAGTCCCAACTGAGTTTGTGTAGTCAAGTGAAACACTGCACTCATCCTTAGTCTTAAGAATCGAAAGACATTGCCGTTATTTTTATTATTAAGTATCAGATTTTGAGTAACCTAATGCAGACTTGGAAGAAAAAAGTAGATAGCTTTGAAGATGGTGAAGCAGACCAAAAACACTTCATGTCTTTACATAGAGCCATATATTGCTCTTTTATTCAGTTTAATGTCATTACTCAGCCTCATGTGCAGTATTGTATTTCATTAAAAAAAAAACTGAAATAGAAATTTCAGGAGTCCTATTTTCTAGAAAAAATATTTGTAGGACATTAACTCGACTATGTATTAATTTGCTGTGCTAAGATAAGAGAAGATAAATTACGTTAAGGTCTTGAAGTAGGACTTGAAGAGATCAGACTCAAATTCCTGCACTTCTCTATGTTGCACTGGGACATCATTCAGGTAAGTGTCCAGTTCTACTGTCTTGTATGCTGCTGTACCATACTCATCCTTGGAAGTTAAGAAACATACATGTTACAAATGATGTAGATATATTTATAGAGACAAACAGTTCAATTATAAATATCCTCCAAGACCAAGTGGCTATGCTACTACATTACACTATAAGTTACAAATGTTACTTTCAACAAACTCTTGCTATATTAATAACAAGGTCTAAAAAAAAAAACCTGGTACACTAGTTGTATAATTTTTTTTCTCTTTAGGTATAAGCAATCTGTCCACCACAATTTAAGATGTGCCACATAGGTTAGTGTGCACAATGGTTATCCGGAGATAATTATCATTCTAAAATTAATTACTATAGCTGACTAAGAATAAAGAGAATAGAAAGAAAAGTGTTCCGTTTCATTTGTTTTAATTTATAAAGAGGGAGGAAAGAAATTTTAAACAAAACTATTTTGCCTATTCAAATGTATATGAAAAATGTGATGTCTAGTATTCAACATTATATGTTGAAACAACGGTCTATATTGCAATATTCTTTTACCCTAAGTGTTTTAATAAAGTTTTCCTTTATTTGGTTGGCACAAGCAGTTAAGATAACAAAAAAAACCTGATCATTTCCTATGATTCAGAACATTCTTAGGGTTAATAGGGATCCTTATTGTGTCAAGGTCAATGAGAAAAATTTACAAGGAAATAATTCTTCTTTTCTTTTATTTTGACTTTTTCAAACTTTATTTTAACCACATTTAAGTCTAAACTTTAGTATATTGGGGCCTGAAAATGTAAGGTAAGTCCAAGTGTTCAAGAGCCATTTCTAATTTTCATTTACATAGAGCATATAACTCTAGGATTCACAGGAATCAAAGCCAACCATGGTTTTAAATTAAATTTACTAGCCTTCAGGTTATTTAATAGTAAAGATAAGAGCCAATCAACATTAATAAAGAAATGAAGACAAAAATCTGATAATCAAAACTGGGTAGAGTGAAACTAATTGGCTGAAGCCCATGGTACTTTTTTGGGGGGGAGAGACTAAAAGTATTTGAAAAAGAAGATGATTGATTATTGACTTGCATTATTGATTAGATAGTGACAGGTAAGATAGATACAACTTCTCTGTAATCATTTTAGTGTCAAATGAATTTTTTATTGAAGAAAAATGCATTCAAGTTTTTTAATGTAACAAATAAAATATTACACAGACCTGAGTGCTCTCTTTACCAATCCAGAAATGGACATCGTGTAACAACTGATCTCCACCTTGTTCCTTGTAGGTCTAGTAAAAACAAAAACATCAAAACATTTTTTGTATTGAATTTTCATGAGTTATTTTTAGATTTTTGTGACGATGCTTGTTTGATTATCACTTTCCAAAGGGGACAAGTCTAGTCTAGTGATGGATGCTAGCCAGCATGGCAGTTTGGTGTTAGCTTCAATGTTACACTAATTATAGCTTTTTTTTTTTTAAAGTTTCAAAAATTAAATTAAAAAACAAACATTGGTACTGGTCTTTGTAGAACAATTGTTAAATAAATTACTTACATTTAAGACTATGTAGGAATCACCAGAAAAGAATTTCCCATAATCCTCTTTTGGCCAATCTACAACTTTAAATTGCTGCATTAAAAAAAAAAAGGTAAAATATTTATAAGATTTTAAATTTAAACTCATCCACAATTTATTCAAAATCTTAAAAAACACTATTTATACTTCTGTTCAAAATATTTTCATTAACACTCATTGAGACAACACGATACATATTGAATTTTTTTATTTATTTTTTAAATTCACCTACCACAATGCGCCAAACTTTCAGCCCTGGTTACACTCATTGAGACAACATGATACATATTGGATTTTTTTATTTTTATTCACCTACCACAATGCGCCAAACTTTCAGCCCTGGTTACACTCATTGAGACAACATGATACATATTGGATTTTTTATTTATTTTTTAAATTCACCTACCACAATGCGCCAAACTTTCAGCCCTGGTTACACTCATTGAGACAACACAATACATATTAGATTTTTTATTTTATTTTTTTTTAATTCACCTACCACAATGCGCCACACTTTCAGCCCTGGCTGTTTTCCAGCATTTTTCCATGCTTCTTCTGTTCCTGCTGAAGCCTCTATTAAATAAATTACTTGTTAGTGATATGAAAAAATTCCAACATATTGTGCATGGAGCTTGAATAAACCTTCTAAAGAGTTGATCTGTGTTGGATCTGTTAACTTGTTTTACAAGTGTTTAATTCAGAACAAGTTATTATTGTTTTTTTATGTCTGTAATACAGTCTTAAATCTGCAGTAAAAAGAAATTGCTGATTTCTTTGCTATTGCTTATGTTTCCTTTCTGTCAACAGCAGCAGTCTACTTTGAAAAGAGAGACTAAAAGAAAAAAAAAGTGAAATCAGTAGGGAGAGAGTGGTAAAGCACTTGGCATCTGAACCAGGGATCCTTGGTTCCAATACTGGGATTTTTTAATTTTGTGATCTTTAGGGCGTCTCTGAGTCCACCCAGCTCTAATGGGTACCTGACATTAGTTGGGGAAAAGTAAGGCAGTTAGTCATTGTGTTGGCTACATGACACCCATGTTAACCAATGGCCATAGAAACAGATGATCCTATAGATCTCAAGGTCTGAAAGGGGAAGTTTTCTTTTTGTACACCTCTGTAGTAGATTTAAATTTGAACATAAGGGAGAGATGTCCATTTTCACTTTCCTTAGGCAGCCTGCTCAGTGTTGCATTCTGGGAGTAATTTTCACATTGACTAAATAATCCCCTTTTTAAAGACAGCCATTTATTTATTGTCACAGTTTGTGACTATGATGTTAATGGAAACTATATACTGATTTTCAGGACGTTGTCAATTTAATCAATAACTAATGATACAGAAAGGGGAAAAAGTATCACAAAACAAAGAAGATTTAGTTAAATATTACCGGGAAAAAAATCATTATTACCTCCCTACTAAGAGAAATTTTCTAGCACAATAGTAAACAAACAAAAATATTTCAACTGCAAAGAATCCTTACTTTTGACATTTTTCTCCAAGTCGGAGCCAAACAGAGCCAAGTTGGAATCTTTCCAATCATATTGTTTACTTTTAACAAGTCCTGAAACAGAAATAGTAACACTTAGAAATAACAACATTAAGTATTTTGTATGTGTGTATCAATGAGCAGTTAAGAGTTCACTCCCTAAAAAGTCTTTTGAAGTTCATGTAATTAAATTTGTAATAGATCTAGACTTAATTATTTTTTGTTTAGTGCAATTTCAAGCTTTTAGTTTTCTCACTACGCTATGATCCAATCACTTGTCTGGGCCAGTTTGAAAGGAGTGAGTGAGGAAAGAATGAGGTATCTGGGTGATCACTCTTTAAAAAAATTTATATATTAAAAAAAAGGTGAATGACTGGAATTAGACCTTGAGGGCTAAAGCTTCCTCAAACCACCGTGCCAGGAGAGAACTTATGAAAATAGAAGGTTTTACAGGTATCCATTGCTAGTTTCAAGCTTTTCTCTTTACAAACTATAAATGGGACTAAATCAACTTACATCACCTTATCAGTCAAGTACAATTTCTTTCCCTTGTTTAAGATATCAAACAAAATAATTAATTACCAATAGTTATGGGGATTTAACTGTTTTTTTTTTATTGATTCTTGTGTCGTCAGGTAAAAGAAATATTTGTGAAAATTTTAGCTTGATCTGAGATTGGGTGTGGGAGATATAACATGTACAAACTTTTTACCAGATGCATAGATTGAGTTGATGTAAGCTTTGTAAAAAAAGAAGATACTTTTTGTAGGAGAAAGCCTCACCAGTCTTACTGAAGTATAGATTTTATAGACTACTACCTGTAGGTAGATTTTATGATATGTATAGGGGTTTTATTCGTTTTGAAGCCATTTCATACCCAAAAAAAAAATAATATAAGACTCACCTCTGGCAGCCATATCTGTGCAGTACTATTGGCTATGTAGAAAAGAACAAAAATGTGCCTGTATTGTTGCTAAGTCAACACAAGACTTAAAGTCCCAGTGAGTCAGCTGGAAATATTACACAACAGGAAACTCTGGGGAAAAACCAAAAGGAAAGTAATTTCTTTGCAGTCTTCAGTTGTACAGTACAAGATAGGCAAAGGCTTTATCATGATGTGTGCCTAAGAATATGCCTATTAGAGGTATTTATTGTGCCCATTTAAGGACTAGATAGCGCATATATACGGTCTAGATAATGTCTATATGTTAGCACCACTGTGGTCATGTAAATGCCTATATTTAGTCAAGATAGTACTGTTGTTAGTTTAGCAATAATGCAGAGAAATATTGTTGAATACAGTCACAGGAAGTGGAAGGCCAACAATAATAAATACAAAATGTCACAGTACAAGTCTCCGCAGAGATAATAACTAGTACTACTTGTGACGATTCCATACAACTAAATACAAACATACAATTAGCAGGCTGCAGGCTTATATTTTGCACTTCAGCTATTGGTTTAAAGTGAGATTATTAGGCCCACTTGACTTTGGAAGCCTCTTTCAACATTAATATATTGTTAAAATACCATAGCTAGAAAGAGACAGTCGGGCATAGAGGCATATGTATATAGCAAGTAGAAGGCCTCGAATCGTCTGCTATTTATAATTTATAAAAGAATTTAAAAGTTGAGAAAAACAAATTATTTTGATGCCACAACGTAAAGAAAATGTATGAATTAAGTTCAAAGGTTATCAACCATTTCGCAATAATTGTTTCTACGCAAAGTGGGCGTGTCGTCATTAACTGTAGCCGCAGTGTGTCATCAACATACACACAAACCCATTACCATTTGTCATTCGTAAGTAGGACAACAGAACAGAAAAGTGCCAAAGTACATACGAAAAGCTAAGCACTTCCTCACTTTTCAAAGCAAGCAGGCGTAGAGAGGTTCTTCTTATCTTATATTATAAAATACAGAAGTCAATTCAAACAAATAAGATGATTACATCCTACGCGTGTTTCTTAAAGTAGATGTGAACCGAGCAATGAAAATAAAATAGTGGCACACACAAAAATAATGAAACTATAGATGCAGATTATGTCTTATACAAGTTCAAAATAAGATATCAAGATAAGATCATAACGACATTTATCTTATAAGTAAACATAATTTAAAACATAAGTAGGCCTACCTTTATCTTTTAAAACTTAAGAATTGGAAATAAACTAGTCTAGGTCCTTGTGAATTATGAAATTGCAATTAATATTCCAAGCACTTCATCGACAGTAAATGATCGATATTTCAGTTTAAAAGATGACTCATGACATCCGATTCGTCAGTCAGAAAATAGTAACTCCGTGTGTGAAGTGGGACGAAGTGGCTGGTACATACAGTAGCCTACATCAAGTGTACATGACCTACTTAGCACCTTCACATACAGTGCGTAGAGTCTCAGTTGAGTTTTTTTTTTTAGACATCGCTGGCCAAGAAGGTGTCTTGTGTAAGAGAGAGAGAGAGAGAGAACGATGAAGAAAATCAAAAGCTAGATCTATGCTTTTTCTTTAGTGGCGTTACACAGTGGCATTGAGTTCATCTACTGCCCTCCACCCCAAATTGTCCACTACCAACCTTGTGTCGCCCCCCCCCCCACCTCAACAATCTCGTCGGATGTCGGTCTGCTTGAAATAAAGTTACAATTTAGCACTGGCAGACTTAAGTAACAAAACACTTTTTTCCCCTTAAGAAACTAGACTAGAATTTAAGCCGTACCCAGCATTATTAATCCCAAGCAGTCATTAATTACAATCATGATACCAAAAAAAAAAACATCGCCTAGGAGCTCCAACTATTCTAGCCCGGCCGTGTCTTAGCAAATTGCTGATTCAAATATAAACAACCAGAAACAAATAAGCCATGCAGTCAACAACTTCAATTAGTCCAATCAGTGAGTCTTTCATGAATGGATCCACTACAGGTCTCTCTATTTCTCTATGATAGATATACGTAGGCTATGGTAGTTATAGGGCCTATGATTTAACCATTATGTTTCAGAAAATAATTGCTTGTCTAGTTTTTACAATGTATTATTTATTTATTTGTCCTTTATAAAGTATTGTCTCCTTACGGACGTACAGGTGTATGCTAACAATAAACACTTGCTGCATTTCTTTAAATGCAGTACCACAAGTGTCCTGGCAAGTTTAATGTCATTATGACCTTCTCAGTTTTTATAACCCGTCACATGTAGCACAACGACATCCGTGCAGTCAATACTACAGCTCGGGGTAACAAAGCCTTTCACGGTGTAGAGAAAGTGCAGAACGGCGGTTCTACAGTTGACAGCTGCGGCCAGTGTACCGAGTATGGAAGAGACGTTTATCTTGTCCCTACGTTGTATGTCTGAGGTCAGAGATAGAAACAGTCTCAAAGAAATAATACCAACAAAACACAATAAGTCGAGGACTCCACTTTTTTTTTTAAGTGACACAGCAACACAAGACACGCGAAACGAGACACAAAAGAAAAACATAATGACTAATGTGTTGTTTTTTTATGTATGTGACAGCGGGGGATTGTGGGAAGCTTGAATCAAATGGGTTAGAAACACACAAATAATAATAGTCAGCTTTTTTTTTTTTTTTAATATTTGTTTCGAAATAAAATTTGTTTTGCAATTATTCTTTTTACATAACAGTTCAACAGTGCTGAAGATAAACAAACAAACAAATGGGAGGATCACAAGCTGATTCTTAAAAGAACAAATATTAAAAGAGTTGGAAACAAGAAATGCGAGTAGGCAATAAGGCCTGAGCTCTATTCTGTTCCTTAAACGCCTCTTTCTTTCTGTAACGTAAAGCCTGCATTAAGGAGAGAGAGATTGACGAGACCAAGATTGCATCTAGCACCACATCGAGTGACACACGAGATTTGTAAGATAAGATTTCGTCCTGTCCTAGGTTGTACTCATCTGCAAGTCTATGTTGATCGTATTCTAAGTAGCTCCTGGATGACCACATAGACACGCAGACATATAGACAAACCTATATTCGAACAAAGTACACCGGACTTGTAAGTCGAGCTCTATCCTGTGAAAACATTAGACCTATGCACTCTCTGGTCTCAGCTTGAATACCACTTGAATATTTGATGGCGAATCCATTCATTTATCACTGTCACGAAGTGAGGGTGGGGTTGGGGGTGTGGCCTAGTAGTCATAGTGACCTACTGGGTCAAGGAGACGACTAAATGAGTTTTAAAATTCATTTGACCGTGTATGTGAAGTTCAAACGACAGAACCACAAGGTGCAGCATACGGTGCATACCAAACAGTCTATGCACACAAAAAAACAACACACAACTAATCGGACCAACACATCTTTTTCATATTAGAATTTTTCAGCTAATTGCGTTCAGCTGCATCGCGTGCTTGAGTAGCTATGGAATGATCGGTCGAACGATCCAATAATCTAGCTCTCTGGCGAAGCTTGGATTTTCAATGGAGAGTAAGGGAGTCCGTCAACCTACACGACATTGTCAATCAAGACTGCTAGTAGTTTTTCATATTATATATATATATATATATATTCTAGGAAATAAAAAGCCACAATGGGTTAAAGTTATATTACGTTTGCTTTAAAAGTTAGTTATACTAGTTGTGTAGAGCTAAACAGCCAACGACCGAGTATAAACAACAACCAAGACCCGGATCAAAATAGAAGATAGAATCTACAATCTTTCAAATGCCATTCAATGTTTAGTAAATTTAAAAAAAAAATGAATTTAACTCTCTGTTACTCTCTTGCTTAAGTTTCAATCACAGGTGTAAAATTTGATATACTCCATCCTCCCCTCCCCTCCCCCCCCAAAAAAAAAAATCGTTAAACCCTCCTGCTAAGCTGAAGCTCAAGCAAATAAAACAAAATGTCCTCAACTGACTTGTAATGTGAGCATGGACGTAGGGGCTTTTTCTGAGTGAGTGTGTGTGCGCGTGTCTGTGTGCGGGGGGGGGGGAGGAAGTTGGGTGTGGGGGGTAATAAAACTAATTAAATCTAAAAGTAATATTTGCTAATGGCATATACATTTTTTTTTAAAATTATTATAATGAGCAGCAGACGTGAAGGGAGAAAGTTTGAGAATCCGCGAAGCTGTTCAAAGATGAGGTTTATAAAGATGCCTCCCCGCTCGTGTCATTTAGAAACATGTTACCAAGCAACAGAAGCTATTTCACCTCCACCGCCAGGCGTTATCAATGATTGGGGGGCAAAAAAAAAACGTTTTCCTTGATGATAGAGAGAAGACTTGAAAGACACGTAAGACCACATACATCTAGCCTTGACCTCTATTGCTCTTGCTTTGTTCCACTATATGTCATCTTTTATTTTTAATCCATTTTTTTTCTTTTGCAACACCTTTCATTTATTAGAGAGTTTGATACATAATTAATAAGCTTTTTGATGTATCAGGTATTTTAACAAGCCATATAATAATTTGTGTGCACTTTTCAGTACAGTAGAATCAAATTTGTCATTAATTTAGTCAGTAGGACAAAAGTGATTTTTATTATTTAGTTAGCAGACGTGATCTTTCAATATAGCGTCCTTGACATTGTTTTTTTTTCTTCTTTTTTTTTTTATGTCTATTTTTTTCAAAATCCCCCTCCCCTTCCCCCAACACAAGAAACCTTTTCTTTTTTTTTTACTTTTGGGTTCCATTATCTCGCCACCACGTTTTGTTGTCTTATTTTCTCTTAATGTATAGTACATAGACTTATACAGTATAAGTCTATGGTATAGTATTCTTCAAAGAACGGAAACGAAATGTTAAAAAATCAAACTGTTAACACAGTGCAGATTACAAAGTGGTGAACTTGTGGTGTGAAACTCTCCAAGTTCCAATGCATCATGAATCTTTTTTCTTTTTTTTTTTTACAACGTTTTTTTTTTTATACATTTCTTTTATCCACTATTTCATCCCTTCACGTTAAATTAAATTTAAAAAAAGAGTAAGAATTAAAGGGATAAGCAGATACTTAAAATGTAATGAAGGAAAGTCATTAAAAATAGAAAGCTTCCTTTTAAGTGGTAGTAAATAGCATCTAGATCAGCGGTTCTCAACCTTTTATGCTGTGCAACCCTTTTTACTATCCCCCACATGCCGCGACCCCCCACACACATACAGCAATAGAGGAGTAGACAATAACAATTCATATTTTTTTATGGTCTTAGGCGACCCCTGGCTAATCGTCAATCGACCCCTAAGGGGGTCACGACCCACAGGTTGAGAACCCCTGATCTAGAGAGAGACCAATTAGGCCAATTGAAAACGTCCTGTTGTTGTTAATGTACAAGTCTTGTCAAAAAAATATTTTTTTTTTAAAGTATCCCATCAAACACCAGAAAAGATTTTAAGTACACAAAGTTTGTTGTCTTAAGCTCTTCAACTGTGGGTCAAAAGGTCATTATCAAACAAACAGACATTGAAACTGTGTCAAAACTCTTCAGATATTTAGACTTCAGGTTGATTTACTTTGAGAGCTACAGGAACACACAATCCTGCATGACTGGCAAGTGTGGTGTAACAACCAGGATGACTTGATATTAATTTGTTATTCTAGTATATAAAATTTTGCTGATGGCAATTAAAAAGTTGGATGGAGTGTCACTGCTTAGTCATTGTTTTTATTTATTTTTTTTTGCAACAAGGTTTAGCACAGAGAAGGTTGTTTCATGTTCATGAACAAGGCTTAGCACAGAGAAGGTTGTTTCATGTTCATGAACAAGGCTTAGCACAGAGAAGGTTGTTTCATGTTCATGAACAAGGTTTAGCACAGAGAAGGTTGTTTCATGTTCATGAACAAGGTTTAGCACAGAGAAGGTTGTTTCATGTTCATGAACAAGGTTTAGCACAGAGAAGGTTGTTTCATGTTCATGAACAAGGTTTAGCACAGAGAAGGTTGTTTTACGTTCAACATAAAAACCTTTGAATTTGACAAACAGCAGCATAAAATAAATTAACATAAAAGAAAACAAAATAATTCTATATTCAACTTGCCAGTTAAAACTTTAGCCTTAATCAAATATTTACTGGGAAAGCAATTTCTTTTTCTATTTCATCTTGCCCTACTTCAAAGACTAATAGGAAAAAAAAAATGATAGGCCTGATGTTTTCCTATATTTATAATGGCAACAGATTTATTGAAGTGTTACAGCCTGAGTAACAGGGCTCTTATGAAGAAAAATAAATTGTGCTTGCAACAAAGACATTGAGAATGAAGTACTAAAGATCTAAGGAAAGCATAACATGTAAAATATTCACCTGGCCACATCACAAACAAAAGGATGATTTTAAAATCTCTTTTAAAAGACTTTGCAATTCACTAGAATCATATTCATTGAAAAAAAAAAAGTAATATTCAAGTAGATTTACAATGAATTTATCCATAAATAATATCTAAAAAAGTTTTATTTCCTTTACAAGTCAACAAAAGAATTGTAAGTGACTGCGCCCTCTTCTAAAATAGTATCAAATCAAGCAGATTGAAAGGAATTTAAAACAATATTTTTATTTACATTAATAGAACTATATAAATTCAATTATTACTTCTTAGTTGTTTATGTTTATTTTTTTTACTGGTGGCCAAACCAATGTCATTTTATTTATTATGAATTACTGATGTTTAAGATTCAAGAATGAATTTGAGAACAAGACTCCTGACTATGTATTGACTAGATAATCTAGAGTCTATATAGATAGATAGATTAGAATTATTACTGTATGGACCATGGGCATAAGCTGGGGGGAGGTGTTTCAGGGTTTAAACCTTCCTTCCCTGGAGAGAGGGAGAATTTTTAAACTGTTGTTTAGCTATATTTTTGTTACTGGAGGGGAGATTTTAATGTTAAACCATTACATACCCCAGCACTGCCAAAGGGGTGGGGGTTAAATTTTAAAAAAAATCTTCACTCTTCACTTAATTCCATGAGTGTAGTCAAGTGGGGGTTTGAGTTTAAAACTTCCCTATAGAGGTCTTTAAAAGTTTGACTTTAGTTTAAAACCCCCCATCTTCAATATAAAAAAAAAAACTAAAGCAAACTACAGTGACCCAACTCCCTGACGGTATCCAAGGTGGGTTTTGAGTTTAAAACCCCAATCAGGGGGTTTTGATGTTAAATTTCCCTCTTCAATAAATGTCTAGAATCTAATTCTAGTCAATATATATCTAGAATCTAGTTAGTAAGTTACCTAATATAATATATTTAATATTTATATTATAGTTAATTTAAATAACATTTATTATTATATAATCTATATGTCATATGTAGATCTTAATATATATGCTTATAATAGTATTATTATCTATTAATTAATATTAAGACTATAGTATAGTGGCTATACTATAGTCAAGTGACTATTTAATTAAGTATTAATAGTATTATGACTACTAACTAACTACTATCATTTAGATTTAATAATTATTATTAATTTAGTAGTGACTATGTGAAGTAGATCTATGTGACTATATTTTGCAAGCAATTCTAAACAATTGAATACGTAACATAGATCCATCGCTTGATACAAAAAGGACTCACCGGCGAGCAAGATACACAAGTCAAGTAGATCTGCTGAGGTAGACTTGCTAATCTTGACAGTAGCACGAATAGAAAACAAAGTAAAGCGAAACAAAAACACTTCCTTGTTTGTACTGATCTTATGTGGCCAGATTTTTGTGTAGACTTTTTTTTTTCTACTTTTATAAAAAAAAAATGGGTCGCGGTCGAGCACTTTTGAATTTAATATATAGGTCTGTGGTCGCGGTCTATAAGATACAAAATGTAATATCTAGATCTAGTATGTGTATGTCTGTGTATAGCTAGTAAAAAATCACCTAAATAATATAATATGTAGGCCTACAGGTTTTAAATTTTGTTGATAAAAATCATTCAACTAATTTAAAATGAAAAGAAAATGAAAGCGAGGTGTGTACACCAAAACTAATGAGAAATCTTAATTCTCTATATATCTATAGACTAGGCCTACTATAGAGCTTGTCAGAGCCAAATTTAAGTATGTGGGGGCCCATTGGCAAGATTATTAAAGATTCACTTTTGAAAGAAAATACTTATATCTAAAAGCATGTCATATTTTAGAAGAACTAGAGTTCTTACAGATTTAATCTCACTTTCCTTTTTTAATATTTAATATGCATATTTTTGTTTTAAAAAGAGTACATTTTTTAGTTTGTGGCGGGTAAGACCCTTTGTAAACGCCTGCCGTAAATCCAGAGCTGTATTTACATATTCAGAGCATGCTTTAAGCGTACACTTCTTAATCACGATATTTTTGCTAGACGTAAAAAAGCGAAAAAAAAAAAAGGAAAATTTAAAGTTTCTGACCCTTCCAAATTCGGATATAGGCCTATGTATATACTATCTATATCCATCTATATCTATCTATATCTATATCTATATATCTATCTATATCTATATCTATCTATCTATCTATCTATCTATCTATCTATCTATCTATCTATCTATCTATCTATCTATCTATATCTATCTATATCTATCTATATTTATCTATCTATCTATTATATATATATATATATATATATATATATATATATATATATATATATATATATATATATATATATATAGGCCTTTTGTGAAGGCCTTTTTCTTGTTTGGGGGTCTCCGGAGCTGTGACCCTGCCTGCGCTCCTTTAAATCCGGCCCTGGGGCTTGTAAAATAGACATGCCTTTTTATTTGCAATATTTATCTACAAGCCATTTCATAAATAAGTGATTATGATGTCTATATTTTAGAATATATATATATATATATATATATATATATATATATATATATATCTTAGTAAATTTTCTTCGCATATTATGTTAGATGGGTCCACATAGTAGGATTTGTAGTTCAACGGTCCAGGTAAGAGAAGTAACTTAGAATATAGTTGAGGTATTGGATTTGTATTATGTCCCCTTGTATAGGTAATTAAAAATATTATTTATTATTAATGTTAATACTATTTTGTAATGCATATACATGAGTGAAAACTACTTAGCTAATCCTAATTTCAATGACTGGGATTATTCTGAAATCATTTTTATCAACAGTAATTTTCTATTAATTTAATTATGCTTTAATATTCTGATTTTACTCCATATTGCAACTGGTTGCCTGAATCAGCCAGGAAAATCCATGACTTAGATTAAACTCCACAATTAAACTATCTATGTTTTGATTTATTAATTGTCATTGTGACAAGAGTTCACGACAGTGTGTATAGTGCAAAGTGACCGATATCAATAGCAAAATAATCCATTATTAAACTAAATTGACTTCCCATTTATGTCAATCTAGTCATGCATGTTAATCGGTTACTTAAACTTTGCCGAACCGTTGTTTTTATTGGGTGAATCAGGCAAATATTCTTTTCTCTAATGGGAATAGGGAAGAAAGAACACTTGTACGAATTAGTCCTAGCACATGGAATAAGAATTTGTTATGAAATTTTAGGAAAAACCAGAAAAACGTAAAAATACTTTTTTTTTTATAATTCAGTTTAATATTTAAAGTGAAAATATATCTATTAGTTTTGATCAGTTCAATTTGTAATATATCTATAGTTCTAAACTATCAATAATAAATTTGTGCAATTAGAAATATTTTACCAATTGTTTTTGTTTAGCACATTTTCATGCCTTTAACTTTCTCAATGCATCATTTTCCTATCACTTGTCTGGATCAGTTGGGAAGGGAAAGGGGAAAAAAAAAGGGGGATATCTCTGTTAATGTTATCGTGATCGCTTTTTAAATGCATTTTTTTTTTCTAAGTTGTACGAATTGAATTCGAATTTGAGGGCTTAAGCCTCCTCAAGGGGACTAATTCAACTTATACCACCACATCTATCAAATATAATTTCATTTCATTGTTCAACGCCAAATAAAATAATTAATTACCGATAGTAAATTAACTGATTGTTTTTATTGATTCTTGTTTGCCAGATACAAGAAATAGTTGCTCAAAATTTCAATTAATTCTGAGATTGGGTGTCGTAGACGAAACGTGTACAAACTTTTTACTAGACACACAAAGTGACGATAAAAACTTTTAAAAAGCATTTTTCGCTCTGCAGCGTTTATGCCTTTATAAGGTTACTATAGTTCCATGAGGTTACTAACTCCATCATATGTAACTAGGATCTAGACTCTAGAGTTTAAAGACATGAAGCTACTGTGTGTAATTTTATTTTCCATTAGAGGACACTTAAATTTGTGTGATGAATTATTGATACTCTTTGTATGTTTGTTGGTCGTTCGGTCCCGGGCTCATACCCTGCCCGCTGCTATCTCCCGTCCGGGAGGTATGGGCTAGGAAGTAGATTATAGAAAACATGTAAAACAAACAAACAACGATGCGAGAATGTGTTTGCAAAATGAATGCAATGTGTTTATATTACTTGATAAGGCCCTAAGCTTTTTGAGATATGGGGGCCCTTGTAATCAACTTAGGGCGATTTTTCCTTTGTACTTCCTTCACAATGATTGAAAAATCCCTAGAAATCTTTTTTTTTTTTTTTTTTTTTTTTTGGGGGGGGGGGGGGGGGCTAAACGAGTGGTAGCCCTAAGCTACAGCAGTGGATCATGTCAGAGTAGGCTTACATTTGTTACTCGATGATTCGTTGAAACGTTAAAAAAAAAAAAAAAAAAAAACATATACTATGTTTCTCTGACTTGTTTGACGTAATTCCTGTTACAATTAGCCTGTTTATTGCCCACACATCTCATTCCTTCACGTTGAAATTTATGACGATTTTTTTTCTAATGTAGCAATAACAATACAGTTGTGTATTTATCGCTAGAAGGGGTAATGGAAATAAGCACTCCACTACTAATAAAGTGCTTCTAATAGCCTCTAACAAAAAGTCAAACTCCTAGTCTTCACGTTTGGCTCAGATGTTGATTCCGGCGGAATTGTTATCACCGACATGTGAAATGGCAATTGCAAGCAACTGGCGCTTTGGGATTGAGAGTGCCTTTGGAAATCAGCTGGCTAGCCACCTAGACGAAGAAAAGCCCTGAAGCCAAACCTCTGTTGCCCTGCTTTTTACCCAGACGTAGGAAAGGCTTCGGGAGTCAACCCTGAGAAAATCAGAAGCCGGTGACCATTACACAGTTCGCAGCACATCCGGGCGTACCTTTGAACACATTCAGCTTCTTGTGGAAGGGAGGGAAATTGCTGTGTGGGCTACATCGTTCTGAACATAACCAATGCCCAGGCTTTTATTTTATTTTTATGAGACTAGCCATAGTCAATTCGGAACTAAATGAGGTCATAGAATAACAATAAATAATAGTTTGTAAAGCCAAATAAAATTTTCCTTCAATCGTTTGATTTTATTTATAAATTCTTTATTTTACAAGTAATAACAACCACACACACATACACACAAATTACATAAACGATCGCAAGGAAATACATTGTATGTATACAACCAGAAAGAGATTTTTTTTTCACACAACCAAAAGAAAATACAATGTGTACATGCAACCAAAAGGAGATACAATGGATTGGCCAGATTGGCCTACATACAAGGAAGGAACGTTTGCCATCTATAAATATGGCCTAATACAAGAGAAAATAAACGATTTCTGCATCTCAATCACAGAAGCTTCGGCACTGCACAATTCTCTAGAAAATAAGATTGACTTCTCTAGAAATAAAATTGACTTCTCTAGAAATAAGATTGACTTCTCTAGAAATTAAATTGACAACAGGCCAGATAAATCTTCATCAAGAAAATACGAGCTGAAAATTGATCATTTCCTAATTACAATGTCTTTGAAAAATATAAGTACACATTTTATGAAGCGAATTCAGTGGCGTAGCTAGGGTGGAGGAAGGGGTATCCAAATTTCACCCACTTGAGGGGCACCAAAATGAATGTCCACAATTGTACTGTTTTTTCATTAATTAATACGCCACTATTTGAAGATTATGGTTCAGTGTTTTAAGTATAAATTGTAAGACAAATTTCCTTACGGATAATAAAGATTATTATTATTATTATTATAATTGCTACTTTACTTCTTATTCTTCTATCCTGGTAGGGTCTCTAAATTTAAGTATTTTACTAAAAGTGTTACTCTAATCAAATGGGAATATTCATTTGCTATGAATCTGACCGCTTTATTTTGTGTCTGTTTTAGTTTCTTAATGTTGTCTTGAGTTGAGGGGTCCCAAACAGAGCATATTCTACTATTGTTTAAACCAAGGTTAAATAACATTTTAAATATCATGTTCTTATTGATTTGCAGAAATTTCTTTTAATAAACCCTAATGCTTTGTTTGATTTTTTAAAAATAATTTCATTATTATGGGGATTCCATGATATATTTTCATTTCTTACAACGCTTAGGTATTTGTAGTTTTTAGTGTGAATAAGAGAAGTGGTATTTATTTGTTTTAATTTTTATTTATTATTCTTAATAATGACATTTTTCTGGGTGGAAAAACCTGCTCCAATTGGATTCCTATTTCTGTCATTCATCTAATTCTGTATGTAAAATGTGTGTATCTTGTGTTGTTTTTATTGTTCTATAAATTATGCAATCGTCTGCAAATAATCTGACTTTTGTTCCAAGAACTAATGCTATTTTGTAAATCATTATGTAAATTAGAAATAGTAGTGGACCTAACACTATTCCTTCAGGTACACTTGAGTTTAATGTTATTGGTGATAATTTAGAGCCATTTATTATTACAGTTTATTGTATCCCTATCAGAAAATCCTGAATCGAATGATTTAATGAACCAGCAATGCTTAAATATTTTTTTAAGCAAGCTATGGTGGTGAACTTTGTCAAATGCCTTGAAAAAATCTAATAAAATAGCATCTATTTGATCAATATTATCTAAGCCTTTTGAAAAATCATGAATTAGTCATATGAGTTGTGTTTCACATGGTCTACATATCCTAAAGCCTTGTTGGTATGGAGTAAGGACATTATATTTCCTAATCATTATGTAACATTCTTTTTCCCTCGGTAGTCCAAACTTAACATTGTGTGTCAATAAAAGACATGCATACATAGTAATAAGTAATAGGCTATCAAGCTTTTCACACAAAAAATAACACACTTGACCTACAAATCAATACAATATTGTTCCAATAAAACTACGAAAGTAGCCTAACTTAAGGAAATATTTCATAGCCCGTACTGAATGCTAATACGGAGGAATAGCTAATTTTAACCTGTAGGCTAAGTAATAACTATACAGATCTTATAGTGCATTTAAATTAAGTGTGCAGTTTTAGAATAACTTTTAAAAAATTATAAATGAAGTTATAAAGAGATCTCAATGCTTATAAAGAAATACATACTGTTGGCAGCACTTAAACAAATAAACACAATCACAGGTCTACTATTCAAAATGAGAAAAATCACACACCATTTAAAATAACATAATCTCCCATGCAATATCGTACCTCCCCGGGTGTAAAACGTACCTCCCCGGGTATAAAACGTATCTCCCCTGATGTAAAATGAGTGATCAGCTCTAGATCACATTTGGAGGACATTCCTTGTTTTCATTCAGTTTTCTAGCAGCGTACAATAAATAACAGCTTTGATTTGACAACAAATGACCATTCTGAACAGCATTGATTTGACAAAAAATGACCAGCATTCACAGTACTGACATTGACATTTTGGTACAATAATAGGCCAGTTTGGTGCTAACTTTACATGCTGTTAATAATCAGTCATACTCATAATTTATGCAAATAATAGTTTACATGTATGATTAAATATATGTTAGGTTTGTATTTCTACAGGTTCTGGGACGGCTCTAAGCAAGATTTGAAACTGAAAACCTAACCTTTGGATTTATGTAATCTATATGAAAATTATTAACCTTTGTTTTAGCGTAAAAAAAGAACAATCTATGTAGCCTTCATTATAATTGAACCCATAAGCTTTCATGCGTCTCGAGCGTGTAGAGCTAGCTATTCTGTAGCTACATCTCATTAAAACTTGTCAACTTGAAACTACTAAATTTGTGCTATCATGTCATTTTGCTGCCTAAGAATTTAGTTTTGTTATGCGCATTAAAAAAATTTTCACTAACCTGAACAGAACAAAAACAAATACCTTTCATACATTTTATATTGAGTCCCTGTTGCAGCCTATGTTTTACGCGGAATATATGTTTATTCTTTTTTTTTTATGTGAACTTATACACGAAATTGCATTGGGACTCTCGAGATGTCATGTGTGGAGAGCTTCCTGTCTGTATTTCTCAAGACGTCACGTGTGGAGAGCTCAGTGTTTTTTATCCTCTTTCTTCTCTTTGCTGGCTGGGGCTGCTGATTTCTCTTTCACTTCCTTCTTCAATCTCTCTTTCTCCTCTTTCTCAATCTCTGAAGGCAACTTGTGTCTGCAGACTAGGACAGGGATGGGCGAGTGGTGAACGATGTAGTCGCTGACGCTGCCCATGATGGTGCGCCTGACTTTGCTCTGGCCGCGAGTGCCTGCAGACGATACAGAATAGAAAGTGGAAATCAGTGAACGCGCTTTTGTATTTGAGGAACCGTGAGAGAGATCGGGAGTGAATGAAAGAAAGGGAGGGCGGGGAGAGAGGGGGAAAGAAAGTGAAAGATAGAAAAAAAATAGAGAGGAGAGGGAAAGAAAGATGCAGTGGGATAGAGGAGAGGAGGAGAGTGGAAGAAGAGAGGGAAAGAAAGATGCAGTGGGATAGAGGAAAAAAGAGAAAGGGAGAGAGAGATGTGTTGGGGGGATATACGAGGAAAGAGAGGGGTAAAGAGAGAGAGAGAGAGGACTGTGTGGCGGATAATAAGAAAAATGGACAAAAAGTAGAGAGAAAGAACGTGGAAGAAGAGATGGAAGAGAATAGAAAAGAAACATGTTTTCCTTTCGAAAAGCATTACAGTCAGTTTAGAAACTGGAAAGGGAGAAAGAAACAAAGGGCGAGAAACAAAGAGTGTGTGGGAGATTGACAAACAAAAGGAGAGAACAAAATGACGGCTGAGAGACAAAAATAATAGTGTATATGTGTGTTTATGACAGAGCGTGTGATTTAGTAAGGGAGAGAGAGAGAGAGATACAATCGGATTTGACGCAACGAGGTTGCCATGGAGATACACTCGAGTGGAATGACAATAACCATCACTGACCCATGTACAAAGACAAAGCCTGTCAGACATTGGATCGCTAGCCAGAAGATGAAAAGAATTTATTTATTCGTTATGATCTACATGCTTAACTCTTTCTCTCCGTAATTATTTACCACATTGTGGTGGAATCAACATTGGTATCGTCAGTTAGGAGAGAAAGAGTTAAAGCATTTCCATCTCCTCCCCCCCCCCCTTTTCCGCCACAGGACGCCCCACTGCCCTGTTTTAATTGCAATAATAAAATTTGAGCTAAATTGATTAATTTATTGAGGGTATTTTTTAGTATTAACTAATGCTCGTATCAAATGGGCTGACTAATAAAAAATGGCGCAGTAAGCATTTTGACCCCTTCCCATAGGCCTTTCTCATATTCTTCTTTCCTAAAACACATCGCACTCAGGTAGTTCTGATATGGGTTTCAGCGCACAACCAAGAGCTTTTATATTTATTACTATCAATTAAGAAAAAACAAACAACAACAAAAAAATGCAATTAAAATCAGAAGGAATAGGCTTGAAATTTCCCAGAAACCCCTCGCATTTAATGAGAGAGAGGGGGAGAGGGAGGTTGTATTTATGGATTGGGAACTCTAAATGGGTCATTTTGACATTACTTGTAATCGACCATTTGCTATTTATGGATGTAATGCTATAATACTAATGACACAGATTTAATCTGATTAGCAAGTAGGCCTACCTAATTTCAAGCCATACTGGGAGATATGGAGCTTTAAGGATTCGTTCAGATGAAGAGATCTAGGGAGCTTAAATGGTTAGTTTAGATGAAGAGATCTAGGGAGCTTAAATGGTTAGTTTAGATGAAGAGATCTAGGGAGCTTAAATGGTTAGTTTAGATGAAGAGATCTAGGGAGCTTAAATGGTTAGTTCAGATGAAAAGATCTAGGGAGCTTAAATGGTTAGTTCAGATGAAGAGATCTATTCTACTCGGTACATCACATATTTTGAAAAAAAAAATGATATAAGGTAAAATCAAGAGAGAACTTAGAAGATGGAAGTTTGAACTTGTCAAATAGTTAGCATCGAACCCCAGGACGATTTTTTCCTTATTCTATTTTATTTCAAAATGGGGGCCAAAGTTGGGGAGTGCTTTATTAGAAATTTTTATTTATAAAGATCACACATAAGTGATGTTAGGCTTAATCCATAACAAAGCACGCAGCCTTTCATGTTTGTTATATCAATTATAACATTTGGAAGGAAACATTTGTGTCTTTGTGTGTTACTTGACATATACCTGGAAGAGATCTGGACATAGCACACTAAGTACACCACCGTCTGCTATTGTCACGTGATGGAAGTTGATCCCAACAAGCAAAGTAACTTTAAAACGAAAACATATTTTATTTTATAGGAAAGTAAAGACAGGCTTGTCGTTCTTTTTCTGTCAATAATCATAACATTTGGGGCACTACATACGATTCTGATACAGTAGAACAAGAAAGAGAAAAAAAATTGTTTTTAAACTAGAGCTTATCTAGGATGTAACCGCTTATTACTGCCATTTTTTTTAAATTGATTCGTGTGTTGTCATCGATTATGATTAATTATGCAAAATTTCAACTTGATCCGAGAATGGGAAATAAAGAAAAAACGTATTAAAGGAATGAAAAACTGTATACAACATCTCTCATTAAGTAGCATTTATTTTTTTTTTTTCAATAGGAAACGAAATAGTTAATTACCAATAATGTATTAAATAATTGGTTACTGTTTTGTTTATTGATTCATGTTTTTTCAGGTACAATTCAAAGTTGTGCAAAGTTTCAACTAGATCCGAGAAAAGGAAGTGGGGAAGGTGAAATTTTCAAACAGACAGACAGACAGACAGAGTGAGTTGATATAAACTTTGTTAAAAAAAAAAGTGACCAGCTAGACGCATACGAATAAATCAATAAGTTTTTACATACCAGTAACTATAAAAGTGGCTTTCTTGTTGACAGCGCATTCGACAATCTGGTAGCCTGGCTTATCGCCGTTGAGCCGGATGAATTCCCCCTGGATCTGTGCGACAAAACAAGAGATGTTGCTAAGGTCATGACATGTAACTATTTGCAATGGGTAATAACCGTTTCTCGCGCTCAGGGGTCACAGTGTGGCGAGTGAATGTAAAGGATTTCTCCACAAGGAAGCTCCCGACTGACCATACGTTATGGACACTTCATGTAGACAATCGAAATGGTAAGTGAAAAATAATGGACCACTAACACAAGTTTTTAAGACGTGTGGCAGCAATACTAGCTATACTGAGTGAAATCAATTAGTTTGAATAAATCGTGTAAAAAAAAAGGTCTGCTCGAGTCTGAATTTGAGCTCGAGTCTCCATGATGGGAGGCCATACTATTTATACTATTATACAAGCTGTATTGCTAGCATTGCGGCATCTATATGTAAAGCCATTTGCTATTAATGCTGTCTTGGAAAGTGCAAGGCGAATATAAGATCTTTAATCTCTTGTGAAACAGTATTTTTCTTTTCAACTTTATAGAAGCCTGCTCATTAAGACGACCTGCTTCTGTCACATGATTAATCAAATATCTTACCAATGTAAGCTTCATCAAAAGATGCGGTCCTATATCTCACACTTAGGCTTGAGCCTGTATACATTTCCAGTTTTAACCATTGTAATCATTTACAGCTTGAGTTTTTTTTCTAGTGAGTCACGATGTCTATCAAAACTTGTTCTTTTGTAATCATTTCCTGAGTTTGGAGTTTAAAGACACGAAGCTTCAATCAAACTGACTATCATCACTATTATCGTGTCACTGGTCATTGCATCATTCGACCAAAGCTGCAAGTGTATGTGTTTCGCTAAGAGACAAGACTAACATAGACTAGGTGTAACAGGAATTTTCCAAGAGATCTTATAGTCACTTGGCAACAATGTAGCGATAGGTCGCTACTGCATTCTAAAGAAAATGTTATTTCAAAGACTGTATAACTAAACACCCATGATAAAACATGGGGTTCAAAATTAAAATTTCAAAGTTACCATGCCTTAGCATACATACAGACATTTAATCAGCTATTATTATATTCATTAAATTACGTACCAAAGCTATAGTTTTATAACTAAAAGCAAAATATCAATATAGCCTTTGGCTTTCTATTCTTTGTTGAGGAATTATAGAGTAATAACTTAAAATTTTAAAAAGTAACTCAAAGATCATTACGTCTTTCTTTAAAAAGAAAAAGAAAGTAAACAAATATACTTATGTTAAACATATTCAACTAAATGCCATACTTGGTTTTCCATTGAGAAATTAAAACCAAATAGTGAACCACAGAATAGCTGAAATCTAATTATCCGTTATGCTTAGTCCGTAAGCCTCTTTGGGGAGGGGAGGGGGGATAGACGCACGAAGGTGCTGCAGCGACAGGGAAAAGAGAAAAGAAAACCCAGAACGTTTGAAACTGAAAATGTGTATGAAACACCAGCTCAATCTGAGATGTTTTTGCTATGGGCCTAAAGGCAGCAAGGAACCCTCCAGATATCCTTATCCAATCATGTCCCACAATAGAGATTGGACAATTGCGCTCGCTCTGAATATAATATAAGCATGAAAGTAGCGCTATACAAAAACAAGTTTTAAGAAAAGGAGGATTTATATTTATATTATACATAATGCCTCCATTTTTTTTTAAATTATTATAATTTATTTATTTTTAATGCGAAATATAGCAAAAGTAACTAACGGATTTCACGGCTCCCGAAATTGGAAAGTCACAATTAGTTTTGTGTGGTCTATTTGTTATTTTTTGAGTTCAAAAGCTAGAAGAGCTACTTCATATAATTTGTGAGTGTGCAACGGTTATTTTTTTACAAGCTTATATCAACTCACTCTGTCTATGTTTCATGTTTCATCTCAAGAATTATTTGTGAGTGTGCAACGGTTATTTTTTTACAAGCTTATATCAACTCTGTCTATGTTTCGTCTCAAGAATTATTTGTGAGTGTGTAACGGTTATTTTTTTACAAGCTTATATCAACTCACTCTGTCTATGTTTCATCTCAAGAATTAGTCTATATTGTTAATTAAAGTTGTTTTTGTTTTACAATATAATTAAAAGTAATTTCAAGTTCTATAATTAACAATATAATGCGCCGACGCCGGTTTAGTTTACTAGCAATCCGGTGTTATAAGTCTACAATCTGATTAGCGACTTTGATTCACAGTATTGTACATTCATAGTAGAATGTATACTTTAATAAAAACAAATCGGACATAAAACAGGTCTATCATTATTAACATGTATATTTGAGGATTTCATCCAATCAGGCACATCCAAAAATAGCCAGCTTTTTTTTTTTTATTCAGTGTACAGAAAACCATAGACTATATAGTCTATGAGAAAACTGAAGCTTTTCATTTTCTTGCGTTTTTCTGTAGGTCCCATTAAATCGCCACCACATTTGTCCACATCACTTCATCCTCTTTTTCTATCTTACTGAATTCTATTATTTACAGAACGTAATAGGGGTCTTGGCTGTTACAAGTATAAACAAAAAGCAAATTCCTGTGTTTAATTTTTAGTTTGTAAATCTAAAATAGAATATTTTTAGGCTCTCATTAATACGAAAATAATTGGGGGGGGGGGGGTAGATGCCGCGCTATAAGTTAATTATCGCAGACTTTATTCTGGATAAATTTGAACAGGATGGTATTAAATTTCTTTTTTAATGTCTAAGTCAAGTGCAACGTAAGTGAAAAGACTCCGGATATTAAGATCATTATTAAAACTAAATTAATTCATTACCACGATTTACTTAATTATTTGGTTATGTTTTTTTTATTGATTCATATGTTGTCAGGAACAATTAATAATTATGTGTAAAGTTTCAACTTGATCCGAGAATGGGGAGTGGCTGAAATAACGTTTTCAAAATTTGTACAAGACATACAGAGTGAGTTGATATAAAATTTGTACAAGACAGACAGAGTGAGTTGATATAAAATGTGTACAAGACAGACAGAGTGAGTTGATATAGAATTTGAACAAGACAGACAGAGTGAGTTGATATAGAATTTGTACAAGACAGACAGAGTGAGTTGATATATAATTTGTACAAGACAGACAGAGTGAGTTGATATAAAATGTGTACAAGACAGACAGAGTGAGTTGATATAGAATTTGTACAAGACAGACAGAGTGAGTTGATATAAAATGTGTATTAAAAAAGGTGTGTGTATGGGGGGGGGAGTATTAACACTGACGAGTCAACGGAGTGTAATCAACTTCCCTTACATCCTGGATGAGATATTTTATCAAGATATCAAAGATCGATAACTTTGGTTAAACTTGTTTCGCTATGTTTTTGTTGTGTCGTTTTGCTTCAAATACTTACACCGTGTGACTTCATCTTTTCTAAAAATTTGTCTTGGATGCTTTTGACTTTCGTTTCACATTCTTTAATCAGTTCCTGGACTCTGCCTGGACCTAAAATTTAAAAAAATAGCCACATTACAGTTTACATAAGATATAACATTTGAGGGAGTTGATTTCATCGCCGCATGAACCAATAAATAAACGCAGTTTAAATAGAATATTTACTTCAATAAATTGATTGACAGTAAAAGGATACATAGTCAAGTCTTAGCGCTTTTACAAGGATAGCTGTCTTGTCTGTGGTATGCGCCCTGGACTGTCATCACGATGGTCCCGGGTTCGAAACCCTGCCTGCAGCAATCCTTCGCCGTCCCGCGGTAGGTAGAGGCTAGGACCTAATAATCAAGGTGGCTCGTGTTCAAATCTCAGTGAAGACTGAGATTTCTAATTTGGGGATTTTTAGGACGCTCCACTAAACTCTAAAGAGTGCTTGACATTACTTGGGGAAAGTAAAGGCGTTTGGTCATTGTGCTGGCAACAAATTTATTGACCAAAGTATTTAACTCTACAAGTAAAACAAACATTTATAATACAGATTAACACAAGAAGACACTTACTCATAAACGCAAAGAAACAGACCAAGAGTTTCTTATACTGTCTATGGATATTAAGTGCAATCTCTAGAGACAGCCTTCTGTTCTGTCTGAAAAAACTACACATACTTCAAAGGAAACATTCAATATCATTTTCATCACAACCAAGTAGATGTTTGGAGCGATACTGCAGCTGATCTGATTACAGCGAGTTCCCAGGGAACACAATCTCTGACCGCCGTCATTATAGTTATGTTATAAATGACTAATCTAATAAAGAGTCACTTTTAAGAAGGGCACACCTTCAATATACATCTTTTCATGTATTTTTTAGGACTTTGAGAAATATTTTTTAACAAGCCCTTTCTTGAATAGTTATATTTGTACATTCGAATGTGAAGATGTATATATATATATATATGGCTCCTTTTGTCTCGAAAGGCAATGGATGCGCCCAAGTGAGTCACTGGTTTTGGCTTAATCTTGAGACAGGGCAGAATCTGGTGTGGCTAATCAAGCCAATTCTAGAACGGCAGACTTAGGGCTAGCAGACATGTGAAGATGTAAGTCTACATATATAGGCCTAACATTACTTTTATTCTTATTCATATTGATTTAGATCACATTTAAAAAATGCGAATTTCTCATAAGTAATCTGAGCAGACATTTCGTCTCCAGTGAGCTCCACACATCAACCCAATTAATTAATAAATTATAATTGTGATAAGATATTTTCAGGATAAACTAAACAATGTCAAGGACGGTAAACTGAACGTCACTGTTGCCAACTAAAAAAAAAAAAAAAGGAAATATAATGTTAACCATATTTCATTGTGTAGTTGATATGTGTATCTTATCTCCCTTTATTACCGCTAGCTACTTTCCAATATCTATTTTTAATGCGTGAAAGTCTTTCTGTCCAAACTATTTTATACTACAAACAGAAGAACTCATAGACATATAGAGCTATACATTTTAAATAACATAGCTTAGCAACTGTTCTTTTATTTTGGACACCGGATACACCGAAAAGCTGGCTATTTATAGGTTTTTCCGCCATGTCTCCATATTTTTTTCAATTACAACTTCCTTAACACTGAGCCTAGCCCTTTGAATTCCCAGTTAAAGTAATCTCATTTCAAAAGCATATTATGAGCCTTACACTGACACAAATAAGTATTATCACATTTTAATATTTAGGCCTTAATCCTCATCTGAGAACTGATGGCTCAGTGGTCATGGTGACATTCTTGTATGCTTGCGAATCCTGGAATTAACGAGGGTGTCTTGTGACCAGCACATCGAATGTACTTTTTCCCCGGGCTAATGTCAGGTACCCATTAGAGCTGGGTGGACTGAGAGGCGCCCATAGATCCCAAAAATTAAAAATCTCAGTCTTCTCGAGGATTCGAACCTGGGACCCCCGGTTCAGAAGCCAGGAACCAAGCGCTTTACAGGTCATTCACAGCGCTTCGTCCAACAGACTAAGGGATAGGTGAAGGTCAAAGTAAATCTTCATTAGACATTTTTAAAAACTATAGAAGAGTATTTCAATTAAAAAAAAAAAAATCCTAGTTTAAAGCCATACAAATTAAGTTACACTAGTTTTCTACATTATCTCAACGATGTAGTCTGAAGTCAACGAGGTAGTTCCAGATACTGATTAAAAAATTTGCTAGATTAGTGTTTACTTCCCCTACTTAACCTTCTTGGGAAAAAAAAGAGCGCTAGCGCTAAAAAAAAAAATGAAACAAAAACATTTCTTTTATTTATTGTGACAATGGTACACTTTCTCATTTCGATTTGGCCAATAAGAATTAAAATTAACATCAGGTGCTTTAATACTTTCATTACACAACTAATACTTGTGATGTTATTAACCTGCCACTATAAACTATAGAACAAAACTATGGGATGTATAGAATGTAACCAATCACAGGCCTGACTTGTGAAACAAAATAAATGACGTGTCAAGAATCAGTAGGCGGGAAAGAGTAATGAATATTCATAGGAAGTTAACGTCATCTAGGGCCGGGATCGGCAACCTGCGGCTCGCGAGCCACATGCGGCTCTTTGGGTGTGAAGCTGCGGCTCGTTAGTTCCATACGCAAATATTATTTATTTTATCGAAACATTTTTTCAAATAGTTCTGAATATTTTAACGAGAATTAGCCACCGATTCTATTTCTCAGCAACTTGTACTCTTTTTTCACCCCACCCCTCCCCTATGACATGCTTCGTCACTGTTGTCAGTCGTTGGAAGCTCTCGGCCGTCGTCGGATGTTTCTATGTAGGTTTTAAATCGCTTTCGACGCAAGACGAATTAGCATCTTCACCACGTGCTTTGGCTGTTACGAATAGTTTGTTGTTTCAAGTCAATGAGTTAGAAGCGATTATCTTCTCCAGGTTAGAAGCAATCTACAAGTAATGCTAATCTGGCACACTTTGCAGTACCACTAGAAATTTGCGGAAAAAGGCAAACCATTTATAGATGGTGAGTATCTGAAAAACTGCTTCATACATGCATCTGAAGAACTGATTCATGATTTCAAAAACAAACCAGAAATTAAAAAAAAAAATCAAAGATTTGCCATTATTCGCTTAAACAGAACAAGATAATATAGCTTAATTGTCTTCAAATGTAACATATTTGTAGGCGAAGATATCCAACTTTCTTCTGTCTTATCACTTGATACAGATGAGTCTTGCGACATAAAGACACGGCACAAGATTCCCATTTTGTCAGGTATATGTCTTCCCAAAGGTCCAAAAGAAGAAACTCTAGGATTGCTACCACTGTCGTGACAAACAAGAAGAGAAGATATAGCGCAGGCCGTGCAAAAATACCTTGAAGACATTAAGATCGCATTTATTAAAAACTTTTCAATAACACCTGATGGAGCCAGATGTATGACAGGAAAAAATAAAGGGGCAACAACGACAAAATAAACCGCGAAATTCTTACGTTTTACTGCAAAATACACCAAGAAGTGCTTTGTGCCCAAACATTTCCGGCCGAAATAGTTGAGGTCATAAATTTGGTAATTAAGATTGTTAACAGCATGTTGTCAAAAGCCCTCTACCGTCGTCAGTTTAAAGACTTCTTAAAGGAAATGGAGACTCAGTATTCCGACCTCCTTATTGCCAACAAAGTGCGATGACTTTCCAAAGGTTGAAAGTTTTTTTTTTGTGCTTGAATGAAATAAATACATTCCTAAATGATAAAGGCATTAATTAACCTGAATTAGAGATGACAATGGTTGCAAGCATTTTTCTTTATGTTGGATATAACATCGAAATTAAATGAGCTGAATCTAAAGCTGCAAGGAAAGTAAAACCCAGCCGAATTGGTTTGTTTTGAAGAAAACATTTTTTTTTGCAGAAGATATTCAGAGCGGCAAATAACTTCATTTTCAATGTCTAAAGCAGTATCGCGATAAAATCAGAGCAACTTTTGACACGAATTACTTCAGCATAGTTATACAAAAAATCTAAGATGAATTTCTTGATAAATTTAAGCAGTTCAAAACCAACAAAACTATTCTAGCATTTCTGGTACACCATTTCAACACAAATAGTAACGAAATCCACATTGATCCATTTGAAAATGATACTTGATCTCTAGAAGTGCAATTGCTCGATTTAACTTACAAATGAAAATTGAGAGTCGTGTTTGAAACTAAAAATAAGTTATGAGCCAAATGTATCCAAACTTTCTAAAACTATGCAAAAGCATCGCTCCCACTGACTTTGTTTGCTCAATTGTTTGTTAGTGAAGTACAAGTTAGTAGTGTAAGTAGGCCTAAATGTTTAATAGCTTTGGTTGTTACCGAATTAAAGATAATTATCTAATAACGCCATATATATTATCTAATTTATAGTGAAAAACACTATATATATATATATATATATATATATATATATATATATATATATATATATATATATATATATATATATATAGGAATAACACGTTTAAAAAGAGTGTGTGAGTACTATTTATTGTTGGCAAGAAAAAATGTTGTGGCACTTTAAAAACTTTAAAATTTGTAAATTCTAATTTTTGACTCTTCCGACTCAAAAGGTTGCCGACCCCTGGTATAGCGGCCCTATATTCAGTTCTGTAAAGAAAAAAAAATTAAATTACCTATAGATCTGTGGGTTTGAGCTTAATTCTAACTTTGAACGTGCGTTTACTAATCATCACACAGTGAACAAGAGAGACTTTCTATTGACTCACTAAAGCCTGAAGGGCATTTTTAAAAATGTTTTTCATGGAGTTCCACAAGTAATCTATGATTGTGCAAATGATGAGCCTCCGTGAATACGGTAAAAAGACATTTTGTCTCATAAATATAGTATTAAATAGTACTTTTGTAGCCTCCTCTTCATAATTATCCTAAATACAAATAATTAATTAATATTAGCTGTAGGTTTTGTACCATTCATGATTCTTGTGACTCTTCCTAGAGAGGGGGGGGGGCTGGTAATAAATGCTATAACGACCAAAGGAAAATTCTAATTCTCGAAAAGATTTGTCTTCATTTACCATTAATTACTTTGGATTATGTACCCTACAATGTAGGGCTTGAAAAATTGAGATTTAGACTCATTAAATTGCTCCTCTGCACGGAAATCTTTAGTAAAAGGCGAAAGATTTACACGTTTGTGCAGGGAAGCCAGAGTAACAAACATTGAGGTGTAGATCGACCCCATTTAAAAATATTTGATATAAAATAGGTTTATATTTGTATGCATCTTTGACATATTATCTTTAAAAATCAAAAGAAATTCTTGATAATGCAGGTTGCACAATATTTATTAGCTTTTGCTTATTAATTTTTGTTTAGTAATTTAAAAACAAATGATATAACAGTTGCATTTTATTACTTATAAAAAGTCGTTTGCCTTATTGAAAGTATTGCAGGAGTTGCCTCCTCGTGCATTTGCAAAGGGTAGTTAATTTTTTGTGGTTGCATCCCCTTCTATTATTTTCTCTATCGTGTCATTATATACAGATCACCAAAATAGTGTTTGCAAAGATTTAACACAGTCTAATAAATATTTTTTCCATATATAGTAATAATTATAATAATCTTTATTATTCATAAGGGCTTTCTGAGCAGAAAGATAAGTGTTGGTGGATAACTGTTGTAGGTCCTGCTTATAGTTGTAAATAATAGCACGGTGGCAACTTAAATCAACATTTATTACACAAAGCACTCATGAGGTTCGAACTTTTATTTTTAAACTACCACGTACTTTGCCTTAAAGGTCCATTGATCTCGGGATCTCAGGTATATGGTAAATTTCAAGCTACTCGGAATTCGCTTTCTAAACAACAAAGCTTGATAAGTGCCGTGTGTAAAAGAAGTGGATTGAATGGAATGATCCTATTTTCTGTAGACTTAAGTTGCCGTGAACAGAATTGGGGCTAATACAAATAGGGTTTACCAGACGACGGGTAAAAGGAGGGAGTGTTCTCCATCGTGGGGTCGTGTCCTTCGTCCAGCAGGCATCGGACTAAATTATGAAGATGTCCTTCTTTGTTGCTTACTGATGGCAAATATTTAACAAACCTTTACATCTGACATTTTTCGTGAACAGGGTTTGGTTTATTCCGGTCTAATCAAGATAAACGTGTTTCTTAGAACTCTACTTGATCTGTGTTTTGTTGCATTGAAAATGCGTTGGTAGGCTAGTTCAGGGGTCAGGCTGCGGCTCGCGAGCCACGTGCGGCTCTTTGGATGTTAAGCTGCGGTTCTTTGGTTCCATACTCAAATATTATTTACTTTATCGAAAAAAATTGAATCGATTAACTAAAATTAAGCACCGATTCAATCTCTCAGCCACTTGTACTTTTCACCGCACCCCTCCCCATGTCTTCAAATATAACATATTTGCAGGTGGAAGAACTCCACTTTCTTCTGCCTTATCAATGATATAGATGAGTCTTGCCACATAAAAGACACGGCACAAGTTGGCTTTCTGTCAGGTATAATATCTCATAATATGTCTTCCCAAGGATTGCTAGTGCTCTCGTGACAAACTAGCGGAAAAGATTTATCGAATGCCGTGCAAAACTGCCTCGAAGACAATAAGATCGATTTAAATAAACTCGTTTCAATAGCAACTGATGGAGCCAGAAGTATGGCAGGAAAAAATAAAAGAAGAATCTGCGAGTAAATGAGCTGAATCTAAAACAACAAGAAAATGAAAACCCAGCCGATGTTTTGGTAGAAGATAAGAGCGGTGACTGAGCAGTAAAGAGCTTGGCTTTCTACTTTGGCTACTGGACTTATAAAAAGTAAAGCTTTCTGGAGTGGATAATTTACAGATTTGAAAAGCAAGTTGGAAGAGTTGGAGGTCCAGAAATGTATGTACGTAACGCAACAAAAGTGGACCGCTTTCAAAGAAATGCCGCGAGGTGAGGCGCTTATTATATTCGACGCATGGAATTGTCCACCAGATTTCTACAGTGAAGTGAAAAGGTTGGCAATTGGAGTAGGCCTACTAACTATATTCGGATCGACATATTCATGAGAGTAATTAAGCGCTCTCTTGCATGAATAGCCAACTAATACTTGAACATTTAGAGTCTTGTTTGAAACTAAAAACAACAAGTTATGAGCCAAATGTATCCAGACTTCCTAAAACCAAAGCTACACTGAATTTGTTCGCTCATTTGTTTTGTTATTGAAGTACAAGTTAGTGTTGTATGTATTCTTTTAATTTATTTACATTCATAATAAATAATTATCTAATAATCCCATATATATACATATTATCTAATTTGTTGAGAAAAACACTAGTCATAAGTAGATTTGATTTTATTTTGAATAAATCGATTTGTTTTTATTCATTAAAGAACTTTATTTATCCGAGTACTATTTATAGTTGGCAGGAAAAAACTGTGTTGCTCTTTAAAAATTTTGAAATTTAGTAAATTGTAATTTTTGGCTCTTCCGAATATAAAGGTTGCCGACCCCTGATCTAGGGGAGTCAAAAGTTCATGGCCCTGCTCAGATATTGTCAGTGCTTACCGGAAGAGAAAACAAAAAGTTCGGAAACTTGTGGTGTTTATTGTGGGTAAGTCTCTAAGTCTACTGCCCTATCTAACACTTTGATAGGGAATGAAGTTCTCCTTTCAGACCTTGCGATCTATAGGGCAGATGATGTAAAGGTTGTCTGTTTCTGTGGTCCACGTTAATGAGGGTGTCATGTTGCCAGCACAACGACCAACCGCCTTTACTTTTCCCCAACTAGTGTCAGGTACCCATAACAGCTGGGGTGGAATGAGAGGCGCACAAAGAGGCTTATAGAGTTAGGTTTGCTGCCCTAAAACTTTGATAGGGATTGAAGTGTTATAGATTTAGGTCTGCTGCCCTAACACTGTTGCTCTCTCTAACACTAGCTCCGCCATGGTCTCATGAGCAATCGCTATTTAACTTGGACTGAATGAATTCGCTCTTTTTTATCTTTTTTTTTCTTCAGTTTTTATTTTTTATCTTCTGTGTATTATGTCTTAACACTATCATTTGTACTTGAAATAGTTTAGCCTTGTATTACAAAAGAACTGGTTCTGCTATACAGGCCAAGATGTATAGATATAGAACTTTGAGCTAAGCATGGACACTTTAAATAAACGGCACAAATTTGTCGAAAAGTCAATAGCTATGGTACTCACTCATCATAGTGACGTTGGCATAAGTCTCTGGACAATGAACTAATATCAACCTGTTCTCTGCCTTGTGGAAGTGATTCACGTACCCTGCGGAAGAAAGGATACATTTGTCTTAACGTGATAAAGCAATGATTATGACTTAGGGCGAGAGGCAATGAGTTTATATATTATTTATCCGTAGAAATACAAAAGTATTCTGTTATAGGGTCCTCCCTCCTTTCAACCTGTTGCAAGAGGATAGAAGAAGGTAATTGTCCGGTCATTTGACCCTGACGGAAGTTGAGAGACCTCTACGTTGAGGAGATTACTAGCCAAAGCTCTACTGAAGAAAATACTTCCATCAAGGCGTGACGGAATATGTCCTTATGTATGGTTTCAACACATGACACTTTAAGTTAACTTGACTAACGTAATTTAGATAATATACTATTGCTGTTTTGTTTTTTTTTAATCTTCACAAATTTAACGAATAGATTTTAACAGATTGTTAAATTGTAATGATTTTCATTATTATTATTATTATTGCTGTTGTTGTGGTTGTGACTTAGCGGAATCCCATATTACATTTCAGTTTTGTTAAATGCTGCTCATCAATTTTATGGAATTGATAAAGTGGCGATGCTGAGAGAGGGTTCCATATTTAAGCGCTAATGAAAAACACTCAAAGCTCTAAATTTTAAATAAAATGTCTAGTTCCTACCGGAGTTACAAATAGGGGGCCTCAGTCTCGCATGTGACTCAGTGGTATAAACCGCTAGGCTACTTAACTGACGGGGATTGAGTTCGAAACTCCAGTGACCAGTGGAGACAAGGATTTTTTAAAAACTCGAAAGTAAATTCGAGGTGTGTTTGCTGAGCTTATCGACAGCACGGAGACATCTCCTCAGGAACCCATCTCCCCAGGACTCCATCTCCCCAGGAACCCATCTACTCACGTATGGTAATAAAAAAGAGTAAATCTTTTGAGTTTTCCAAATTTTTCTTGGAGACGAGTCATGATAAATTATTATAATAACCCCTCTGAGGCAATCTCATAAATTACCAAAGCTTTTATAGCACACAAAAAATATCGTACTTAAACTCGACAGCACGACTGCTAAATCAGCACCGTTTTTTTGTTGTTGTTTTTTTTAAGTAAAGCTACTATTATTAATGATAACATAATGATGCCTACTATTTATAGTAGACCTGTATACTACATTCGTATTCAATTATTGTTTTAAAGATTGTGTTTTTGTATGAAAAAAAAAAGGTTTACATATTTCATTTAACAAACAAAAAGGTTTCACTTTCACAACATCAAATGTACCCATTGCACCAATCATTAGCTTGCTTGAAAATATGTTCAAGTCAAATCTTTAATAGAGTTTTTAGTTTTTTAAGATGTAAACATGACAGCTGGACAGACAAACCACACCAAACTAAAAGCGAGTTTATTCCTTTCGGTGGCCGTGAAGGGAAAGGCAAAATTTAGCAAAATCAGCATTTTATCTCTGAGATAATCTTGGAGTTTTTTGTCGCTTTCCAATTGAAGAGTCAAAAAGGTTAAAACAACAAAACAAATGAGAGAAACAGGAATTATGGGATAGCCGTAGAAATGGAAGCAGTTAAAATTATTTGGAGAGGGGACAAAATTCCCCAAACACACATTTGAAGCGAGGTCACTGTCTGACTTAAGCAAATAATATTTGAGGGAAAAAAAAGCGCCAACCGAAAGGCATAATCGAATCCCCAAGATTGACAAGATCTAATGTAAACATACCAAAGTGTTGGTAGTTGGTGTGATTAATAACACGATTATTGGACGCGAATACGATTATCTCGTAAGTACACAGTGGAAGTCCCAGGGCAAGTCGATACCAGTGAATCGACCCCCGCCAGGAAGACGTTCATATTGATCCCCCCTCCCCACGTCCACCAATTCATTTCCTCATCCCGGGATGGTAAAAAAAAATGAAAATAGGGAAAGATGAGGTGGGGGGGGGATCCGTGTGTCATCTGTGAGTGAGTTTCAGGTCAACTGAAGGGTCAATAAGTCAAATCCGTCGACTAACAGGCACTAATAAAATCACTCCATACATAGAGATCTAGTGACTAGTGCGTTAGCTGCCTTGAGGCAGGAGACTTTGGGGACAAGGGTCAATATGAAGAAGCTCTGCAATAAAAAGAACTCTGAAGTTTTGTTTGACGTTTATACATTTTGCTTTCTTTTCTTTTTTACACGAGAATACATATAATATAAAAGTAGTCATATATATATATAATATGAAATTAGTCTAAATCTGCTCTGCAGGCCTTAACTGCTGCTGTGTTCTGAATTCTGATTAGCCTACATAAACTCATTTTCAATTTTAAAAAATTGAACTTTCCATACAAACCAAAAAAGAAAACAATGAATATAATTATGAACAAAAGTCAATTATTATTTTATGTTTAGATATTATCGTAAACTAAACATGGGGGTGGCCATGTACAAAAGGGATACTACAAAACTTAGTAAAAAGAAAAATGCAATATCATTGTTATTTCCCCTTAGTCCCATATGCGACACTGGGCTTTCCGGGTATATAGAGCAAAATCAAACCACTGAGATAATTAATGAAGCGATCTTTCTAAAATTTTAATAAAATGTGTTGCATTATAGCACGAGTTTATTTGTAAATTTCAGCTGATAACAACAACAAAAAAAAAGGTCAAATTAAATTATTTAAATTTATCAATGACGAAAATTTAATAAAAACAAAATCTGAATCGAATTTAAAAAAAGAAAAGAATTTAAACAAAGTCACTAAGTGACTAGAACACACATACATCTTGATCTTATTTATTATCCACAGTCAAGCAGCAGCGCCGATATAGATCGTGTGGTATGCGCTCTGGACTGTCGACATAATGGTCCCAGGTTCCAACCCTTCCCCACACCCTTCTATGGGAGGTTTGAGCACGGATGTAAGAACTTTCATTTCTGAAGGAACATCCAAAACATATTCACCAGAAATGGTTCACAGTTGTAGGATTCAGTCCTTGCCTTGAAGTTATTAAGTCGCCCACTTCGAGATGACCTCACGTAGTTAAGTGTAGCAAGGTTCGATGTCTTACACAAAAGTTCAGTGATTCTTATTTCTGATGGCTACATCATGACTGACATCCAATAAAACATCCGTCGAAATGTTTGAGTCAATCGTGAGTGTTATGTAAACAATATCAATGCATGCCCGTGAGAATTATCTTGAAAAATAGTACGGCTTCCTAATTAATAATAATCTTTATTATCCAATTTATCCTTTTTCTTTTCTTTATTCGGAAAGAGAATATAAGTATTGAAGTAAAGAAAGTTCTGATTCTTTTTTAAGGCATTAAAATAAATGACGACATATACGAACTGATTGATTGCACTCAACTGTGACAAAATCATGAACTTTTGGTAAGAAAAATAAAGTAGAGCGTGTACACGTCATAAAATGCCCAGACTTTCCAATACTTCAGTTACAGGGTAGAGATGTAGGAGTAGCAAATAGAAATACAAAATAGAGGGCGTCAAAAAAAAAAAAGAGTGTAACTTTGGATGGAATGGGGCGTCAAGATGTAGAAAACAAAATGAGCTGGTCATGGAGACCTTTAGGAAGTTCCAACAGTCTTTAAGACCCAAAAGATTTTTATCACCAGATATTCTAAATCTCTAATGGGAGTCGTGGCCGAATCGGAAAGCGATTGACTTCCGAACCGGGAGACCTGGGGTTCAAATTTACGACCACTGGGATTCTAAACTTCGCTATTTTGTGTTCCTACTCTCATGGGCTCTTGGGAAAAGTAAAGACTCCCTCGTTAGGCAGCAGATGAGCTCCTCGTCATAAAGACTCCCTCGTTAGGCAGCAGATGAGCTCCTCATCATAAAGACTCTCTCGTTAGGCAGCAGATAAGCTCCTCATCATAAAGACTCTCTCGTTAGGCAGCAGATAAGCTCCTCATCATAAAGACTCCCTCGTTAGGCAACAGATGAGCTCCTCATCATAAAGACTCTCTCGTTAGGCAGCAGATAAGCTCCTACTCATCATCTGCCCTCAAGGATCAGAAAAGGAGCTTACTATATTTCTCTAGATAAGTGCTGTAAGTTGGATGGCTGCCTGGTCGTGCGGTTTGCACGCTGGATTGTCGTTCGGATTTATCGACGGTCGAGGGTTCAAACCCTACCCGCTCCCATCCCCCGTCGTCCTGCGGGAGGTTTGGACTAGGAAGTAAACTATCTTCAACTCTGAAGGAACATCCGAACATATAAAATATTTTATTTTTATAAGTATGTGTGTATCATGTGTATATCTGTCTCAGCTACTATAATTTGTAAGTCTCAAATTTCTTTCTGTATAGAAGATTTTTTTTCCTAGCCCAAAATCTCTTGCCGAACTGCAGCAGATGATTCGAACTAGTAACCATCGTGGCTACAGCCTGAGGCGGATATCACACGACTCGACAGCCATCCTGTCTGTTTGCGTGGCTTGTGTTCGTGTCTTGCTCGCGGTGTTTGTGCTAAGGGAAAAAACTCATATTAATCTTTTATATTCCATCTGCATGCGTTTCAGTTTCCCAGTTATCAGGAATGAGGTTTCAATCTCAAGGGAAAACTCCAACGACATTCTGCTTATGTGATGTCAAAACCAGATTACACGATTATAGGCTACACGTTTCGTAAGCTACCAGAGCTAGCAACTGTAAGGTTGTAACTAATAGATTAATATAGAAAACATTACTGCTCTGTATTACTTATATGTGCCATCAAATTTATTTTCAGGTTATTATTGGCCTCCTTCAGTCGTAACGGCTGTGGTTCATCTGGAAGTAAAAACGAGATGAAAGCCTGTGCTTTATTTATGGTCGAAAGGATATCTTCAACACATATGTCCCCCCCCCCCCTTCTCTCTCCAAAGGAACGGAAATATCAGCTACAGTTTGGGATTAACAGCGCCCCAGATTCTGCCAGGTTGTAGCACAGTGTGCACAGGGGTTACCAGCTCCTACTTTTCTCTCGAAGGAGGGGGCGAAGCCTTTCCAGCTTAACCGCAAGGATTCAGAGCTTTCCTTCTCCTAGCGGAGTAGCCAACGAGCCTCTTCTGCCCGAAGCTTACTCGCTTTTGCCCCTTTAGGCTATACAATAACAGCAACAATTAAAAATTACAATTAAAATCTTTATGATTACTTAAATTGCCTTTTATATGTATCTTAGCAAGCGTGTAAATAAAAAAAAAAGAGGTGATTTCATTGCAAAGGCAATGCCACAGGAAAGAGACTTTCGTAAAGAAAGAAAAAAAGTGAAACGTTCTGTTGTTCCTTCTATGTAGACAATGCATATTTCTTATTCATATCCTTATAATGCCGTTGTATGAGAGCTGTTAACTCTTTCTCTCCTAATTGACGATATCATCGCTGATTTGACCCCATTAAATTTAACTGATGTTTAATTTTGTAAATTTTATTGTGTGTTCTATAAAAAGAGCATGCATTCCCCTTCAATTCTAGACTAAATAAAACATTTTCTGATAACAAACGACAAAGCTAATGAAGTTTCATCATAACAGGGGAGTGAAATAGTATTGAGCAAAATGAAAAAAATCTGTCGAAACGTGGAAAAATAATTACGGAGAGAAAGAGTTAAACATGTAATCCTAGCTCAGTGACTACAAGGCACATTTACAAAAGAAACTCAACAAACGAGGAGTGGGTGGATAATAGCAAACATTTTTTTTGACATCAATCAACAGACTTGAAACTTTATCCCATGAACAAGTAGAGAAAGAAGAAACCGTCTATGGCTTCATGGGCTTCCTCTTTCTAAAACCAACAAAATCCGGTTGCGACTTGTTGATTTGGTTCTGAGTGGATCTTGTCAGTTGAAATGGGACAGAAATCTGGCCTGTTGATGAAGCAAACAAACGAAAGCAAAAAAAAAAATAATTCGTGAACAAAAGTGAACTTGTCATGGAATCTGAACATGAGAGATACCCTAATACACCAAGGGGGGGGGGGGGGGTATGAATGGGTGGGTGTTAAGAATTTCTTCCATCCCTTGGTTGTCTAACCTTAAGTCTTTGTGACTCCACATTCAATGAGATTTTAGATGAAATAATACGAAAAGTTGTGCATAGTGTCTGTTGCGTGTTTCTCCCCCCCCCCCCCTCTTTTATATATCATGTACAACACTGCAAGCACTTATGTAGAAAAAACATCGACTGCCCTAACCGATATAAATAAGCATTTACTTTACCAACATTTATTGCACTGTATGTATGTAATCTACATCTTTTTTTTTTTTTTAAATTAAACAGAAAATGTAATACGTTTTGCATTATATTTTCAGTACCACCTTGTTATCAAACGATGACTAGAGACATCTCTTTCTATCAATATTCATGTACCCATAATTGTCATAAAACAATAGCTGCCCATATTTATCCGATGATCTTATCGATCTAGAGCCTAAACCACTCGCCATTACAAGACTCTCAGACAGACAGACAGATAGATAGATAGACAGACAGACAGATAGATAGACAGACAGATAGATAGACAGACAGACAGACAAGACAGACAAGACAGACAGATAGATAGATAGATAGATAGATTAGATAGATAGATAGATAGATAGATAGATAGATAGATAGATAGATAGATAGATAGATAGATAGATAGATTAGATAGATAGATAGATAGATAGATAGATAGATAGATAGATAGATAGATAGATAGATAGATAGATAGATAGATAGATAGATAGATTAGATAGATAGATAGATAGATAGATAGATAGATAGATAGATAGATAGATAGATAGATAGATAGATAGATAGATAGATAGATAGATAGATAGATAGATAGAAGGAAAGCTGCCTGATCTTGTCTTTACATGGGTTTTATCTTTATTTTTCTGAGTTAAATGATGTATCCAAGATTTAAATGGATTGGCCTTGGAATCATGTTGACATTCCTAAGGATTTCCCTGGGCCTCTATTGATTCCATGGCGTCTGGTTCCACCATCTTGCAAGCACATTTGACATCAGACATATCTCTTCTTGGCATTGGAACATCAGTCACTTCTATAGAGTCTCCCTTCTTTTAACATTTCAACACTTCGCCCTGTATTGAATATGAATGTCTATACATCCGCTATATGACCATCAATTAATTTGTTCAAACTCATTCCCTTTGTGTAAGACTGTAAGTGATGAATGAGCTTCACACCTAACTTATGATCATCACACCGGAATACTTAACACTTTTTGTTTCCACAGACACGACAGCTTTTATCCCCCACCCCACCCCTTTTTTTTCCACAAAGAGAAAATGAAAAGCCCCATTCATTTTACCAACGATGATCAATTCACACCAACCATGAGGCCAATTACTCCCAAAGATTAGGAGGCCTCCGAGGAAGCAATTAGTCCCACTTAGGTATGGGGAGGGGGGGGGGGGGGCTCCAGGAAAGACGATGACAATTACGCAGTCCTCACCCCCTTGTCTTTTATTATGTTAGGAAATGTATTATGTAAACTGTAGAGCTTTCTTAATTCCGTCTGAAGCCATATTCAAAATATAGAAACCATTGTCCAGTGTTTCCAGATTTTTGTTTCATGAACCCGTGAAGAGTTTAGAAACCAATAGGATTAATTGTAATAAATAAAAAAAAAAGGAAAACAAAGCATAGAGAAAAGGTATTTTGAAAACAAAATGTAAAGATCAAACCAGAGTTTTCCCCATGTGATCATTTAGGTTGTGATTTTTACAAAGCTTATATTAACTCTGTCTGGCAAAAAGTATGTGCATGTTATTTCTCCCACACCCATTCTCGGATCAAGCTGAAACTTCGCAAAATTATACATAGACAAGACATACTTCATTATTCACAGAAATGGCTAAATTTGTTGGGTTTAGTCCCCTTAAAAAAAGTTGACACTTTAAACAATTATATATTGTACCTAACAAGAAAATGAATCAATAAACAAAAAAAAACTCAATTAATTATTTTGTTTGATATCGAATAAGGGAAAAAACGTGTACATTTTTGGTCAATATAGTTTTAAGGACGGAGTTCTTCCCCTTTAATATGCTTTGTGTTTTGTTTTTTGTTTTTTAAAAAAGGATTTTTAAATATTTTGCTTGTTTCCCAAGGATAGACGTTAACTGTCAAATTTGTAGGGAAATAGTTCAAGCGGTTTTTTACCCAATTTCCAGTCAGTTTCTAGCTTTTTAAAATCTTTAACCATGGAAGAGTTTGCAAGCTAGTAGGAGCAATTGTAAAAAGAGCACACAAATTATTGCACGGTCTAAAAAAAATGTATAGTTTGTCAACACTTCTGTATTCTGTGAACATCATCAAAGATTTTCTTCTTGTTGCAGCTACAGGAGCAGAGAGCGAAAGTTGGCACCTTTATAAAGCTTTCATTGATTGGACCAAGGCTTATGATCTTGTCAGCAGAAGTGGCCTGTTCTCCATTCTAGAGAAAGAAAATCGGCTGTCCAAATAATGTCACTTGAAACTAGTGTCAGCTTTCCATAAAAATAGGAAAGGAATCGTACAGTTCGAAAATTTCCCCCTCTAGGCATCAAGAGCGTGGCAAAACAAGGATGCATTTTGGCCCCAACACTATTCCGCTTTTTTTTTTTTTTTGGGTGGGGGGGGGTTATATATATATATATATATATATATATATATATATATATATATATATATATATATATATATATATATATATATATATATATATATATATATATATATATATATATATATGTACAGTAGATCTGATGGAAACCTTTTTATCTTGGCTCTACTTAAAGCTAAAACAAAGATGCTGCGTAGCGTGCTGTTGCAACTCATCTCCATCCACAAGAAAGATTTCAAAGCCTAAGCAAGGCTTTAGCAGCTGAATGTCAAAAGTTCAGTCTTACAATAACTGAAATTCTGTTACAAGAATCACGGAAATACCACAAATAAGTATCGAAAAACCACACCATTGCGGTGATGTAAGAATTTACCGACCTAAGATCTACTATGGCCAAAAACCTATATTTAGATACTAAGGGGACACAAAGAATTAGAAAGGCTTCTGTAGCGACAGCAAAACTCTATAAGCTAGTCTTTTAGATTGCTCCTTTTTCGAGGTCGAAGATAAGCACATCCCTCATTTCCCATGAAAAAGAAGATGACTGTCCCATCCTCGCTTATAAAAGCCGGCCGCATACGTGGCATTGGAAGGTTGGGTCAGTTGCAGATAGGGCTTCTTCTTCTTCTTTAAGGTATTAAGGGCTCTTTTATTGTTCAGACTAAGTTTTATTGTTTAACCAACCGGATGTACGTCATTTAAGGGAAGTGTGGAATTCAAGCGCATTGCTACACAGGTAATGTCTGAACGCGTATGTATGTGTGAGTGTATCTTCTAAATTAAAAAAAGAAGATAATTACTTGCTACGCGTATCCATGTGTTAATCTAGTCGTGCACGTAAATTTGAAACTCTTTGGTTTTCCTGTCTGATTCAGGCAACCAGCTCCAGTACTAGGGTGCACTTGTAAGGCTATGTATGGGATAAGACATGAGCATTTAACTTTGTGTCTCTTTGGCTACTTTATTAGGCTTAGTGAGTATGTGTGTATAGGTTAGCTTATTAGTGGATATGTGTGTGAACTCAGTTGTTATAGTTCCAAAAATTAAGGTGAAATAAACATTCTTTTATCTGTCTTGAGTTTTAAAATAAATATTTTATGATTGCTATAGTCTATTGATATACATGTGCCCTAATGTAACAAAAAAATGTTGGGAAAAAAATCACACACACACACACACACAGCTTATGTATGCCCTATGATGGAATCGTTGTCTCGAAAAGAAAATCAAGATAACGGAAATGAACTTTAAAAAAGGTTATAGTTCAATAACACGGTATGACCTTGGTAACTTGTCCTTTTACGTCTGCGTGAGGGGCAGGTTCAATAAACAAGATTAGCCTTACTTTGTAAGCACAACTGAATGTTGACAAAGTATTAGGGGTGGGGCTTCAATAGCTTTGGAAATAAAAAAAAATTCTTCTAAAATTATTTTAAAGTTTCAATCTCATTGTAATCCTTTCTGATATTTGGGACATAATATGGGGAATTCTCAACAGTAAATTTAAAACAAAATTGTGAAGTTGAAAGATAATGTCTCTCTATTTCAACATAATCCATGCACACGGAATATAATGACAAAATGTGACTTAATGAATATCACAGCGGGACTCCATTACGTCTCGACATTGTCATTGTTCAGATTTTTCATGAAAAAACAAACAAACAAAGACTACAAGTGACCGACAAGTTCCGTAATCCAATGCTATGTACTAATCAACATATAATAACAAGATACATTATAACAGTATAACGACCCAAGAGTCATAGCGTCTAGCTCATGTCATAGAAAAAAATTGGATTCGTTGGTATCAGAGTATGGCATTTGAGTTTTGTCTGCCGGGCACCCTAGATAAGGCACGTATCAGACACTTGACGTTCAAAGAACAGCCCAGGGACATGCTCATTTGGAACACAAAGTAGGGAAGCATGCCAGATGTCCCAATAATTACATACATATAGAATGGTCAACCTCCTTACACACACATTTTTATATGTGTATGTTTGTGTGTGTGTTACAGCCAAATATAGAAGTGGGCCACTTTACGAAGTGTGGCCAATATCTAGTGTACTAAAGAAGATATAACTGTTCTACTCTGGCCGGCAACTTCGCGAAACGCTGAGTAATTCCTGGCCAATACTAAGTGTTCTTATGTAAGACTTTCTGATAAGCGGTGAGGTTTAAGATTCCTGTGTAGTATCGGCTGGCTTTGACGTGACGATAATTATCAATTCGCTGTTGTTTTTTTTTTCGTTTTTTTGAAGAGAATGTCCTGCCTGTGTCACTTCTGTCTGTCTGGTACAAATTTTGTACACGTTATTTCACCCACTTCCCATTCTAGGATCAAGTTGCCCCTAAAACGCATACATTAATAATTATTTTTCTTATTTAGAAAAAAAAGGAAATAAATCTTACAGTGGTAAGAGTCTGAAGTAGTGGTATAAGCTGAATTAGTTCCCTTTATAAGTCGTCGCTTTTTTTCCCTTTATAAACGCTTTTAAAAAGTGATTACGGTAAAATTCGCCCAGATATCACTTTTTCCTCCCCTCCCTCCTGATTTTCCACTGGTTCAGACAAATGATAGGGTCATAGAGTATGAAGAAAACTAAAAGTGTGAAATAGCGCTACACAAAAACAATGAACCTCATTCACCAGTCGTAAACAAACAACATTTAGCCACGTGGTGCTTTATCTCTTCTATATAATTTACGATCTCATGTTTAATTCATGATGGTTGTCACGTGACAGTTTTTTTTCATTGTTTTATCAATAAGATCACGTGACTAAATGTTGTTTGTTTACGATTGGTGAATGAGGTCCATTGGTAAAAATATTTCTAATCGAACAGATTTATTGTTGCTGGACTAAATCAATTACAAATGTAATTCCATGACTGATCCAAACTACTTAATACAATTGTACGCCGTATAAGATTTGCTGTTTTGTTTTTTTTAATAATTATTTTTAGGTTTTTCCTGTTTCTTAATTAGCGTGAGAACAAACAATGAGAACTATATTTATCATTTTAAAAATGCATGTAATGTAATGTTATTATTAATTTATGTAAAACCATTTTTTTCTGATATTCAAAACAAAAAAAAAGAAATCAGAGGGACAATCGTTAATGGGGTGTAAAATGCTCCTTAACCTGTAATCTGCAAAAGTTTATTAAATTAAACTATATGCAATGCAAAGTTCTGAAAGTTAACTATTCGTCTTCGTAAATTTCCAATCAAGCAGCAGCTTCTGAAGAAGATGTTCACATCACGTCCTCAACCGCCAAGCTCATTCCAGAACAACATGCCCGTCGTCTGACTGGGGATGAGCTAATTATATTGACCTCAATACTATCACTTGCCTCAGACACTCGTCTTCTGTGAGTGGAATAGATGAGTACAGTGACCTAGCTGGTGTGGGGGGAGGAGGGGGAGAATCTAAAAATCCCCCAGGGGGATTGAGGGGAGTGTCCCAATTTCCCAAATGAGTGCTTTTCACATTCAATATTAAATGTTGCGCAAAATGCGGGGGCCCCCAAAGAGGTCAAGCCCCCACCCGGGCCCTCAAATGATAGCGAATTCCTAGCTACGCCCCTGGATGAATAGCATAGAAGGGGGAAGGAGAGACTAGCCAAAGAACCAGTCCAGTAATATGAACTATCGCTAGAGTTAAGTGGTCAAAGACTTGGCAGCTTTCTCTCAAAGAGGTAACGTTACCATCGAAGCATTTAATAATTAAACAGCCTTGGTCTGACTAATACGGTAGGTTACATTATTAATAGAAGACATTGTGACCATGACGAGCCGTCCTTTATTATTCTAAGAATCTAAATTAAAGTTAACTCTCATTTCAAGTAAAGGTAGAAATCAATCTGAGGAGATATAAGCCCATAGCTTTTGTTTCGGCTGCTGTATTCTCTAGTACACTCAAGCATATCAGCTCCAGGCGTTCAAGAATACTGTATGAAACTAATCTTGTTTCAGCAAAATTCTTAATAATCTTAACCAAACATTCATCCAGACAGAATCTATGTAATATGAGGCGGTTCCATCGGGGGGAAGGGGGAAGGTGCTGATTTAATTATATGATTTGAGAACGGTGTATGGCTTCTCTCATACTCTTCCTCTTACTTTACCCTTTTCGATATTTCTCAATCTTTCAGATCTCCGCCCTCCTGCGCACTTTCATTCTCCACCTCATCTCTAATATTTTGCCTTTCCATGTTAAGCCAGGATTAAAATGAATTAGAAACGATCAATATAAAAAAAATGCTAAAAAAAAAATCAACAAACCTTAAAGAATAACTGTATACACACACACTTAGACAAAGTCATATATCTCAATACTTAAATATTTATTTCCCTTTTTCGATATCAATCAAAAAATTTTAATTACCACTCATTAACAAGTATATTTTTATTTTTTTTTATTTTTTTTATTGTTGATTCATGTTTTGTTATGGACATCGAATAATTGTGCAAAGTTTGAATTTGATCCGAGAATGTGAAGTGGGAGATAAAACGTCAACAAAATGTGTACCAGACCGACGGAGTTGATATAAACTTTGTACGAAAAAAAAGGTCATCTCCTTGCAGCCTGTGGTTGTAATTTTGTTGTTGTTGCTGTTTTGTTCTGTAATTTTGGATGTGTTTTCAGAAATGAAGAATATCCCGCCCTGGCCCCAAACCTACTGCACAGAAGCAGTGGATCTAAGCGGGCAAGTTTCGAACTCGGGACATTCGTGACGACAGCCCGAAAACCAAGCAGCGAGTGTACTAAGTTTCTGGCACTTCACTTTAAGTGAGCGCTCCCTAAGTTGACACTGATCTTTAAGTAAGCACTCTCTAAAGAAGCACTCTCTAAAGACGCACTCTGTAAAAATGCACTCTGTAAAGGCACACTCTCTAAGTCAGCGGTTCTCAACCTTTTAAGCTCGGCGACCCCTTTTTACAATCCCTCACTCTGTCGCGACCCCCCCCACCACCACCACACACACATACAGCAATAGAAGAATGGACAAAAACAATCCATATTTTCGATGGTCTTAGGCGACCCCTGGTAAATCGTCAATCGACCAACAAGGGGGTTGCGACCCACAGGTTGAGAACCCCTGCTCTAAGTAATTAATGATTTGTAATATTCAAGCCGAGTCAATAAAAATAAACATTTGTGGGGCTAAATAGTATGGTCGTTGACCCATTGAATCAGATATCACAATACTGACAGAGTTCTTGTTACTAACGAACGTTTTATTTTCTAAAATCTAGAGAGTCATTACCTTAAAAAGAAAACTTTAAGACGTTAATCACTTTCTTTTTGATCATTTAGAAAAAGTTTTTTAGCATTGTCTGCCTTGTGATTTAAAAAATCAAAATAATTCTACTTTATATAAGTTACCACCTCCGTTCTCCCTTCCTACTATGGGGATCAATATCTTTGTATTACTCTTTTGTCATGCAACTTTATACAAAGCTTTTATAAAGTCACTCTGTCTGTCTGTCTGGGTGAAATCCTGTACACGTTATTCCTTCATCGAATCAAGTTGAAACTTTGTAAAATTATTCATTGTCCTGGCAGCACTCGAATCGATAAAAAATAATTAGTTTATCAATAAGTCATAAGTAATTTATTGTTAAATGTTTGTAAAACGTTTTACATATTTCGGATGTTCCTTCAGAGTTGAAGATAATTACTTCCTAGTCCAAACCTCCCGCAGGACGACGGGGGATGGGAGCGGGCAGGGTTTGAACCCGGGACCATCGATAAATCTGAACGACAGTCCAGTGCGCAAACCGCACGACCAGGCAGCCAACCGGTATATAAAACGTATAAAACGTATTAAGTTAAGGGAGATAAGACTTGTGTAAAGAATTAGGTCGTTCACTAAAAATTTATACTATAAACCTATTTTTAGAAGTACTTAAATAGCTCAGCGGCTAAAAGGTCGGCTTTTCATCGTGGAGACATGTAGTTGCTTAAAATTAATTGGTGCAGTTTTACTGAATATAAGAGAAGTTTTTACAATTGTATTTGTATATTTTACTTGTTCACTTTGTCTCAGTCTTTCTCTCCCTCTTTCTCTCTCCATCTATCTGCCATTATCTGCTCTCCCTCTCTCTATCCTTCTCTGTCTCTCTGGTCTATATTTGATTCCCTTTTTTTCTTCTCTATATCTTTGCGTTCCTTTATGCCCCAGGCTCATTCTGCCAACATGTAAATAAAATGTCTGCAATTCACACATCCGAAAATGGGAGTCAAGAAATGATTGCACGAGTGTGTGGGTGTTCTGTCCGGCCTGGTCCAAATGTGTGGAGACGTTGTTTTTTTTTCTTTCTCCTACAACCTTCTTATCCTAGCCCGCGCGACACAGCCACTTCTTGAAGATATGGTCAGAGCTGGAACAGAAAATCAATCCTGATTAAGTCGTTGTACTTTTGATATTCTCGAAACGTCCACGTCCTGCCTCTATCCTCCTCCATGAACAGATGACCAACACAAATACTGACGCACTTCAAGATTAAATATATGACTATGAAATATTTATTGTTATATTTGTGTGTCGCTTCTCGGGTTTAATGAAAAAGTTTTTTTTCTATTTTAAGAAATGATGAAATAGTTTTTAAATAGTTGGGCGGGGCTTGGAGACCGGAAGTTCAATTGTGGTATAGGGAGAACAAGGAACACGTGGAGACGTGATGTGAATTTCAGTTTGCTGAAAGTTATAGAAAAAATCTTTAAACATTTTGTGATTTAAATTGTACTTTTAATATTTTCATACAAATATTTTGTATACTTGTTTTGTGTCTTTTTTTAAGTTCATATTTATTCACATTGAAGAAATATTTGAAGTTGCTATTGGTGCTTTTCAAACTAAAATGTTAATCAGAGTAATCTGTTCTTTGTTTACGTTTTGATATGCAAGATCCGTTTACGTTCCTTAAACACTAAACTACGAGGGGGGGGGGAGACAAACGGTATGAGGAAATGTGGTGGCGATGTAATGAAACCTAAATAAAACGTAAGGCAATGAGAAAGAAGGGAAGGTTATGAAATAAACAAAATAAACAATGTCAGGACCCCAAACTAAAACGGTCTCCAACCAAATAACAAAAACAAGAAAAACAAAACAAAAAACTTTTTTAAAAAAACAAGGTTTATATTAAGCATAGTTGTATCAATTAGTTTGAATCAGTCATGTAATTAAATTTGTAATAGATCTAGACTAACAATTTAAAAGTATTTATAAAAAGGATTGGCCTCTTTAGTCACACCAGAAGTTGCAAAGATAGTCTCTCGAGACGTAAGATGCCACAGAGAGACACATGTGAGATCTCTCCAGCAATCTCTTTCAGTGGCCAGCTTTTTTTTTATAGTTCTTTATTCAGTATTTTCGTAATTACATCACTATCTTAAACACAACACAAAGGACAACAAAACTAAGTGATGGAGACTTCTGAGAGCGCGATCATCAAACTTACATGTTCCACAATATGTGCCTGATTTACATATAGTATAATCGTTTAAATCGTCCTAAGTATTCTTTTGCATACATGAATATACGATTTGTGTCATGATGCGCTTTGGTTAATGTCAAGAACGTTTGTATTGTAAAATTGGCTAATTATGAGTACATTTTGATTTTTCCTTTAGTGACATGATAAGTATGTCTACATTTAATGTATTCAGGGAACTGTCATAGTTTCATGTCTGTTTCTTTGAGTCTATTTTAACATTAAGACAATTTCATGAATGTTAAAGGGGAAAACAAAAAAAAAACGCTACGTGGGAAGTCATCCAGATGCCAATGTTCACGGTAACTCTCATAATCCCTGGGTCTGATAACCTAACAGACGTCCCGGCCTGCGGTGACCTGGTCATGCTTACTTCAGACTTAATGGAAGACATTTCCGTTTCAAATGAAGCTGCATCGGACCTGGACCAAGACATTGACTTCACTTCAGTTGGAGTTAATGACTGAAAAGCAGAATAAATTAAGCGTGGCACGCGCTGTTATTTGTCCTTCCCCGCCCTCCCCACACTTCCAGCAGCCACCTAACTCAAATTGAGGTGAAGCGATTGATCGATGTCGAAATCAAACTTGCTAGATACGAGTCACTAAATAATGAACATGGTTCAATTAGCGCGAATCGGTGAGTAGTTGGACCAGAGTGCTAGGATTTATTGCGAGTGTTTTTATTTTCTCGGGGGGGGGGGGGGGGAGGTGTTGACAGACTTCTGAAGTAAGCATGGTTAAAACTCTGAGAGATTGGCTTGGAATTAGGCGATTTAGGAATTATCGATAACTTGTGTAAAGATGTGGATTTACAAGCAGTGAATCTAACTACCACTTCATATGATTGTACTTATACGCGGTTTAATTGCTAATAGTTGGTATTTACAAATACATTAAAAAACGAATAGCATATTAATATTGCTATTATCAGAAAAACGACTGTTATATATTGCTAAAGAAAGTCCAGGAATGTACATTTTTAGGAAAAACAAACAGATTCAGCAATACAAGTTAAAAGAAATTACTAAGAAATGGGCTGGCAGCTGGCTTTGGTGAACACTTTCGAAGTGAAGAAGTTATCAAAATTTAACTAGCTATATAAAAGAACTAGAAATGGACGGGCCGTAAACACATTATCATACAAACGGACAGATCTTAGACTTTGTGAATCCATTAAACAACACACACCCACGCACACAGATGGATCACAAGGGAGAGAACTTGTAAGCAAAACTTTATTGAGTCCCCAAGCGATCCAGCAGACATTGAGGCAGATTGCGGTTATTATAAAAAAGAAAAATTCACTAAACACAATTTTTTTTTCACTACACATTAAATGCCTACTGATAAATAAAGGCAAATATAATATCGCTGGCTACGCTCGGCAAATCGATTCAAATATGTCACAGTAATGAAGAGAGAAAAATTCAGGGACATAAATAATCGATTTCTGTGATCGAAAAAGCAAAGTGGCAAAAAAAAAATATACGATACGAATGACTATATGACCTTTAACCTTTCTCTGCACCTAAATCTGCCCTTTTATTTGCTTTAATTGGTTTGTTAAAAAATGATTAAATTTGAAAAACCAATCAATTTTCGGTAGAAATGGAAAAAAAAAATAATTCACTTGGAGTAATAAAATAATTTTAAATTATTTTTGTGTATCGATATCCAAAGCTGTAGTGAGCAAAACATGCGCCCGGGAAAAGGTACATTATGGGCGCCCTCCCCCATTTCCCATGAACATCACATAGAAATATAGGCTGAGTGTGGCGCCCCCCTGAGGGTGGCTCCCGGGCCATCGTGCCCCCTCACTACACCTCTGCACATATCTGACATATTAATAATCAAATCACTCGAGGAGTGGACGCACTTTTTATCTTATAAATTGCAGACGTCCCTTCCTTCGTTTCAGTTGAGACCAATGCTGTTCTAACTGTGTTACGCATACTACTGGTGGTACTTTAAGCCAATCCAAGAGCTACTCGTGTGGTCCTTCATTTACCTCGAATCCATGTCTCGATCTTTCAGTTTTTCGCCCTCGATACTTTTCCCATTTCAGTTGATCTTCAGAACCTGTGTGTCAAAGAAGCAAAATAACGTTTGGCACCCAGCACAGCAGTGCCAAGGAATAACCTTATACAAGGGATGATAAAGTAAAGTGAACTTGCGTTCTATGAAGCAGATGATGTAAAGGTCATCGGCTCCTGTGGCCCATGGTTAACGAGGGTGTCATGTGGCCAGAAAAATTATCAACCACGTTTCCTTTTCCCCAACTAATGTGATGCAGCCATTAAAGCTAGGTGCCCCAAAGATTTCGAAATTAAAATTCCCAGTCTTCACCTGGATTCGAACCCGGGACCCCAAGTTTGGAAGTCAAGCGCCTCCAAAAGTGATAATGTATTAGTAATATTTTGTATTTGAACATAGTTAAGCTGTTAATATAACACTCTTGAGCGAATCAGACGTCAGTTAAATCGCGTATGTTACTTTACAATCGAGCAGCTATCAGCTAGTGAGTTTTAGTTGGCATGCAAAAAAAAAAGTTACTTAATACATGAAACACAAAATGTGTGTCGCAAAAAGTTGTGAAAATAAGATGAACAGGTTCACATTTATAGTTAGAGACTAGTCAGACTACAATTTAGGGCCGAAGCTGGCAAGTGGAGATGGGATTGATTTCTCTTCGCCTCTAAAACACTTTTTTAAAGAGACCGCTCTCAGGAGGAGCTTGTATGGAATATATTTTTAATTCTTTCACAATATATTGAACCTACCTTTCTGGAACAAAAAAAAAAGTGTATACTGAATTGTTAATGGTACGCAGAGTAGACTTCATCCGATAGGGACTGGAAGGTGGGGGGGGGGGGGGGGGAGCGGAGATCTATAAAAAGGAACTGAAGTATACGACTTTTTCCCTGACCTCTTTCCCTGATTGGGTGATTATAATTAACACATGTTTGTTCTGCGACTTCTTTACCTGACCCCGGTTTCTAAAAAGAGGTAGAATGAGGTCACAGTATCGATTTGTGACTATTGGGACAGGGTAAAACATTTCTCATTTTTTTCAAAACTACCATTCATTAGTTATTGAGATAACAGAAAGTCATCAGCTTCATAAAGGAGGAATGGATTTAAAATTATTTTTTTTTCGTTTTTGTCTTTTTTTATCTTTTTTTTTTAGACATTAATATAAAAAAAAACGGTTTATAAATATTTCACGATTAAACTCAATATTTAAAACCACAAATACAAACAAATTATCTCAAAGTAATACAAGCCTAAAATTGGGCTGGTCTGCAAAATTATATTCTTTGAAGGTAAAACACATCAGACAAATACAGTGCATAGGCCTTTGACATTTATGAGAATAACGAAGAGAAATCAAGAAGATAAATCCTCAAAATATAAGTGTATCTCAGAGCTTGATTAAGGGGAAGGCCAGAAAGGTTATACTCTCGGGGACTTCACAAGAGATGGGCCCTCACAATACAGATTTTGTTTTAAATATCCGAATTTCGAAGGGTCAGCAACTTTTTACATTCCATATGACTTTTTATATTTCATATCCCAAGCTATGTATTATTTTACGCCATTTTTATCAGCACTGCTTTAAATCTTAAGATTGGTAACACTGTCGTGGTTAAGAATTAAGACGCGTCCACTTGTAGCATGCTCGTAATTAACATCATTCAATGCAGCTTCGGATTTACAGCAGTGCGTCAACCCAGGGCTTTACCATCCACAAACTAAAAAAATATTTTTTTTTAAACTAAAGGTATATGCATATGCATATCAAAATTAAAAAAAAAAAAGAATGAAAACGCGATAAAATGTAAAAGTACTTTATTTCTTTCTTCTAAAATATGTCGTACTTTAAAATATAAGGGAATTTTTAATGACGCTTTCGAAAACGTGTAGGAGCCTCTAAAAAATCATGCCCAGGGCCTCCACCTTGTTAAATCCGGCTATGTTAAATCTAGTAGTACTTTAGATATTCTAGTAGTTATCTAGACATTCTATAGGTATTCTATACTTGTAGTTGTATTATATACATTCTAGTAGCGATTTAGACATTCTTATAGTAAGCTATTCTAGACATTTTAATAGCATTCTTAAAGTTCTATAATTAGTAGTTTTAGTTGAGACATACTAGTAGTAGTAGCCAGAGTTGGTAAGAGTAAGGACAGTCAGTCTAGTGGTATTCTAGAAAATCTAGTATGCTAGACATCCTATTAGTATTCTGGACATTCCAGTAGTGTTATAGACTGTATAGAAGTAGTCTAGACTCTAGACAAACAAGTAGTATTTTAGACGTTTTAGGCATATAGCAGTTTTCTAGTACAGATATTCTAGTAGTATTATAAACATTATTGTAGTATTTAAGACATTCTAGAAGTATTCTAGATTTTACAGTAGTATTAGAGACATTATAAAAGCTTTTTGAACATTCAATTGTATTCTTGAGTATAATGCTAGCTTCATCTAGCCAGGGGTCGGCAACCTGCGGCTCGCGAGCCACATGCGGCTCTTTCGATGTTCAGCTGCGGCTCTTTAGTTCCATGCGCAAATATTACTTATTTTATAAAAAATAAAAACATTTAAAAATTGTTCTGATTCAATTCTATCTCTCAACCACTTGTACTCACTTTTCAGCGCACCCCGCCCCCATGTCTTGAAATGTTAATATTTGCAGGTGGAAGATATTCAACTTTCTTCTGCCTTATAACTTGCTATAGATGAGTCTTGCGACATAAAATACACGACACAAGTTAAACTTTTCGTCACATAACATAGATCCAAAAGAAAAACTTCTAGGATTTCTACCGCTCTCGTGACAAACTAGAGGAGAAGATACAACTAATGGCATGCAAAAATACTTTGAAGGCACTGTAAGCTATATAAATAAAATCGTTTTAATATCAACTAATGGAGCCAGAAGTAGGACATGAAAAACTAAAGGAGCAACTACAATTCTTTGGCGCAAAATAAACCAAGAAATTCTTACTTCTTCTTCTTCTTCATCGTTCTCATTGTTATATTGAAGTGTTCATATGACTAGACCAATACATGAGATGAACTGCGCAGTGGTTTCCAAATCAGGGAGCTCTCCATATAGTTTTCTTTCTATTGGGGTGATTTGGGGCCAAAGTAGAAGAACCACCAGCTCGCTTGTGTGGGCTCCTTCGAGGCGTAGAGCCCGGCCCCTTACCTGCGCGGCGGGATTCCACAGGCAGGACGCCACATCTATTAGAATCGTTACTGAACTCCAACATAGATGAGGTTGCGTGTCAATGTGTTATGCGCCAGGAGGCCCATTGACTCCGACTTCAGCTTTTCTTTCTGTGTGTGCTCCCATAGCCTTTGATCATCCAAGATCATCTGCAAGGCAGCAGGTGTGTATTTTCGGAGTTTTCTCTCCTAGATGAACTGCTATCCCTAGCTAACGGGTTTCATCTGCCCTATACTCGCTTTTTGCAATCATTTCCCTGGATTTCTGAGATGTGAGGAATTAGTAAATATTCTAACCACTGGAATACTTCACCTCCATGACTGCAAACCAGTTGGTCCGCGGCTGTTTATTTGCTATTCACAGCTAACCCTTATATCTAAGGGTCTTTCCCCTATCCGCCACCTGGGGACGCGCTTGGTAGCTCCCCCAAGAAGAAATTCTTACGTTTCACTACATAATTCACTAAGTAGCGCTTTGTGTCCAAACATTTCCGGCCGAAATAGTTAAGGTTATGAATTTGGTAATCAATATTTTTAACAGTATCTTGTCAAAAGCACTTTATCATCGTCAGTTTAAAAAATTCTTAACGAAATGGAGACTCAGTATTTTGATCTCCTTCTTTACAATAAAGTGCGATGGCTTTTCAAAGGTAAGGTGTTAAAACGTTTTGCTTTGTGCTGGAATGAATTAAATACATTCCTAAAAGATAAAGGAAAAAATCACCCTGAATTAGAGAACGACAAATGGTTACAAGCATTTTACTTTATGATGTATAAATCAAATGAACTGAATCTAAAACTACAGGGAAAGGGATACCCAGTCTATGTTTTGGCAGAATAATTAGTTTGTTTTAAAGAAAAAAAAATCTTTTTGCAGAAATTATTCAGAGAGTTCAATTACTTTATTTTCAATTTGTAAAGCAATATTGCCATAAAACCAAGGCAACTGTTGACACGAGGTACTTCAACACAGTAAGAAAAATTAAAAATGAATTTATTTGAGCAATTTAAAACTAATAAAACGACTGTAGCATTTATAAAAAAAAAATCTCAGCTAATAGACCGAAATCCACATCAAACCATTTGAAATTGATCCTGGACACGCAATAGATCGCTTTTTAAAGTAAAACTTTGTGTAGTGGAAAATATACAGAGTTGAAAATCAAGTTGGAAGAGTTGGAGCTCCAGAAATGTATGTAACGCAACAAAAGTGGTCAGCTTTCAAAGAAATGCCACGAGATGAGGCACTTATATTTCACGCATGGAATTGTCTTTCAGATTGCTACAGTTAGGTGAAAAAGATGGCATTAGGAACTATTTGGAAGGCTGACTATCGTCGGATCGGCATATCCATGCGAGCAAGCAATTAAAAGTAAAGTAAGATGCCAACTAACAAATGAAAATTTAGAGTCGTGAAACTAAAAACAAGCTATGAGCCAAATTTATCCAAACTTTCTAGAACCATGCAAGCCATAGTTATCACTGAATTTTTTTTGCTCAATTGTTTGTTAGTTAAATACAGGTTAGTGTTGTATGTAAATGTTTAATTGTTTAAATTGTATACTTAAGTAAGTAATTATCCAATAATACCATATATCTATTATAATATACACTATTTATATAAAGATAAATTTATATTTTCTCTTTTGAATAAATAGATTAGTTTTTTTTTTATAACAAAAAAATTAATAATGCAAGTAAATAAATAAATAGTACTCGCATTAATAAAATGTATTGTTTGGAAGAAAAAAAATCTTGTGGCTCTTTAAAGGCGTTGAAATTTTGTAAATTGTAATTTTTGGCTCTTCCGACTGAAAAGGTTGCCGACCCCTGATCTAGCCTACTTATGAACAGTCATGTTCGTTTTGTTTGTGTTCCAGCACATAGCAGTCTGGTTCACCCAATCCAAACGTTACCATGACGACACAGAGACTACTTACAGTGAAATGCGTATTCAGAATCCTCGCCTCCGTCCACGGCTATGAGTACCACGATCTCCTGCTGACCCATCGTGTTGGTCACCATCCTCATGACAGAGGACTTAAGTGACCACACCGTCTGCTCGTGAATGACACTGAACATAGAGTCTACCATTGGGCTGGTGTAGATCTTTTTCCTAGCGCCCTTATCCCAATGACCAATTATCCCAAGGATCGGACAATCAGAGAGGTAAAACTTTTTTTTACCTTTCCTTCACAGTTTCGTGCTTCTAATTGCGGCACTTCACATCACTAAAATAAAACAAAACTAAACGGTGGCACAGTTCACTCCCTTGGTGTGATGAGAAAAACCGCGATTACGTCCCTTTCACAGCTTCCTCCCTTTCTCTATTTCGATCTTCTTCTCTATATCCCGTATTTATGACCGGCGCATGACGATTCACCACGAACCAGCACAGCTTGATCCCAGAGTCCCAGATTTATGTCGTTTGGCTTCCGTTTCGGTCCGACAATATTTTCCCAACACTGTGTACTGTTAGATTATCAACTGTGTGATCCTTGTTTGTTATGTTCCAACGACGAAACTGGATCTGGTTGTGGACCTTGCAACAAACTATTGGATGACTGACTGTGACCACAAGGTGGCGCTTGCGTGAACTAATGAGAGGTCACAATAACTGACTAATCACATAACACGTTACAGCTTAAAAAGTGTGATTTTGTTTTTAAAACAGAAAACAACAAAACAAAACTAACCCAAAAAAACAGAAATCTAGAAATCTAAATCATTAAAACTCCCTCTGTGCTGAAGATCATCTATATTTAACGGGAGTGCTTTTACTGATACACAAATATACTGTAAATAACTGTTTCTTGGCAAGCAAAGAAATGTCACTATGGAACGAAGAAAAATTAAGACAACTCTGTAAGGCCCAATCCGGTGATGCCCCTTGTCCCATGTGTGTCTACATTAACGCCCCTAGTTTTTTTTTAAGAAAAAAAAAACCTAAATAAAAACCACACACACATACACACAAAGTACGAGGGCCAAAACTCGAGGGCCAGAACTGGAAGCTGGGTACTTCTCTTCCGTCCCGGGAGCGACTTGGGTTAGGAATTGGGATCGATGACCTTGAAACAGTGGATCGATCACCTTGGAAGATGAAGAGCAGAAAGGAGGGGAAGACACTATGCGTTGGTCGCGTGCTCTCTGTTAAACCCAGCATTGCACCCTCTCTCTCTCTCTCTCTCTCTCTCTCTCCTCTCTCTCTCTCTCTCTCTCACACACACACACACACACTCCCTTATTCACGTTCTCCAAGCTCCCCCCTGTTTTTGTTCTCTACTGACCCTCTATCCCAAGGGTCGGGTCATTTCATTTGCTCATAATTTGAATCTAAATTAACATATGCAATGCATTACTAAAACATAATTAATAAAACCAAAAGAAGTACCAATTTACATATATAATGTTAAATAGATAAGGGGCCGGGCCTAGCTGTGTGTGGGGGTCTGGCTGTACACGCTGAGTTGGGAGGGAGGGGGCTTTCTGTTGACTGATGTTGTACACTTAGAAATGCATTCTATACTATTCTGAAGCAGGGTGGTCCCAAAACGATAGACCGGCCGGCCCTTACAGTCTCAGTTTTATTTAGTTGACATTGGTAATAAGCAGTAGGCAATAAACAGTTGGTAATGAGCAGTTGATAATGAGCAGTTGGAAATAAGCAGTTGGCAATAAATAGTTGGTAATAATCAGTTGGTAATAAGCAGTTGATAATGAGCAGTTGGAAATAAGAAGTTGGCAATAAACAGTTGGTAATGAGCAGTTGATAATGAGCAGTTGGTAATAGGCAGTTGGTAATAAGCAGTTGGTAATAGGCAGTTGGTAATAAGCAGTTGGTAATAGGCAGTTGGTAATAAGCAGTTGGTAATAGGCAGTTGGTAATAAGCAGTTGGTAATAGGCAGTAGGTAATAAGCAGTTGGTAATAAGCAGTTGGCAATAAGCAGTTGGTAATAAGCAGTTGGTAATAAGCAGTTGGTAAAAAGCAGGTATTATAGTGGAGCTGTTACAAAACTTTCCATAATGATTTTGATTTCTCTCTTTATAAAATCTATCACTTTGAATCTCATCGGGATGAGGAAAACAATTATCAGATGTACAAAATTAGAACACAAAAAAAAAAAGATAGTCTAGTACGATTGTTCTATTATTTTTTAAAAATCTACCATACATTCAGTAGTTATTAAGAGCAAATTAATCGCTCTATACTGTATAACATATATTCTAAATTTCGTGTCTTTAAAAAAAATAATAAAAATTCTTGATTAGGTAACTAGTGAGCTGTGTACATAACATGGGCGTAGCCCAGGGGGGGGGGTTGGGGTTCTACCCCCCCCCCCCGAAATGAAATCCCCCCCCCCCCCGCAGGGGGTGGGGGTACGGAATTTAGTGACTGATTTTTTACATTGATTTTGTTTATTTTAGGTGAGATTTTAATACTAAACTATCACTTGCCCCAGCACAGCAAAGGAGGTTTTGAGTTTAAAACCCCTACCAGGGGGGTTTTGAGTTTAAAACCCACCTACCAGGGGTTTTCGCAGCTAAATTCCCCTCTTATATAAAACAAAACAAACAAAAATGCAAACAATTCCCTAAATTTCACGAGCACAGTTAAGGAAGATTTCGATTTTTAACCCCCCTCCAAAATTTACGATAAACCCCCTCTTCAATATGAAAAAAGAAAATTACTCAAAATTCTATGAGCGTAGCCAAAGCGGTTTTGAGTTATCCCCCACCCCCTCTTCAGTAGGGTTTGAAGCTAAAAAAATACCTCTTCAATACCATATATAACAAAAACGCAAATTACTCACTCAAAATGTTTGAGCGTAGCTAAATGGGTTTCGACTAAGTTTTGAGCTTAAACCCCCCTTCAGCGAGGTTTGAAGGTAAAAAATACCTCTTTAATAATAAAAAACAAAGCAAATTATACAATCAAAATGTTATGAGTGTAGTCAAAGGGGTTTTGAGTTTAAACTCCCCTCCAGTGGAGTTTGAAGCTAAAAAATACATCTTCAAAAAAAGAAAATTACACACTCAGAAATCTATGAGCGTAGCCAAAGGGGTTTTAAGTTTAAAACCCCCGCAAGCGGGGTTTGATGCTAAAAAATACCTCTTCAATATAAAAAAAAGCAAATTAAACACTAAAATTATTTGAGCGTAGCCAAGACAATTGCGGGTTTTGAGTCTAAATCCCTCTCCTACAGATTAAAAGTTTTAAACCCCTCCAGATGGTTTTGAGTTTAAAACCCCCCTACAGAGAGTTTTGAGGTGGAAAACATCCTTCTTCAATATTATTCTAAAGCAAACTACAGTTTCCAAATTCTATGACCGTAGCTAAATGGGGTTTTGAATTTTAAAAAACCCATAACTCCAGAGATTTTTTTAGTTTAAAACCCCCAACAGATGATTTTGACGATAAAACTTACATTTTCGATATAAAATCTAAAGCAAACTACAGTCACTTAATTCCAAGTGCGTATTCAAGAGAGGTTACACATTTCTACCAGTGGCGGGGCTCAATTAATAAAGTGCAGTGAAAAGTCATCTGCCGAAATGGAAAAACACTCAATGTGGCTCAACAAAGATGGCTAAGACAGCTCTTAGGAGTCAGTTATAGAGATCGGGTCTAAATCAAGGAAATCCTATGTCGACCCCTTAATAAGATTGTGACAGAGCGTCGCATGAGGTTTGCGAGACATGTTCTCCGACAAAATGAATTACGCATAAGAAGAGTTGCGATGACATCCTAGTACAACTTGGCGCCACACATTCATGGAGGTCCTTAGAGCAGGTGGGAAGAGGCTTCAGACATTACCAGTGACAGATTTTTGTGGAAACAGCTTGACGGCAAATGCGCCGAACGACGCGGGAGGATCAAAGTCAGTAATAATAGCACATTAGGGTTTTGAAATAGTAGATACCTCAGAATATGCATTTTGTTGGCTTTCAATATCAGAAATAGTGCTTGGCGGCGGCGCTCCCCCAGACCCCTTTGCTAGCAATGGTGGGAGTCTACAATTTTCCCACTAACTCCAGGATGAACCTATTCTAGGGCACAATAAACGTCTTCCGAAAGAATGAAGGGTCAGAATGTAATAAAGATTGTATACACACACGCACACATACGCAGTGGGGGGCGGGGGGGGGGGGGAGAAAAAATTCATAAAGCAAAAAAAAAAAAATGCAGCAAGAGAAATAAACAAACATGAGAATGAAATACTGAGAAATGTGGTGGCGATCTAATGGAACCTAAAGAAATACGAAAGAGAAAATAAAAAGAGGAAGATTGGGAGACAAAATGAGAAACAATGTCCAGGACTTCATCATGAAAGGTCACTGTCGACAGCTCAATAATAACATTTTCTTTGTGTTACAATGGAAGAATTTTAAAAATTTAATTCAACAGAGCTAAAAATGAAAAATATTATAGCGTTTTTTTAAAAATACTTTGCTAATCGTCACTTCCGTTTTCTATACACCGGATACACCAAAAGACTTTCGATTTGTAACTGTAGATTGGCCTTGGTGTATATTTAAAATAATGTTTCGCATGTATTGTTAAAGAAAACCATTTCGTTTGATGGTTTACATTTGGATTGGTAGACGATTGTTGTTTTTTTTTTTGTTTTGTTTTGCATGTTGGTACGTTAGACCTAATTGTGTATTCGCCTATGAAATATATATTTCAAAACTTATTATAATTATACACATTTTTTTAGTAAATCAATAGAGTTTTTTAACTGACCGATTTTCAAATAATGTAGTTAGCTTGATGGCCTAAAATATAAAAGAATAATCTTCCGAAATTTTATTTAACGGGTTATTTTAGACTAGCCCGTTATCAGTTGACAAGGACAGAAAAATTGAGAAGAAGTAGGTCAGCGGCAGACGTGAAGTTCAGGAAACAGGAAGCTGTTGAAGTATCTGGGATATGAAGCTGTTTACTGTTGTGTGATGGCTTTAAGAAGCCGAGGCTGGCCTTGGTGAGTATCTTGGGCAATGTATGCAGTGACATCTAGCGATTGTGGCATACTCAGTCACAAACAAAGGTAATAAAGATATATAGGAGGGGGGGGGTATAGGTCAGGATCTAATAGGAATAATATTTTGTAGCCTAAAAGAAAATAGCATTAATACGTTGTGCTGTTTTCAAGGAAAATAGGATGAGAAAGTTTTTTTGTGTGTGATGTGTGGACGAGTGAGAAAGTCTTTTTGTGTGTGATTGTGTGGATGAGTGTGGATGAGTGAGAAAGTCTTTTTTGTGTGATGTGTGGATGAGAAAGAAAGTCTTTTTGTGTGTGATGTGTGGATGAGTGAGAAAGTCTTTTTGTGTGTGATGTGTGGACGAGTGAGAAAGTCTTTTTGTGTGTGATTGTGTGGATGAGTGTGGATGAGTGAGAAAGTCTTTTTTGTGTGATGTGTGGATGAGAAAGAAAGTCTTTTTGTGTGTGATGTGTGGATGAGTGAGAAAGTCTTTTTGTGTGTGGTTGTGTGGATGAGTGAGAAAGTCTTTTTGTGTGTGATGTGTGGATGAGTGAGAAAGTCTTTTTGTGTGGTTGTGTGGATGAGTGAGAAAGTCTTTTTGTGTGTGATGTGTGGATGAGAAAGAAAGTCTTTTTGTGTGTGGTTGTGTGGATGAGTGAGAAAGTCTTTTTGTGTGTGATGTGTGGATGAGAAAGAAAGTCTTTTTGTGTGTGGTGTAGATGAGCGGTATAAACAGCATGACTATCTAACAGAAGGGAGTCGAGTTTGAATCTTTCTGGACTCGAGATGAACTATTATTTGTTGATCGCCTAAAGACACACTGAAACATTCTCCAAAAAAAAAATGTCTCCACCACATAAAAGGTTGGACCAAAACAAACTGGGTGTATGCTGTAGGAGCATGGAAGACTCGCTCGAGAAAATCATTAGCGGAGTGTTAAGTCATTGAGACAGTTAAATACACTCTTTTTTTTAAATATGTAAAATAAATGGTAGTCGCGATAGTCAGTTGTCTACCATACTATAAAGTACACTAAAAAAAAAGTTTGTCTAACCAAATTAAGAAATATTTATCTATTAATTTTCAGATTTAATCTCTACTAAATACCGAAAGAGTATTATTAGTTCTACTTACTTTGCTATTTAAGTTAATGAAACTAATTTCGCTTTCTTTTTGTTTTAACATTCGTTCTCATCACAAGTAGTCTGGCCAATCAAAACACTTTATTCTTATTAACCTTTGACTATAGACATCTTGCTGACGTTCTCACACGGTCCTGGAAGCTGCATCGGAGGGAGAAATCGGATACTCCTTCCGGGCGTGATGGGCGTGATAAAAATACATGAACTGAGGCGCCAAGGTGACCCCTCTGGGAGTGTAGCTGTAGTTGAATATGTTTAGGTTGTGTAAGATTGTTATATGGGATTGTGTGATGTGAGAGTGTAAGATGTGGTTGTGTGATGTGAGAGTGTAAGATGTGGTTGTGTGATGTGAGAGTGTAAGATGTGGTTGTGTGATGTGAGAGTGTAAGATGTGGTTGTGTGATGTGAGAGTGTAAGATGTGGTTGTGTGATGTGAGAGTGTAAGATGTGGTTGTGTGATGTGAGAGTGTAAGATGGGGTTGTGTGATGTGAGAGTGTAAGATGTGGTTGTGTGATGTGAGAGTGTAAGATGGGGTTGTGTGATGTGAGAGTGTAAGATGTGGTTGTGTGATGTGAGAGTGTAAGATGTGGAAATGTGATGTGAGAAGGTAAGATGTGGTTGTGTGGTGTGAGAGTGTAAGATGTGGTTGTGTGATGTGAGAGTGTAAGATGTGGTTGTGTGATGTGAGAGTGTAAGATGTGGTTGTGTGATGTGAGAGTGTAAGATGTGGTTATGTGATGTGAGAGTGTTATATGTGGGTGTGTGATGTGAGAGTGTAAGATGTGGTTGTGTGGTGTGAGAGTGTAAGATGTGGTTGTGTGATGTGAGAGTGTAAGATGTGGTTGTGTGATGTGAGAGTGTAAGATGTGGTTGTGTGATGTGAGAGTGTAAGATGTGGTTGTGTGATGAGAGAGTGTAAGATGTGTTCGTGTGGTGTGAGAAGGTAAGATGTGGTTGTGTAGTGTGAGAAGGTAAGATGTGGTCGTGTGATGTGAGAGTGTAAGATGTGGTTGTGTGATGAGAGAGTGTAAGATGTGTTCGTGTGGTGTGAGAAGGTAAGATGTGGTTGTGTAGTGTGAGAAGGTAAGATGTGGTCGTGTGATGTCAGCGACAACTATCACATGTTGTATTTGTTGATAACTTCCATTGAATAAATTAATACTAAATTTTAACGAGGACAACAGATTGAAAGATCGATTGACAGACAGACTGACAGAAAGATAGACAGATACATCTAACGACAGACAAATAAATGTTGTTTTTTTTCAATAGCTTTTGTGTAGCGCAACTTTTATGCTTATAGCATTCTCAGAGCGCTATGGTCCAATCTCTTTTGTGGACCAGTGGAAGGAGGTGTATTTGAGAGAGAGTTTTCCGTGCTACCTTTAGGTTCTCAGCAGATACAACTCGAGTAAGGTATCGAGCTTAAGCCCCTTTGATAGCTAGATAAGCGGTTTAAGCCTCTCTGTAACACACTCCAGTTAATGTATTGACAAAACGCAAACAGATATGCAATCAGATAAATAGATAATATCCAAATTACACAAAGTTCTTTTTCCAGAATAAAATAGAATCTTATAAGCTAACAGATCCAATCACCATTTTTATACAGTGATTATCTAAATTTTAAAGTAGTGCTTTTGGACGCCTCCAGGAGTGAGTTGGCGGAATAGATCGCTCCGCCTGACTAAAAATATTGCCAACCAAGCAGTGGTTCTCTCTATGTTTAAACAAAACAGTTCATGTAATTGCTAGGCCATAGGTAGTCAGGTATAAACGAAACACAGGATATTACCTTGAACATTTATTTATAATACATATAGAGTCTAGTCCTAAGGGGAGACAAAGGTTAAATTAACCAAATATTTATCCATTTGCTGTAAGTGGGTTTTCTTAGAACGAATGAACGAAGGATAGATCTATCAATGATCTGGTAGAAGATAAGAATCGAAGACTATACATAAAGATGCATTTAGACATAGAAACAGAAAAGGGAGAAGAGCAGAACGCCATTAGATAAATTGTTAACCAAACAAATACAAAGCACCTACATCGTTTGATTCGCTTTCACAGGGACTCTATATCCAAGGGAACAAACTAGATAAAGTAGAGTATTTTCTAGAGTTATCCTTCTTAGATAACCTTTCTTCTCCCCACCAAGAGATAGTGAATATTAACCAAAGTCTAACAGATGTTCCAATTTACATTTCGAAAATTCTATTTGGTTTATTAACCCCATTTTATTTTCAATTCTAAGATTTCTTTTTACCTTTTTAGATTGCAAAAATTAAATAGAAATACGAGGACTCCATTGAAAGATTTATAATGTTAATAGGATTTTCTTAAGCGTTTCCAGAGGCGTAGCTAGGGTGGGGGAGGGGGGAAGAAGGGGTAGAATCTGAAAATCCCCCCGTGCCTCAACTTGAGGGGAGCCCCCAAATTAATGTTTTTTATATTAAATATTAAGTATTACGCAAAATGCAGGGACCCCCAAAGAGGTCAAGCCCCCCTGGCCCCCCAAATGATGGCAAATTCCTAGCTACACCACTGAACTTTTCTGATCATTCTTCTAATCTGCTTAATTATTTTTTGTAGATCTAATGCTTTTAAAAATGCATCTAACTTTTTCCGAACAGATCTAGTATTGTTTGGTTGTGTTCAATACATAATTATATAGGTCATGTTATTTTGAACCTTATGACGCAAGGGCGTAGCCCTGCAGAAGAGATCGTGTTATAATGAGAACTTGCAAGAAAATAGCCCTACAGAAAACTCTCAGTCATTGATTGACCACTTTCTTTCCAGCCCAATGAGTTTCGGTGAGTTCATAAGTAAGATTATTATTGTGAAATCAATTTCAAACGTTATTTTGTGTTTTGTTTGTTTGTTTGTTTGTTTTAAATTGATTGATTTTGGTTTAGATGAATAACAATAAATAGGCTCACAATATGCAGTATTAAAACACAATAACAAATTAATTTTCTAACTAAATAGGCAAAGCTTAAACAGAAATACAAGGAATAGAGAGATGGGGAAAGGGGGGGGGGAAGAAAGAGAGGAAGGGGGACAGTCTAGAGGGAATTAAAATAACATTCATGAAAATTAAATGCCAGACAAAAGTTTGTTTTAAAAAAATTAAATACATTTTTTATATTACTGACAAAATGGTAAATACTGAATTTACCAGTTTGATCTTTACATAGCGTTAGTCAAAAACTTACAAGAAATCTAAATGGAGCGATACCAAGTCCAAGTCAAATTTAACTGCTATAGATCAGAGCTAATGGTCCCCTAGGAAATACAATACAACATTTCTTGGTATTTGTGTTTAGGCCCTAATGTATTTACTATATCTCTGCCTATATGTTTCGTATATTCCAGACGAAATTGAATGAAAAATGCAGCATTTTAGTATGTATGTAAAACAAAACATCAACTGCACTTCTAAAGCATATATTTTAAGAGAGAGAGAGAGGAGAGATAGGGGAGAGAGAGAGGGGAGAGAGAGAGGGGAGAGAGGGGGGGAGAGAGAGAGGGGGAGAGAGAGAGAGAGGAGAGAGAGAGAGGGGGGGGAGAGAGGGGGGAGAGAGAGAGAGAGAGAAAGAGAGAGAAAAGGAAAGAAAGTAAGAAAAATAAAGTGAGAGAGAAAGTCAGCTCAATAATGAGACAATTGGCGTCTATGATACAGATAGGCCAAAAAAAAAATATATATATATATATATACTAGAAAAGAAGGAAGTTTCATGAGACACACACACACACACACACAAAAGACCACATTAAAAAAGAAGAAGCAGACAATAAAATGAAACAATACAAAAACCAAAAGTAGACATCAGAAGGGTTGGGGCTATGGAGGCATCACACAATGATTATACTTCAACATGTCAATCTGACACTAAAAGCGGGAAACTAAACACAATTCTCTATTGTGCCAGACCCAAAGTTTAAGGCAATATTTAAACCCAGAGGGATAGACACCTGCTTCAATTGCAAGTTTATCTCCCTTACCCTAACATTGCTCGTATCTTCCTAAAGTCACTATCTCATGTTTATCTCCCTTTGTCGAATCTTTTGGCGTTAACTCCCGCCTCCCCCCTTTCTTTCTGCACCAGGAAGAGAAAAAAAAGAGCATCCAAGAGACTCGACGTCAACAGCTCGCGTGCCTAACAGAATTGACCGGGAACCAAAAGTAGAAACATTTGGCTTGCAGACGACAGACCAAACCAAATAATAACATTTGGGGGGGGGGGGGAAGATGCGTTTTCGCAGTGTCTATAACTCTTCATCTACATAAAGGTCTATATCCCATGTATTGGTAGCAGTGTCTATAACTCTTCATCTACATAAATGTCTATATTCCATGTATTGGTAGCAGTGTCTATAACTCTTCACCTACATAAAGGTCTATATCCCATGTATTGGTAGCAGTGTCTATAACTCTTCATCTACATAAAGGTCTATATCCCATGTATTGGTAGCAGTGTCTATAACTCTTCATCTACATAAAGGTCTATATTCCATGTATTGGTAGCAGTGTCTATAACTCTTCACCTACATAAAGGTCTATATCCCATGTATTGGTAGCAGTGTCTATAACTCTTCATCTACATAAAGGTCTATATCCCATGTATTGGTAGCAGTGTCTATAACTCTTCACCTACATAAAGGTCTATATCCCATGTATTGGTAGCAGTGTCTATAACTCTTCACCTACATAAAGGTCTATATCCCATGTAGTTGGTAGCAGTGTCTATAACTCTTCATCTACATAAAGGTCTATATCCCATGTATTGGTAGCAGTGTCTATAACTCTTCACCTACATAAAGGTCTATATCCCATGTATTGGTAGCAGTGTCTATAACTCTTCACCTACATAAAGGTCTATATCCCATGTATTGGTAGCAGTGTCTATAACTCTTCACCTACATAAAGGTCTATATCCCATGTAGTTGGTAGCAGTGTCTATAACTCTTCATCTACATAAAGGTCTATATTCCATGTAGTTGCTAGCAGTGTCTATAACTCTTCACCTACATAAAGGTCTATAACCCATGTATTGGTAGCAGTGATTCTAAACGTGATGTTCTGACATAAATAAAATGGGGGGGTTCATCTTGGTGCTTAAGGTTTGTACAAAGCTTATATCAACTCCATCTGTGTGAGTGATACACATTTTGAGCACTTTATTTCTCCCACTTCTAATTCTCGGATCAAGTTGAAACTTTGTTTGCTCCTAGACAAACATGAATCAATAAAAATAAATTAACAATTATTGAATGAATTTTAATTAATTAATGTTACAATGGAATTTTGTTAGGTAATACGTGATAAGTATTCAGAAATCTGATGAGTCAAGTTCCACTTATAGTTGGGGTACTTGCTGATGTGAAGAAATAACTAAATTTCTATAAACGAATTAAAATAATTTTAAACCTCAAGTAGAAATCATGAAAATATACCTAGCAATTATATACTGAAGAAACGGATTTGTGGAGCCCGAAATAAACTCGTCTCATTTATTTATAGGTTTTAAACTGAAAGTTCAAAAATGTTTCAAAGCCTCGTTCAGTCGCAAAGCGACTATGGAGCATCTCATGGAAATGAGATGAATGCATCAGCTGTGATCGGAACGATGTCGCCCACACTTCCCCCTCTCTCCACGCAGCTGATGTATCCAAAGAAACTGTAAGTGGATATACACTTTTGGGGTCAGCGGCTTCATAGGCTCGATCAGGGTGCCCTGCAAACTGCCTAAGAGTCACCGGCTCCTGACTTTTCCTCAGGGTTGACTCCCGAAGTCTATCACATGATTGGATATAGCTGCAAGGCAGCAGAGGTTTCAATTCAGAGTTGTCCTACTTCTAGGTGGGTAGCCAGCCATGACTAATGAGCCTCTCCTGTCCGAAGCTTACTAGTTTAGGTGTCAGTTACTTCGCCACTTCTCCTATTAGTGAAATCTTTCCGCCGACTCAATATCTGATCCAGACATAAAGGGAAGGCGTTGGACTGGTTGTCAGAGGATATTTGAGACGCATGCCATTAGGAAGCTTTTTATAGGTAGTGGAGTGTTTATATCCATTACCACTTCCGGGAACGGCAAGTTTGCAAAAATGTACTGTTACAGGAGACGAATTATTTTCCCTTCAATCTTCTGTTTAGAAACTTCTAGAAAGCCAAAAAAGCTTCCTTGTTACACTACTCTGTGTTACAACCTTGACACGTGCACACCACGTGACAGTATGCAAGAGGATTGAGTCAAAACATTCTATTGCAGAAGGCATTTCCTAAATCTCCACCAAGCGATTCTGCTCATCTTTCAAGTTTCAAAAACGGACGAAGTGTGAAGTTTTACTAATACTGCTCGCTTCAAAGCGCCATGATTAACACTGAGATGATTGTAAAACGATGGCCCATTACAGACGTTTTTTTTAACTGTAGGCGCCAAGCGAATGCATTTGTGCAGGAATGCAGCAAAATGCTGACCCAAAGATAGAGCTTTTTTCGCATAGAGAAGTTACAATAAGAGAAAACGCTGATATTGAGAGGCACAAGGAAGGCCATTATTGACAATATATATAAGGACAAATTTGTAAAAATGCTCCTTCTTCCCTAGTTCTATTAGAGCATAGAATGGGTTGCCTGAGCCAGTCAGAAAAACCAATGACTTGGCAGAATTTAACTCATTGGTTAACATGCCTGACTAGATGCATGACGCGTTGGACGTAATCATCATCTTTTTTTTAAGGTAACGTCTGTATTTTATAAGATAAGAACTTGGATTTTATTGTTCCATCACTGATACTTTGGACAATGTCCAGCATAGAAGACTATGCATAAATTGTAATTAAATTATATAAATTAATTATTTGCCACCCTGACTCAATAAGTCCCGAATACTTGATTGGCAATCACCCTTTATAAAAGATCCTTACAGACTTTACTTTGTAATACTAGCTTTATATTCTGCAATGATTCGCCCATGATTCGCCTATACCTCTATAAAGAGCGTTTGGAAAGTTCCAATTCTTAATTAATTATTAATACACATTAAGCGATTAACAAACAATAAAAGGCTTTTTTTTGCAGTGCCAATGAAGTTGCGTTAGAGTGAACTTATTCGTGGAGATCTATAGCGGGACCATGAACTGATAAATTAGTAACGTATTTCCCGACAGTGTATACAGCAGTATAGAGAGGCGCTTACAGTGACTGACCCATTGATGGTAACTGCAGTCACATGTGCATTGTATTACTGTGTTTGTCAGATGGTCGCATGGTCCCAGGATTCTCTCACTACGAAGTCATTCATAAGTAACTATTATTAGCCTAAACTGTTAAAGATGTCACCAAAATAATCCCAAGTTCAAGGACTTTGACAGAAACTAGAGACATTGACTTTCAAAATAATTCCAAGTTCAAGGACTTCGACCATAACTAAAGACATTGACTTTCGAAATAATCCCAAGTTCAAGGACTTCGACCATAACTAAAGACATTGACTTTCAAAATAATCCCAAGTTCAAGGACTTTGACAGAAACTAGAGACATTGACTTTCAAAATAATCCCAAGTTCAAGGACTTCGGCCATAACTAAAGACATTGACTTTCGAAATAATCCCAAGTTCAAGGACTTTGACAGGAACCTAACACATTGACTTTCAAGGACTTCATTCGCATACGTTCATGTATCAGCAAGCAACAGTAAGCTAAGGACTTAGAAAGCCTTTGTGTTAATGTGTTGATACCTACAGTATGGCTTGATTTGGTTATTGTTACAGGAGTGGGGAAAGGACATTACTTTCTTCAGCCCTGGCCCGCTGGTTCTGGTGAAGACATTGTTTGAATCATCTCTGCCTTCTAAACAAAATAAACAAATAATTAGATCTATTATTAGTGAGCAGGAGCAGTATTGAGATTTACCAATCAATTATTTGTATCGGAGATGTTCACCCTGAAAAAAAAATCAATCACAGAAAAAGCGTTGGACAAGCAACAAAACGGGAGATAAAAATATCTTCCGGACAAAAAAAAAGGGGGGGGGGGGGGAATAACGTCAATGAAAGGGCAGACAACTTACAGTCAAAGGCTAATGCACTGTGCTCGCTATCGTCAACAGCCATTACAGCAATCCTTTCTGTTGTGGAGGCAGCCATCTTTGTGGGCGTGTCCTTTCCTGGAACAATGGAATAGAGGCCTTTCTAAAAAATGTGTAAGAAATTCCAAAAAAAAAAAATGCGATGTTATTGTTGTCATCTTTTTTTTTTGTTTGTTTCAAAGAATGAAGATGGACGCTAAGATGAAGTCTGGACGTTATCAGTAGGCTACAACTGAAATAGAGTGATAGAGTGATAAAGAGATAGAGAAGGGATGATGACTAGCATAGAAGGACAGAAGACTCAAAAGTAAAGTAGAAATAATACATAAAACACTGAACCATAATCTTCAAATACAAAAACAAAACCTAATAAAATACTCAAGAGAGACACAAAGATAAAGGCTCATTCCTCGTTCCATATGCTAGGACAAATTTGTACAAATGGGCTTTCTTCCCTAGTGCTATTAGAGTTAGCCAGGAAAACCAGTGACTTGGCAGAATTTAAGTCATTGGTTAACATGCATGACTATATGCATGAAGTGTAGGACGTAATCATCTTCTTTATTTTTTTTTTTTTGTAACGTCTGTATTTTATATATAAAGAAGATAATATAAAAGACGAAATGAAAAGAAGAAATAAAGGAGAAAAGGGAAAAAAGAAGAAGACGAAAGTAAAAGAAACAAAATAAAAGAAACAAAATAAAAGAAACAAAATAAAAGAAACAAAATAAAGAGGAGAGCAGAAGTGTGTGTGGGGGGGGGGGGAGTAAAATAACGATAATCAAAAAGGCCTTGGGGGATGTAGTAGTGAATAGAGAAAGAGAGAAGAGAATGTGAAAATAGTTTCTAACATCGAGAGAGAGACAATACAAGTGTGGATAAAGGAATAGAGGCGGAGTGAGGGAGGAAGTAGTGACAAGAAAAAAAACGAGTCAAAAATAAAAACACTCGTCCTGAGCTGATACGCTCGCTATGCTTCGGTTTAAAAAAGTTGGTATTGTATATGTTTATTTTGTCCGGAATACTTTTAACCCCCTCCCAATAAAACGGCCCGCATGCTATAGAGTGTGTGTGTTTAGGCCTATATGGTGACGATGGTAAGAGGTTAGCGATTGGTTCTGAATGATGCAACATAGCCTAGGTGGCATTGTCGTCACTTGGTCTGAGTTAGGAGACGACTCCAGAACGTGAGACTGAACGGTTCTGTTATTGTAGTGACTTAGATTGTGTTAAAAGATATTATTACTAAAGTCTACTAAATTTATTTCATGTTGATTTTGTCTGTATTATAAACTTCTATTTAGTTTAGCTCACAAAAGGACAGAAGTTTATTAGTTAAGATATATTACGCCTAAAACGAATTAGTTGTCTACCAGCAGTTTGGTGCTACAAGTCAACGACCGATAACAACACTTTTTTGGTCTCGTACAGACGAAAGCCAGCAATCCCCTTATTATAGAGTAGGCACAAACACTTCCTAGGCCCACCAGTTTGGCCATTGCATATTCTAATGAAACGGATGTCCTTTAATTCTAAAAGTGCTCTAACTGATACCCGTGCTACGCTACTGTTGAAATAGTTTGTGTATGTGTATATCTCCTTCAACACTTTTAAGACTAAGACTAAGACTGCTTTATTGATCCTTACGGAAATTTGTTGTGATTACAAGGACTCTTTTCTCATATAAAGACAACACAACAGAAAAATACACATAAATACAACAGACAACATAAAGAGTTCATTCAGCGACTACACACAGGTATCTTGGTGCATTCCATGTTCCCTGATCAATGAGTGGCGGTGAAAGAGTCTGACCGAGTGAGGTACGAACGAGTTTTTGTACCGCTCCGTTCTTGTTTTGATTGACAGCAGTCGCCCACTTCGCGACGACCTGACGTAGTTCTGATGGAGCGGGTGGCCGTTGTCTTCCATAATTTTTTCGATTTTTCTTAGGCACTTTTGTTCAAAAAGTTCCTTTAAATGTGGTAATGTTGTGAGTGTAATTTTTTATGCTTTTTTAATGATGTTTTCTAGACGCCGCAACAGTTTAGATGAGGCGTTGCCTTGCCAACAAGTTATTCCGTATATTAGCAGATTTTGTATAGTCGCGCCGTAGAAAGTCTCAAGGATCTTCTTGTTTAGTTTAAAGCTATTGAGTTTGTTTAGAAAAAAGAGTCGCTGGGCTGTTTTCTTTGTCTGAGTTCCAAGGTGTTCTTCCCATGAAAGCTTGTTGTTGATGATAACTCCTAGATATTTATATGCCTTTACTTCTTCTATAGATGTAGTGTTTATTTGCAGTTCACGTATAGTTTGTTTTTTCTTTCTAAAATCTATTATAAGTTCTTTAGTTTTTGTGACATTCAGTTCTAGAAAGTTGTCGGTGCACCAGTTTGTAAACTCTTCTATCGAGCTTCGATACTGAGTTTCGTCTCCTGAAATAAGACCGACTATGACAGTATCATCAGCGAATTTAATGAGTTTAACTGAGTCATAGATGCTTCTTATGTCATTAGTGTAAAGAGTGTACAGTACAGGAGAAAGTACACAGCCTTGTGGAGCACCCGTACATAGTACTCGAGTTGACGATTTGGTGTTGTTGACTTTAACATACTGGGGGCGTTGGGTTAAAAAGTTTAGAACCCATGCTTGTAAGTAAGGGCTTAAATTTAAGTTACTCAGTTTATTTATCATTAGATGTGGCTGTATGGTATTGAAAGCCGAGGAGAAATCTACGAAGAGGACTCGTGCATATGTTTTGGGTATATCGAGATGCTTATAAAGCTGGTCCAAAAGCAATAGAAATCCAGAAATACAACGGCTCGCATTACAACGCTACCCCACAGCAAACACAATTTTCTAGACCTCAATTTCTAAAAGTTCCCTTTATTTTTCTCTTTCATCCTTCAATTGAACTATCCGGTTGGGAAAGGGGGGGGGGGGTATCTGGAAATCTGGGAGAAGGTTTCCGTGCAGGCTTTTAAAACAATTTTCAGGTTCCTCGATTTAACTCAAGAGCTCAATCGTCCTTTTAAAAAGCCGACACGCTAGCCAGTGAGCTAGACAAATGGTTATGAAAATAGGTTGTATAGGCTTATCTCCCCTTAGCTGTTACTGTCTCAGTATAAAATAAAATTAATTAATTACGTTTAATTGATAAGATAATTGGTCAATTTTTTTATTGATTCATGTTTTTCTAGGGACAATAAGCAATTGTGCAAAGTTTCAACTAGATTCGAGAATGGGAAGTGGTATAAATAACATAAATAACGTGTACAAAATGTGTACGAGACAGACAGACAGACAGACTTGATTTAAGCCTAGTAAAAATGCCAACATTTAACAAAAAATGCTTAAAACACTTTTAAGAGTCCTCGTGTCATAAAGTTATAAACTGTTTTGTTAACCCAGGCTGCTGCTTTGTTTATTTCGCAACTGTGAAGTTTGTTTACACCGTATTCCAGCGAACCGAGTCTGCATGCCTGGTCGTCTGCTCTAGTAACGTCTGGCAGGTAAGTTACATCTTCATGTTACAAAATGAGCTCAACTAGAGCATGCGTAACACGATGTTTCTTATTTACAATGTATTTACACAGTCTATGTCTTGTTTTAAGTAGCCATAGAATAATAATCTAATTTTTAATGATTATTTACTGTAAACCTGTTAGTGTTTTTTTTTTAAACAACAGAACTTATAATTACAAGAAAAGTTACTATTGGTATGGCACGATTAGGAATTAATTATTTGTTTCGGTAAAAGGGGAAGTTTTTACTTAGTGACAATGACGTGACTTAAAACAAGAATAAGAGTTTTTTTTAGACAGAACGAAAAAGACATAAACAGACGACCTTCATGTGATTGTAGAAATAAGTAGCCTTTTGTGAACGTAGCTGACATTCGATGGTTCCCTTCATTGTTATTAAACTTGTTTGATATTCAACATCAGCGTCGACTTACTTATATTGATTGTTCGGCCTTTCGCTGGTGTTAGTGGATTCTACATTTTGTTAAGTGTTACCTCCATTTGGCTTGTTTGCATTCGACACCGCGGAAGCGCCAAACATTATATAATACAAAGATACAAATTATAACAATCAAAATGGGACATGAAAGATAATTGTACTATCAAGATGATACCAAAGTAAACCATGTCCTCCAAAGCTGCATACTTTATCAAGGGGCCTGAACAAGACTATGGCCCCAAAACTCTCCTATAGAAGAAAAACTGTATGGAGCACTGTCTGATCTGGAAACCACTGCGCTGTTCATCTCAGATATAGGATTATCAATCTGAACCCTCGGACATGAAAAATGAGAACGTAGAAGAAGAAGAATTAAATATGAAAAGGATGATAGTGGCTTTTTGTAATCCATTTTCAAATCAATTCATAAGCCTCGTCTTGATACTATGATCGCATCTAAATCTCAGAAAACAACACATTGTACTTTTAGTGGCTCTCCCTATAATAAGCTTGTCAGACTTTGGAGTCTCCGAGGGGCCATATCTCGATGCTGTTTTGGTTCTACTTTCTAAAACTCAATCCTAAATTCTAATCCTATTTCTAACGTCGCCTCTGCGAAAAATACAGTCACGAGATTTGCTGATTCATTTAAAATATTCTGAAATCAAACACGAGAGTTTATTAACTTCACTCTATTGATGAACCTATTTTTTTTAATGCATGAGATAGATGTATTGTTGTTTTTTTGTTGTTTTTTTTTTTTGTTTTATGTAGGCCCTATTATGTTTCTAGATTTTAGAACATCTCGATTTAAATTTTCTGATTTAGGAATTTCGAAATTAGGAGTTATGACTGTGCTTGTGCAAAATATTTTTTTTTTAAATCAGTAATCAGATCGTAATTTGATTTGTTTGTAACTGTAACTCAAGATTAAAAAAAAATAAAAAAATTCTATAAATATATCTCGATACTTGTATTGATAACCGATGCATTAGAAATGATGACGTCATAAATTGAAGTGTAAATTGAAATTACGTCAATTAAAAAAAAAAAGCTGATTTGTTAGACTAACAATGTATTCAACCCTTTTCTCCTCCTCAAAATACATGCACTCCATTGAAATGTATACTGTAGTCCAACTTTATAAAACAAAATGTTAAATGCAACTCCGCCGTCTTGCTCGTCTGGGTTCTTTTAATTTCAATGAATTGATAAGTTAGTGGGATTTACTATGCGTGGAGCTATAAACCATTCAAACTATTACAAATTAACTGAACATATTTCTTTGTCTTTTAATAACCTTTGCTTTACCAGGTGTGATCTATTTCTGTTCTAAATCTTATTATACAAATAAATGCACACACTTTTCCCTCTGATATCTATAGCATATATATAACCGAATTGCCAGTTAATACTTGATGTCATGGTAGTGGGGGGAGGGGGTTCTTCAAGAGACAATGTATACGTTGAAAAAAAGATATGATATAATTTTATTGGTAGATGTAACAATGTAGATGACAGACCTAGGACCTATAGCTGTGTGTGTAGTAGATGTAACAGTGTGGATGACAGACCTAGGACCTATAGCTGTATGTGTAGTAGATGTAACAGTGTGGATGACAGACCTAGGACCTATAGCTGTGTGTGTAGTAGATGTAACTGTGGATGACAGACCTAGGACCTATAGCTGTGTGTGTAGTAGATGTAACAGTGTGGATGACAGACCTAGGACCTATAGCTGTATGTGTAGTAGATGTAACAGTGTGGATGACAGACCTAGGACCTATAGCTTTGTGTGTAGTAGATGTAACTGTGGATGACAGACCTAGGACCTATAGCTGTGTGTGTAGTAGATGTAACAGTGTGGATGACAGACCTAGGACCTATAGCTGTGTGTGTAGTAGATGTAACAGTGTGAATGACAGACCTAGGACCTATAGCTGTGTGTGTAGTAGATGTAACAGTGTGGATGACAGACCTAGGACCTATAGCTGTGTGTGTAGTAGATGTAACAGTGTGGATGACAGACCTAGGACCTATAGTTGTGTGTGTAGTAGATGTAACAGTGTGGATGACAGACCTAGGACCTATAGCTGTGTGTGTAGTAGATGTAACAGTGTGGATGACAGACCTAGGACCTATAGCTGTGTGTGTGGTAGATGTAACAGTGTGTGTGGTGGAATAAGTCCGCCGATCGGTCCGTTTGCACTTCCCGATGGGGACGATGGCCTGCGACTCCTAGGGGTAAAGTCTTAGAGCCACAACGTGGTAAATATTTTGTTGGTATTATATAGGCACATAGACAGGCACAAGCAAAACGCAAAGCTTAATGATTTCGTAAAAGAACAAATATTTAATAAAGATTAATTAAGAGGAAATACAATCAGTGAGTGAGGGGGGGGGGAATGTACAGGAAGATTTAGGATTTATGATAACGTTTAAGGTAATATCATCACTGGGATATTGCTCATAAAGATTCGTGTATGGTTTGCTTATTCGGCTGTCTCTCACTTATCTGTTATGCAAGGTTCTCCTTCGGGGTTGGATAAGTTGAAGCTCCGTTGTGTTGTAGCCAGTTGCTGGTGCCCTGCAGGTAGGCAGGCACTAGTGTGAGGAATATGAGGATGCCACGCGGTGGGCTTACTCCTGCGGTAGTTGCAGACCGGTCCTGGGACGTCAGCCTGGAATGCCTTCGGTTCGGTTTGAGGGTGATGAGTGACTCACCCTCAACGGGAATGTGTGGAGAGCTGCTGAGGTCTGCCTTCAGGCAACAAAACACGCCAGCCCTGGTGTAGGAGGCTATGAAATGAGACATGAGAGGAGCCTGAATTATTAAACCATACGGGCTGGTTGGCGAGGGGCGCATCCTTGATAGGAGCGTCTCCCTCAGGCTAACTACGATACTTGTCAACAACATTTTTACTAGGTCTAGTAACAAATGCTGTACAAATAATACAATAATAATAATACAAATACAAATATAAATGTACAAGGCAGGGGCATAAATGAGGAGGGGAACAGGGGGACCATATTACAGGGTTGTAGCCCCTGTGACCTCATTGACCCACAGGTAAACAAGTCCGCGGTCACTCGTGACCAGAGGACCGTGACAAGAAGAAGGGAGGGGGGGTGCAAAAGGGCACATAACCATGCAGGTCGACAAGCTGAAAATAGTGGGGTAGACACGCGAGACTGATTCTCGGGCCTAAGGATGCATGGTAACAGCACAGTATGTGCATAGCCAAAACAAGCATAATCATAATGTATATATATGTGCACATATACAGGTACATATGCACAGGTAAGAAAATAATCTAGACGTGAGTAAGTCCAGATGAATATGGATATGAATAAATAACAAATGCATAAATAAATATTAGGATTAACTAAATTGTAAGGTGGATGTCCACCGTTGGGAATACAGTCAACATTGACGAGTTATTAAGGAACACATGTTCATAGAGATTTACAAATATAATATTTGGAAGCAAACAAGTATTAACATGGTAATGATACATGAACTTAAATGTTACAGGCGAAGACACACTAAATAATAATGATAAAGTTTTTCCAACTCACCCGCTTTGCCTTACACAAGTTCCCAAATGAATCGTTGACTTGAGAGTCTTCTGACTTCTCAGTGATTCTGATCTAGAATGGCATTAACCTGAAACTTTCGTCTCCGGCTTTTATAGGTTCCCGAACGGTATGTTAAGAGTAGTGATGATCCAATGGCCAGCGAGTCTTTTGAGTTTAGAATTGTTAAATTGGACCAATCTTTTCATTTGGGGCTCATTCACCTGACTTCTTTAACCCGCGACCCGGGGGGGGGGGGGGGGGACGAAGGAGGATGAAAGCGGAACCATACCATAATTATCAGGCTGGACCATCGCTCGACGGTACAGCGGACGGAAACGATTTGAATAGCCCTGGGCGTTAGGAGTGTCGACTCAAAGGGATGTACGTGGACACCAAATTTTAATGTCCCTGGACTTTATGGTTGCTTGCTTTTGTTTCGGCGTTTGGGGCGTAACTTTCAATTTTAATGTTCCTGAACTGAACGGCTGCGTACGTTTGTTTCGGCGTCTGGGTGTAACTTGGGATGTGTGTTTATGGCCTATAATTTGGGGGTTGGATCTAACCTTGGTGTAATAGATTGTTTGTGTTCTACCCTGGTCAGTTTAGTATTGAGAAGGGACGCGTTTCGTCACACACCCCTCCGCCAAAGATAATGCATTGTAAAGGCATTATTCATTTCGAAATTCTGAACTGACCTGTGAGAGGTTGCCTAGATGATAGAGGGACAAGCGGGGCCCCTACGTAGGAGCGTGCATTCGCTGATCACGTCATCAGGTCCAGCGTGAGCTGGGATGCTATGGTGAATACCAAACTTCACTACAGCGTCTAGGGCTGATTTATTGGCAGACGCGATTGTGCACCAATCAAGGAAGGCGGGAATTACTCCCTCTTTGTGACTGCCGTTACGGGCAGGAGAGTGGCTAAATAATAGTAGCCTGGACTGGGCATTCAGCTTGTTTTCATTGTGTTGAAACTGCAGAAGGCCCTTCGAGAACTTAGGCGTGGTGAGAAATACCTTACGCCGGCTGCAAAAGTGTGGCCACCCTATTCTATCAGACAGATAGCCTAGCAAGAATGTAGTGAGCATAAGTGTTACCACCAGTACTGGTTTGGGAAGCACATGGAGAGTTGAACCATCGTGTGAGGGCCCATGTGATGCTTTAGGGTTTGAACCATAGTGATGTGCAAGAAACATCAACGAGACTACTAGACATAGAATCTTTAGACATATTTTGCGGTCTTCTTGTTTATTAGCCGAGCTAAGTTGCAAGTTTGATAGTTGGCTGGGTGGCGGGTCGTTTTCACTTACAACGACCTCGGCGGGGTTAGAGGGTAGCTCATCTATGTGGTTTAAGGGCGGATGCGGTTCTAGGCCCTCGGCGTTGAGGAGGGGTGCAGAAATGTGTAAAGTGGGGAACAGAGATACCTTACCAGGCGGCTCGAGGGGGAGACATTGTCTTGTCTCATAACCGTTTGTACAAGCGCTTCTCGTGATGAGTTGCCTGGGGTGGGTTTCGGTGGACCGTGAGTTGAAGGCGGCACCAAGGGGTTTGATGCCTCGCACCATATCAGGTGCAATCATTGTGGCGCTGGATGCGATGCCCATTACGCTGTCGATGCCAGTGTCCTGCAGAAGGACGATGGCGGCAGTGCCAGTGTCCTGTGCATTGATGGGTGCGCTGGCAGAATGGGTGCTTCGCTCGATGGCGAGAGCGTTGAGATTGGCGGCCTGCATGACAACATTCGTGCCGCTAGAGTCAGCGTTCTTCGTGATAGAACTGCTGATGGGATTCTCGGCCTTTACTCCTCGGCTCTGTTTAGAGTTCTGGGAGTTGGGTTGGCCAGTTTGCTGGGTTTGAGGGCCGAAGCGCTGGGATCGGGCCGCGTGACTTCGTGCGCCTCCCTCCCCGCCCGAATGGTGCTGTGGGAGGCCCGGTTTGCGAGCTATTGGGCGCCTATGGATTTTCGACTTATCCCTTTTCACGGGAGCGAAAATCTTTGCAGACGATAGATAGCTTCGTGGGGATTCCTTGTATCCTCTGCGGAGAGAGTTAAGGGTTTCCCTTGCGCCATCATGTGGAGCCTGGGCTCCAGTAGTCACAGGGAATGCGCTGATGTGGTCCGTTTCAAGGACCGAGGCGTTAGTCGTATTGGGGTTCACCGGAGTGACCCCTGGGGTAGTGAACCTTGGGCCTGTAGGAGTTCCCAGGAACACGTATTTATCACCAAGCGTTAGGTCAAAGCATGGATTGTCCATGACGGCCGCCTCTATCCTACCGTTGACATATCTAGATCTCACCTTTATTCGGGCGATCGGAAGGGTGAATGGGGGAGAGTTCAAGTCTGCGCCTTGTATGGTGACCCATTTGTTGCTAATATAGCGAGGCTTTACCAATGATTTCCTGACGATTGCTGAAAAGGAGCAACCGGAATCGTATAGACAATTAGAGGATATTCCGTTCACTAATACCTTTTCGACTGTAGGGGGATGGTTACTCGGTGATGAGTCTAGGACGGGAGTTGCTTGTGTTATCACCATCAGTGGTTGGGCTGAGTAAGGGCGACTTCTATTATGACACTCGCTGGAGTCATGGGTAGGAGAGTTATGGAAGCTACACCATTTCTTTTGCTGCCTCGGCGGGTTGGGAGGAATGGGGTGGCGGGGTGCTTGGTTGTTGGGCTGGCGTGTTTGTTTGTTGTTATTGTTATTGCTGCTACTTGGAGGGTCGGGCTGTTTATCTACCTTCGCTATCGATGGGCTTTGGTCTGATGTTTTAGTTTTCTGCTCCCTGTGGGCTGCTAGAAATCTATCAGAGTAACTGACTATTTCTTGTGGTGTAGTGACACCGCTTTCATCTATGAAGATGCGAAGGTCAGGGGTCATACATTCGCGGAGCTGTTCTACCAGAATAAGGTCTTTTAGACCTTCATAATTTTGAGTGAAGGGACTTAAGGATAACCATTTATCCAAGTATTTCTCTAGTCTAGTAAAGAGACTGGAATACATCTCACGTCTTTCAAGGCGAGAGTTCCTAAATTTCTTGTGGTAGGAGCTGGCGGTCAAGTCGAACTGGACTAGCAGTGCGTTCTTGAGCGCTAAGTAGTCGTCTTGACTAGATGACGGGAGCTTAGCATACACCTCGTAGGCCTTACCCCGCAGAGCTTGCGACACTCTAAATGGCCATTTGCCAATTGGTAGCTGGTTGTTGGTAGCCACGTTTTGAAATCTTTCTAAGAAAGTCTCTATACTTTCTTTGGTTTCATCGAAAGGTTCTAAGTTGAAGTGAGGGGTTTGACAGTTAGGGGAGTTTTGATCGGCAGCATTTGTTGTGCGCGATTCGTCGTTAGCTTTTAGTTTTTCTAACTCTATTTCCTTTTCTTTCATACGGAACGCGTGAGCTTCCTTTTCCCTCTCCCTATCTAATTTTTCTTTTTCCCTTTCCCTTTCTCTTTTTTCCCACTCCTCGAACTTAGCCAGGACGAACGTTGGTCGATCATCAGGCCTGATACCTATTTGGTCTGCTAGCTCGTTGAGCTCGCGAATTTTGATAGATTTAGCTGATTCGGCTTTTGATCTAGTGCCTTCAGCCATTTTTGTGGGATAGAGGTGATGGGGAAATGTGCTCAGAAGCTGAAGCGGGTGAGAGGCTAACTGAATATTTATTTAATTATGTCTTCACCTGTGTTATTGTCTAAATATGATACAACAATTATATAATTAATATAATATACTATACAGCATTGACATAATCAAACCATAACGAGCAATATGTAGTTATATGTTATCAATATATATATGTATATAGGGTCTAGTGGGTGGAAATTTTTAAACGTTCTGCTTATTGCCTTGTGCCTATACTGAATGAGTTAGGGTTTTGTGATCCCGGACTAGGCGTCACAGTTTACCCCCGTTGTGGTGGAATAAGTCCGCCGATCGGTCCGTTTGCACTTCCCGATGGGGACGATGGCCTGCGACTCCTAGGGGTAAAGTCTTAGAGCCACAACGTGGTAAATATTTTGTTGGTATTATATAGGCACATAGACAGGCACAAGCAAAACGCAAAGCTTAATGATTTCGTAAAAGAACAAATATTTAATAAAGATTAATTAAGAGGAAATACAATCAGTGAGTGAGGGGGGGGGGGAATGTACAGGAAGATTTAGGATTTATGATAACGTTTAAGGTAATATCATCACTGGGATATTGCTCATAAAGATTCGTGTATGGTTTGCTTATTCGGCTGTCTCTCACTTATCTGTTATGCAAGGTTCTCCTTCGGGGTTGGATAAGTTGAAGCTCCGTTGTGTTGTAGCCAGTTGCTGGTGCCCTGCAGGTAGGCAGGCACTAGTGTGAGGAATATGAGGATGCCACGCGGTGGGCTTACTCCTGCGGTAGTTGCAGACCGGTCCTGGGACGTCAGCCTGGAATGCCTTCGGTTCGGTTTGAGGGTGATGAGTGACTCACCCTCAACGGGAATGTGTGGAGAGCTGCTGAGGTCTGCCTTCAGGCAACAAAACACGCCAGCCCTGGTGTAGGAGGCTATGAAATGAGACATGAGAGGAGCCTGAATTATTAAACCATACGGGCTGGTTGGCGAGGGGCGCATCCTTGATAGGAGCGTCTCCCTCAGGCTAACTACGATACTTGTCAACAACATTTTTACTAGGTCTAGTAACAAATGCTGTACAAATAATACAATAATAATAATACAAATACAAATATAAATGTACAAGGCAGGGGCATAAATGAGGAGGGGAACAGGGGGACCATATTACAGGGTTGTAGCCCCTGTGACCTCATTGACCCACAGGTAAACAAGTCCGCGGTCACTCGTGACCAGAGGACCGTGACAAGAAGAAGGGAGGGGGGGTGCAAAAGGGCACATAACCATGCAGGTCGACAAGCTGAAAATAGTGGGGTAGACACGCGAGACTGATTCTCGGGCCTAAGGATGCATGGTAACAGCACAGTATGTGCATAGCCAAAACAAGCATAATCATAATGTATATATATGTGCACATATACAGGTACATATGCACAGGTAAGAAAATAATCTAGACGTGAGTAAGTCCAGATGAATATGGATATGAATAAATAACAAATGCATAAATAAATATTAGGATTAACTAAATTGTAAGGTGGATGTCCACCGTTGGGAATACAGTCAACATTGACGAGTTATTAAGGAACACATGTTCATAGAGATTTACAAATATAATATTTGGAAGCAAACAAGTATTAACATGGTAATGATACATGAACTTAAATGTTACAGGCGAAGACACACTAAATAATAATGATAAAGTTTTTCCAACTCACCCGCTTTGCCTTACACAAGTTCCCAAATGAATCGTTGACTTGAGAGTCTTCTGACTTCTCAGTGATTCTGATCTAGAATGGCATTAACCTGAAACTTTCGTCTCCGGCTTTTATAGGTTCCCGAACGGTATGTTAAGAGTAGTGATGATCCAATGGCCAGCGAGTCTTTTGAGTTTAGAATTGTTAAATTGGACCAATCTTTTCATTTGGGGCTCATTCACCTGACTTCTTTAACCCGCGACCCGGGGGGGGGGGGGGACGAAGGAGGATGAAAGCGGAACCATACCATAATTATCAGGCTGGACCATCGCTCGACGGTACAGCGGACGGAAACGATTTGAATAGCCCTGGGCGTTAGGAGTGTCGACTCAAAGGGATGTACGTGGACACCAAATTTTAATGTCCCTGGACTTTATGGTTGCTTGCTTTTGTTTCGGCGTTTGGGGCGTAACTTTCAATTTTAATGTTCCTGAACTGAACGGCTGCGTACGTTTGTTTCGGCGTCTGGGTGTAACTTGGGATGTGTGTTTATGGCCTATAATTTGGGGGTTGGATCTAACCTTGGTGTAATAGATTGTTTGTGTTCTACCCTGGTCAGTTTAGTATTGAGAAGGGACGCGTTTCGTCACAGTGTGGATGACAGACCTAGGACCTATAGCTGTGTGTGTAGTAGATGTAACAGTGTGAATGACAGACCTAGGACCTATAGCTGTGTGTGTAGTAGATGTAACAGTGTGGATGACAGACCTAGGACCTATAGCTGTGTGTGTGGTAGATGTAACAGTGTGGATGACAGACCTAGGACCTATAGTTGTGTGTGTAGTAGATGTAACAGTGTGGATGACAAACCTAGGACCTATAGCTGTGTGTGTGGTAGATGTAACAGTGTGGATGACAGACCTATGACCTATAGCTGTGTGTGTAGTAGATGTAACAGTGTGGATGACAGACCTAGGACCTATAGCTGTGTGTGTAGTAGATGTAACAGTGTGGATGACAGACCTAGGACCTATAGCTGTGTGTGTAGTAGATGTAACAGTTGGATGACGGACCTAGGACCTATAGCTGTGTGTGTAGTAGATGTAACAGTGTGGATGACAGACCTAGGACCTATAGCTGTGTGTGTAGTAGATGTAACAGTGTGAATGACAGACCTAGGACCTATAGCTGTGTGTGTAGTAGATGTAACAGTGTGGATGACAGACCTAGGACCTATAGCTGTGTGTGTAGTAGATGTAACAGTGTGGATGACAGACCTAGGACCTATAGCTTTGTGTGTAGTAGATGTAACAGTGTGGATGACAGACCTAGGACCTATAGCTGTGTGTGTAGTAGATGTAACAGTGTGGATGACAGACCTAGGACCTATAGTTGTGTGTAGTAGATGTAACAGTGTGGATGACAGACCTAGGACCTATAGCTGTGTGTGTAGTAGATGTAACAGTGTGGATGACAGACCTAGGACCTATAGCTGTGTGTGTAGTAGATGTAACAGTGTGGATGACAGACCTAGGACCTATAGCTGTGTGTAGTAGATGTAACAGTGTGGATGACAGACCTAGGACCTATAGCTGTGTGTAGTAGATGTAACAGTGTGGATGACAGACCTAGGACCTATAGCTGTGTGTGTAGTAGATGTAACAGTGTGGATGACAGACCTAGGACCTATAGCTGTGTGTAGTAGATGTAACAGTGTGGATGACAGACCTAGGACCTATAGCTGTGTGTAGTAGATGTAAGAGTGTGGATGACAGACCTAGGACCTATAGCTGTGTGTAGTAGATGTAACAGTGTGGATGACAGACCTAGGACCTATAGCTGTGTGTGTAGTAGATGTAACAGTGTGGATGACAGACCTAGGACCTATAGCTGTGTGTGTAGTAGATGTAACAGTGTGGATGACAGACCTAGGACCTATAGCTGTGTGTAGTAGATGTAACAGTGTGGATGACAGACCTAGGACCTATAGCTGTGTGTGTGGTAGATGTAACAGTGTGGATGACAGACCTAGGACCTATAGCTTTGTTTGTAGTAGTTGTAACAGTGTGGATGACAGACCTAGGACCTATAGTTGTGTGTGTAGTAGATGTAACAGTGTGGATGACAGACCTAGGACCTATAGCTGTGTGTGTGGTAGATGTAACAGTGTGGATGACAGACCTAGGACCTATAGCTTTGTGTGTAGTAGATGTAACAGTGTGGATGACAGACCTAGGACCTATAGTTGTGTGTGTAGTAGATGTAACAGTGTGGATGACAGACCTAGGACCTATAGCTGTGTGTGTAGTAGATGTAACAGTGTGGATGACAGACCTAGGACCTATAGCTGTGTGTGTAGTAGATGTAACAGTGTGGATGACAGACCTAGGACCTATAGCTGTGTGTAGTAGATGTAACAGTGTGGATGACAGACCTAGGACCTATAGCTGTGTGTGTAGTAGATGTAACAGTGTGGATGACAGACCTAGGACCTATAGCTGTGTGTGTAGTAGATGTAACAGTTGGATGACGGACCTAGGACCTATAGCTGTGTGTGTAGTAGATGTAACAGTGTGGATGACAGACCTAGGACCTATAGCTGTGTGTGTAGTAGATGTAACAGTGTGGATGACAGACCTAGGACCTATAGCTGTGTGTGTAGTAGATGTAACAGTGTGGATGACAGACCTAGGACCTATAGCTGTGTGTAGTAGATGTAACAGTGTGGATGACAGACCTAGGACCTATAGCTGTGTGTGTAGTAGATGTAACAGTGTGGATGACAGACCTAGGACCTATAGCTGTGTGTGTAGTAGATGTAACAGTGTGGATGACAGACCTAGGACCTATAGCTGTGTGTGTAGTAGATGTAACAGTGTGGATGACAGTCCTAGGACCTATAGTTGTGTGTAGTAGATGTAACAGTGTGGATGACAGACCTAGGACCTATAGCTGTGTGTGTAGTAGATGTAACAGTGTGGATGACAGACTTAGGACCTATAGCTGTGTGTGTAGTAGATGTAACAGTGTGGATGACAGACCTAGGACCTATAGCTGTGTGTAGTAGATGTAACAGTGTGGATGACAGACCTAGGACCTATAGCTGTGTGTAGTAGATGTAACAGTGTGGATGACAGACCTAGGACCTATAGCTGTGTGTGTAGTAGATGTAACAGTGTGGATGACAGACCTAGGACCTATAGCTGTGTGTAGTAGATGTAACAGTGTGGATGACAGACCTAGGACCTATAGCTGTGTGTAGTAGATGTAACAGTGTGGATGACAGACCTAGGACCTATAGCTGTGTGTGTAGTAGATGTAACAGTGTGGATGACAGACCTAGGACCTATAGCTGTGTGTGTAGTAGATGTAACAGTTGGATGACGGACCTAGGACCTATAGCTGTGTGTGTAGTAGATGTAACAGTGTGGATGACAGACCTAGGACCTATAGCTGTGTGTGTAGTAGATGTAACAGTGTGGATGACAGACCTAGGACCTATAGCTGTGTGTGTAGTAGATGTAACAGTGTGGATGACAGACCTAGGACCTATAGCTGTGTGTAGTAGATGTAACAGTGTGGATGACAGACCTAGGACCTATAGCTGTGTGTGTAGTAGATGTAACAGTGTGGATGACAGACCTAGGACCTATAGCTGTGTGTGTAGTAGATGTAACAGTGTGGATGACAGACCTAGGACCTATAGCTGTGTGTGTAGTAGATGTAACAGTGTGGATGACAGTCCTAGGACCTATAGTTGTGTGTAGTAGATGTAACAGTGTGGATGACAGACCTAGGACCTATAGCTGTGTGTGTAGTAGATGTAACAGTGTGGATGACAGACTTAGGACCTATAGCTGTGTGTGTAGTAGATGTAACAGTGTGGATGACAGACCTAGGACCTATAGCTGTGTGTAGTAGATGTAACAGTGTGGATGACAGACCTAGGACCTATAGCTGTGTGTAGTAGATGTAACAGTGTGGATGACAGACCTAGGACCTATAGCTGTGTGTGTAGTAGATGTAACAGTGTGGATGACAGACCTAGGACCTATAGCTGTGTGTAGTAGATGTAACAGTGTGGATGACAGACCTAGGACCTATAGCTGTGTGTGTAGTAGATGTAACCTATTGAAAAGGGGGGGGGGGACCATCCATGACAGACTGGCTGGCTGTACTAAAGGTGTTGTTGATAAAATGGTTTGTTATAGTGTCTTGTGGTTTCTTTTTGAATGAGTAATTGAAACATGTGGGACCTTGCATCTATATAAAGGCTTGTAGTTTATTAATAAAGTAAGCTGCTTAACAATGAGTTGAGTTTCTTCAGTTGAGTTTCTGTATGCTGAAAGAACAAGAGAACATAACTAATACAGTATAAGAACATTGAAGTATTTCATTTAAAATCCAACTCAAATAACAACCAAAAAAAAAAACCCAGCTCAAATGAACTGATTATTTGACAAAACAACAAAAAAAAAAGTACCTTGGTCTGCCATGGTCTGCCATCACTGTTGACACTTTGTTCTAGATAGAATATTTGTAGCAATTTAATCAATATTTTTTCCTTTCTAGCGAAAATATCGTGTTACTGTCAGTAGAAACACTCAACCAAGGTGGAACCAAGGCAATGGATGCCTAGTAGGGATCAGCCGACCGTTAGCCCCTCACTAGCACACACAGATTAGTTGTTTACCTTGAAGCCTTCTCTGATCTATCTTATATATAACTTTTTAAAAAACTTTCTTTGAAGCCTAAAGATTCATAGGGAAGGCAATATGTGATCACTTTTGTGAGATAGATAGATAGATAGATAGATAGATAGATAGATAGATAGATAGATAGATAGATAGATAGATAGATAGATAGATAGACAGACAGACAGACAGACAGAAGACAGACAGACAGACAGACAGACAGACAGACAGACAGATAGATAGATAGATAGATAGATAGATAGATAGATAGATAGATAGATAGATAGATAGATAGATAGATAGATAGACAGACAGATAGATAGATAGATAGATAGATAGATAGATAGATAGATAGATAGATAGATAGACAGACAGACAGACAGACAGACAGACAGATAGATAGATAGATAGATAGATAGATAGATAGACAGACAGACAGACAGACAGACAGACAGACAGACAGACAGACAGACAGACAGACAGACAGACAGATAGATAGATAGATAGATAGATAGATAGATAGATAGATAGATAGATAGATAGAGAAAGCGATGGGAAGACATCAATAAAGAATGGACGGGCCTGCCATTGAAAGAGATTCTATCCAAGGCAAAAGACAGACAGGAAAGGAGAACGACGGTCAACAGATCTTGAGTGGTGCCCCAACGGTTCAACAGACTAAGGAATAGGTGAAGGTGAGATAATAAAGAGATGAGGGGGGAGAGAGGGTGCGAATAGAAAAGAGAGTGCGAGAGAGAGAGACAGAAACAGAGAGAAAGAGAGAGAGAGAGAGAAGAAAGAAAGGTAGAGCGAGAAAAAGGGAAAGAGAGAAGAGAACTACGTCCTTCGATGTGTCAGTCTGGTCATGCATGCATAAACTCTGCTAAGTCATTGACTATTGAAGACCACTTGTACGAATTTGTCCCAGCATATGGAAAAGGAAATGTGCCTTTATCTTGATGTCTTTCTGAGCATTTTTATTAGGTTTTGTTTTTGTATTTGAAGTTAGGGTTCAGTCTATGCATTATTACTGCTTTACTTCTATCTAGAAGAGTCCCTAACTTTAGAGATTTTAGCTAGGGTGTGGGGGCAGAGAAGGGGGGGGGTCCAAATTTGAAAATCCCCCCGGGCCCCTACTTGAGGGAAGTCCCCCAAATGAGTGTCCGAAATTTGTTATTACAAATAAATATTACGCCATTATCTCATGTCGTGATGTTGAATGTCAAAGCTCCTCCCCCCCCCCAACTGGCCCCCAAATCCCTAGCTAGGCCACTGTTTATCTTATCTCATCTTATATAATACAGAAGTTACTTCAAAAAAGATGCTTACGTCCTACACGCCATGCATTTAGTCATGCATATTAACCAATGACTTAAATTCTGCCAAGTCACTGGTTTTCCTGGCTGGCTTAGGCAACTCATTCCATGCTCTAATAGCACTAGGGAAGAAGGAGTATTTGAGCCATTTGTTATTACAGTTTCTTCTCCCCCTATAAATAAATCCTGAATCCATTGGTGTCATGTACAGTAATTCCAAACTATTATGAGGAAATAGCTGTGCTTATCTTGATTGGAACCCACAAGGAAAGAGGAAAAAGGGCACGCCCAAGCAAACCTGGAAGAGGTCAGTCATCTGTGAAGCTGAGGATACTGGAATGGCATGGGAGCAGATGAATAAAACTGCTCAGAACTGGAGTTCGGTGGAGAGATGTGGCTGCGGACCTATGCTCCCCTGGGAGTGCACAAGGATTAAGAAGAAGAAATACTGTGCTTATGTAACAATCTCTTGACCATTTGACCAGGGTAGTCTCAGTAGTATTTTGTTAGTAAATCAAAACAAGCAACAAATTCGAAAGAGAATATAAAGTAGTTAACATTAAATCCGTAATAAATTCTACACCATTAGTTATTTAACGAAGGGAGGCTGAACACTGATAACATTGATATTAAAACATGATAACCTTCTCTTCCCTTAGGCTACGTAAACGGTACAGGAAGATTATCGCCTGGATGTTACCTGCGTGTCAAACCAGGAGATACCTTGTGCTGCACAGGTGGGAAAGCAATAAGGAGTGCATCCAGTAAGTCGTTAACCCGAGTGAATGACTGACAAGTAACTAGAGACTCCCAGACAGTTATGTGTCAAACACTTTTGGTTACAGTAACTCTCTGGAACTAATTGTTCTCCTTCAGTTTTCTGTTCACAGTAACAATTTCTGTCTTCACAATACGGAAGTATGGATAAGCTAGATTATTTTGTTATAATTTCTGTGCATTTTTAGCATGGAAGAATCGAATTTCTTAGCTCTTTAGATTGTAGCATATGGTTTTATTTATTCTGTAGTTGGCAACAGTGATCTTTCAATATTTTTATATATATATATATATTTTTTTAATTTAACATTTTTATCTCGTGCATTTATTTCAATATCCTTACTAATCTCCCTTTCCCTTTTCTCTTGTTTCCGTTACATCCCTCCCCCGCCCCCCATCCCCCACACACACATTTCTCCACATCGCTTTATCTACTTTTTTTCTCTTTCTGTAATTAATTGCGTAAGATTGCAAACCAAATCTTAAAATGTAAATAAAGAGAAGATTGCTGTGATCATGGAACTATACATAGTTCCATGCTGTGATCAACTGAGGAATGGAAATTCCCTATCTTAAAATTATGTTTGTCTAAGAAATGTGTTACATTTTTTTTTATTAATTTGATAGTGTTTCATTGGCTACTTATTGTAGATGATAATGTTTCATTGGCTACTTATTGTAGATGATAATGTTTCATTGGCTACTTATTGTAGATGATAATGTTTCATTGGCTACTTATTGTAGATGATAATGTTTCATTGGCTACTTATTGTAGATGATAATGTTTCATTGGCTACTTATTGTAGATGATAATGTTTCATTGGCTACTTATTGTAGTTGTATAGAACTTTAAGCACTAAAGAAAAATCCATTCTATTTTAAGAACGTGAATCATTCTTAAGCTTCCATTCTGGCGTACATTAGAGACTGCACCAGCCAAGACGACCATGTCTGCAGACTAATTACTTCCTGCACCCACTTCTAACCCTAACTTCACTCTTACAAATGTGCCAATCAATAATTTATACGTGGCGAAGAAACGAAATACTCTCAATAGTTGGGAGGCAACGTTCCCAGATCTATAACAACAACAATGCAATGGAGAGTGTATGTCCACTGTATGTGCATGTTTACTGCGATTAAAGGTGTGCGGACGGTTTGGTTGTGTAGACTGAATAGATTCTGATAAAATCACGAGTTGGATGTCGTACTTCAATAAATAGAGGTGTGTTAGTTGAAGAGAGGAGACAAGCGAGAGACGTCTGACAGAAAGACACGTATTTTACAAAGCTTAATTAACTCACTCTGTCTGTTTGGTTAAAAAGTGTGTACACGTTATTTCTCCCACACCCATTCTCTGATCAAGCTGAAATTTCGCACAATTATTCATTGACATAGACAAGACATGAATACATTTTTAAAAGTAACCAATTAGACAATAAATTACTGGTAATTCTTCAAAAAAGAAGATGATTACGTCCTACGCTTCGTGCATTTAGTTATGCATATTAACCAATGACCTAAACTCTGCCAAGTCACTGGTTTTCCTGGCTAGCTCAGGCAAACCATTCCATGCTCTAATAGCGCTAGGGAAGAAGGAGCATTTGTACAAATTTGTCCTAGCATATGGAACGCGGAATGTGCCTTTATCTTTGTGTCTTTCAGAGTATTTTATTAAATTTTGTTTTTGTATTTGAAGATTATGATTCAGTGTTTTATATATAATTGCTACTTTACTTTTAAGTCTTCTATCCTGAAGGCTTTCTAAATTTAGTTTATTTTACTAAAGGTGTTACTCTAGTCAAATGTGAATATTCGTTTGTTATAAATCTCACTGCTCTATTTTGTGTCTGTGGCTAAATTTGTTGGGTTTAGTCCCGTTAAATAACTGTCAACGCTATATCCTCCTCATACATTCTCTTATCAAATTGATACTTGAAACAATTATTTATTGTACCTAACAAAACATCAATCAATAAACGAAAAACTCAATTAGTCAATTAATTATTGATAATTATTTGTTTGATATGGAATAAGGTAAATAGCTTGTGCATTATTGGGAGATACAGTTTTAAGGACGAGTTCTTCTTTAGATAAGCTTTTTAAAAACGTTTTTATGTTTTGCTTGTTAGTGAGTCAGAACTTGTTTAAAGTTACATTTTACCTAGTGTTGCTACATGCATCTATATTAAAATTTAAAGCTGCGTATGTGTATAAATAAAAGTGTTATTCAAGTTTGTTTTCAAAGAAGACTATTTTAGTTTATGTATAAGTTCTTCATTAATAATATAATACGCCTACACCAATTTAGTTACCCCAGCTGTCTGGAGCTATAACCCAACGACCGAGTAACAACTCTCAATATTCTCACATGCGATTTTTCATGCTTCCAACCCCCCCCCCCCCACACACACACACACTTTCCTTTGGCTAATTCCTTAAACGTTGATTACTTTAAATAACGACATTGCTCGTACGTCAGCCCCATTAGCACGTACACTACTCACGGTATTGGTGAACTACTCACGGTATTGGTGAACTACTCACGGTATTGGTGAACTACTCACGGTATTGGTGAACTACTCACGGTATTGGTGAACTACTCACGGTATTGGTGAACTACTCACGGTATTGGTGAACTACTCACGGTATTGGTGAACTACTCACGGTATTGGTGAACTACTCACGGTATTGGTGAACTACTCACGATATTGGTGAACTACTCACGATGTTGGTGAACTACTCACGGTGTTGGTGAACTACTCACGGTGTTGGTGAACTACTCACGGTATTGGTGAACTACTCACGGTATTGGTGAACTACTCACGGTATTGGTGAACTACTCACGGTGTTGGTGAACTACTCACGGTATTTGGTGAACTACTCACGGTATTTGGTGAACTACTCACGGTGTTGGTGAACTACTCACGGTATTGGTGAACTACTCACGGTATTTGGTGAACTACTCACCGATTGTGAAGTTTGGCCAGCTAACGAACAGATGAAATCCACAGCAGAATCTTATTCGAAGTACACCACTTGTCTTATTATGACAGTATTCTCCCTTGTGTTTGCAGATGCTGCTTTTAAAATTTCCAAACCGATAATCAATACTACACGACCACTAATATAGTTGTAATTTCTGCTCACTTCAGTTCTATCCACTGCTCATTGTGGGGAAGTAAAGCGCGCGCGTGAGAAACTGGAGAAACAAGTGGGGGGGGGGGAGGGGGCGTGAAGGGATGGCCGGTGGTAGGAAAGAGTTCAATGGTGTTCTATTCACGAAGATCAGTCAAATGAAGAGGATTAGTTAGCCCCCCTTTTAGTTTCCAAATGTATCTCTGACACTCCATCAGCGCCCTCTAGTGAAAGAGTAGCCTCTTGGTGTCAAGTGCTAATGAATGAAGGGGGGAAGAAATGGGTGACTACTGTGTTCTTTAAAGAACGATATCAAGTTGTAATTGACGAAATGATTATGTTATTGAGTTTTCATTACGTTATGCTCAAAGTATTGTATAGGCCTAAAATCTAACTTATGTCAATAAATTGCATTTTTTTTTTGGCAAATACGAAAAGTGATCGAAATAGAAACGAAAAGAAACACCAACTCAAAATCGGCCCCCGAAGTGGTCCACCCAGGCAGGTAAAGGGCAGGTTTCAATATTCTCAGAAAGAACATCAGAATGAAATTCTATCAAAGACAAATGACAAAGAAAAATGGAGAAAAAAGGTTGACAGATCTTGTGTGGTGCCCCAGCGGTCCAGCAGACCAAAGGATATGTGAAAGTGAATGTGAAGTTTAATGCGAACCTCGCTTAACTGATGTCTTATAATGAATAAATAATTGATATGATTGTTTTGTAAAACTTACCAAATTTAAAAATACAAATAAAAAAAAAATTTTGTTGACAAAAAATGTAAAACTGTTTGCATAAATATGTTTAAAAATATGGTAATTGCTAGTCTCCCCTACTAAAGAGCCTCACGTGTGTGTTACTATTAATAGTGAATAGCTGTAAAAGTGGTGTATTGTTATGAAAAAAATACGTGCATAAGTATTTTAAAAATTAGATTTTTCGCTTTCAGAAAAGAAAAAAGTAGCCGTTGCATCAGAACTTTGAATGGTCTAAAATATCGTGATGTCCGATTTTCATTTTCTCTTCTAGTTTCTGAGATCTAAACGGAACGGACAGACAGGCCACACAAAACTAATAGCGTCTTTTCCCCTTTCGGGGGCCGCTTAAAAAAAAAAAAGAAAGAAAAACAAAAGAAAAAGAAAGAAAAACAAAAGAAAGAAAGAATGTGTATGAGAGACTGTGTAAAGAGACGAAAGTCTAGCTAGTTTGGTCACGCTGTAAGACATGAATCACTCACAAAGTCATCATTCACATTCAAGCTACAATGGAGAGAGCACGAAGAAAGGGTCGTCCATAGAGAAGCTGGCTGGACAACGTGAAAGAATGGAGCGGCCTCTCTCTGATATTCTGCTAACAACAGCTGCAAACCGGAAATAGTAGAGAGATTTGGCTACGCTGTCACAGCATCCTTCGACGAAAGTCAAGGGACAGATGAGACGTGTAGGCCTACATCACAGAGGTAATCATATTGATATATCGTACAGAGGTGTGGTCCTTGTTGATTTGCCAATAAGCATACGTAAAAATCTTGAGCTAAACTAACCAAAGACGGTTGACTAGAATAGTAAACGCTGTGTGGTATGAACCACTTGGCTACCTATTGTTATGGAGTGTGTATGTGTTGATTTCTATGGTGACGGGAAGAGATTAGCTATTAATCGTGAATGGTGCAAGATAAGCGTCATTGTCATCAGCGGTTTAGAAAGGACAGACGACTCCAGAACGCCATAGTAAAAAAGTGTGTTTTTCTAGTGTATTTCATTTTGTTCAAAATACCATTTTATATTATTACTAAAGTCTACCAGGCTACATTTTTTTTCTTTATGTCTCAAGTTGACTTTATTTATATTGTAATAAATATTATATTCAGTCTTGTTCACACAAAGAAGCTACTAAAGTTTTATAAGTTAAGATATAATACGCCTACACAGGTTTAGTTGTCTACCAGCAGTTTGTTGCTACAAGTCAACGACTGTCCACAACACCTGTAACTCCTCATTCCAGTAATTCATTCGATCGGAAAAGCAGATCGAGATTGTTGTCTGTTTTATGGGTTTCATTCTCGATGGAATGAATTCTTGGTCTGATCTTGTCATAGTATTTAGAACAAGAAATCATTTTTAATGTAAATAAATCTAAAAAAAACATATGTTTCAACATTTCCAAACCAACACGATGGGCTCAGGTCAAATTAAAGAAGCAAATATGAAAACGGTTCAAGTTGTGTTGATGGCCTTGCAGGGTTCATTATAAATTCCTTACATATAACTAAAATATATAGGACAGAAACAACTTTATAATTTAAGGTAATGTACTTTTATAAGATTTCTAACTGATATTCTAAAAGTGAAATCAAAACAGTTGGTTTTTTAAAGCTACAGATTTTTGTTTGCGTGTATGTACGTGTGTGTGTATGTTCTAGGTAAGTAACTCAACCAATCAAAACATGTTTTCATAAGTATGTATATATTTGTTTAGAAAATAAATAAAAGCAAATATACAAAATACTTTCCTACAGTGAGATGATATACACAGATATATTTATAGTTTAATTGGTCTACATTGTGTACAGCTGCCAAGATCAAAGTGTTTACTGATAACAACTTCAAATTCATTCTTACCAAATTAAAACATTTGAACAAGTTCAAAACACAAGGCCAAATTACTATTATATTTCTAATACCACTAAAAAAAAGTCATTAAAACATGTTTAGTATTTACAAAAGATTTGAATGGAATTGGCAATCCTGCAGTAAAAAAGATTAGTACATCACCCACTCTCCTGCAAGACATCATGGAGTAACTGTAAGACTTATTTCATGTGGTTGCACAGTTATGAATAAAATAAAAAGTATCAGAAACAGGTTCAATTGTATCTGTGATCAGGGGCATTAATTGTAATGTTTGTATTCTCATTAATTTTTTTTTTTATGCATTACTCTTGAGCTTAGAACAAGCCAGCAATCACTGACATAAATTTGAAACAAAATGGCTGACATATCCAGAGCATTGTCATCATTTTACATGAAGATATTTTTAAAGACAAAATCATCCTTTAACTTGAGACCAAACAAAATGTATTAGAATATTTAAGACATTAGACTTCAATAACACAAGAGAATTGATAAACTACTTGGCACTAAAATGATAGTATTTGAAAAAGATGAAAGTAAAATGGACACATAATTCACTAAGCTGACCTTGTGACAAGTAATTTTTTTTATAAGCTGCATGGCTATGTTCAGAGGTATATATAAACATTACTAAAATTGAACTCATTAAACTCAATGATAATGAATGTTTGAAATGAGCATTCTGCCTTGAGCAGTTTCCAAAGGTTCTAAACTTTACATAATTATACAGGACCAAACATTTATTTGCATGATGTCAGCTGAATTTATGTCTTCATAGTGAGAAATGACAGTCAAGAACTATCACAATAGACCTTTGGTTCAATCATTCAGCAATCTATTCATTCAGACTGATGTCATCATTCAGAATGAGCCAGACCTACACGTGATAGTTGGATGCAGCAATTAAGGCATTAAGTATGTTGTCATTATCGCTGTTACTACATCAACTTCATAATTTGTGACCCATAAAGAAAAAAGGTCAAACAAAAACAAAACACTGACCAACTCAATGTCTACTTACTAATACCATTATGTCTATACTAAACAAAAACAAACAAAAAAATCATTTAGTAGCATGTCCTCCCAAACTGCAGAGAAATATCTACTGAAAGAAGTCAATACTCTGAAACAAAACAAAACGTTCTTGAAGGTATTTTTCTCAATAATGACTTACATTTTAAATGTTTTCCATTATAACCATCTCATCTAATTATTAGGCTTGAAAGTAAGCAGTATTTTGTTCTAAATTTGAACATTTCTTTGTACCATAACCAATTCATAGTTTCTTATTAAAAAAGATATGGTGAATTATTCTAGATCAGGGGTCACTACAGCATTGCCATAGAATGTATGCTAATCCATTAGGTCCAGAAATTGTGAGTCAATTCTAATTAGCAAAAAACAATTAATTATGCATACTTTATTAGCAAGCTTTGAAAAACAACAACATTAATTAAAAATAAAAGTGTGTTGTTTTCCTCCATACAATGTTTCAATAACTCTAATAAATATCGAGTAAGATAAAAAATTGATGAATTATTCATTATAAAATTTCAATGATAATATGACAGCCTATGCTATTAAGTTTTGCCTCAAATAACACAAAATTTATACCATATTCGAGTGTAATCCACTTTTAATCATCATAAAGTGCTGTTCTTTTTTTTTTTCAAATTATTTTTAGCCTATTTGTATTATTATCATCGTTTTAATATTTGCACCATTGATGACATTTATTGATACATTGCATAAAATAAGAAAGAAATCAAAATGAAAGTAAAACATTTTGTTTAAAAACAAAAGACTTACTAAAACTGACAGCATTTAACAGTGATACAATAAGTTTAAATTTTGTAACATATGAAGTTTAAATTGTGTTAATGGGGGGAAAAAATCTGATAAGGGAGCTTTCAAATACTGTTATAAATAGTTTTTTTCTTTGTTACAGCTTTTTTGGAGATTTCCACTTTCAAAGAAATACAATTTCAAAGCATTTAATTTATTAAAGGCCAAAAAACAACAGAAAATATTTCAAAACAGGCTCTGGACTGAAACTCACAGGGGAAGATAAAAACTGAGAGATTGAAAAAAAAATTGGAGAAGGTCTTGATAAGAAGAACAAGAAGCAAAGACAGCAGGATGGACATGGACTCAAAGGGAAGTTGCCCAGAGCCCAATGCCAAAGTTCTGTTGCTGCATGTGCTCCAGTGGGAGTCAAAAGTATTAAATCAAGTCAATGAACTACACAGCTGAACTAAATTCAACTGAACTAAATTCATGAAATAAAGCAAACATAAAATAACACTATCAACTCCACCTTAGCACAAATATTCAATTCTAAGGGCCCAACAAAATCATCAAAAACTAAAATTCCTTATTAAGGGAGACCCCTGTTCTAGATAATGATCATACCATAATGCCATATCATAGCAAGGATCTTATTATGGTATTTAATTTATCTATATAAGCTCCAGAACTAAAAAGTTACATATATATTTCATTGCTCTAATTGCCATACTGTACAAGCCTTCTCACAAAAATGTAGAAATTAGAGCTTGCTGCATCAACTAAATTTATTTTAAACCTTACAATGTACAACTAGACATGCATAAATACATTTTTTGATTCAAAAATTTACATTTACTAAATGCTAGATATAAATTTAAAAATGATTAGAAAAAAATGTATTCTATCTATAAATGCCGAAGATCATTCTCTAGGCCATAAAGTTTGGATTTCAAATTCTTCAGTTCTCCAACCAACTTTTTTGATCTGCCAGCTGTTTTTCTGACATTGGTCAAAACTTGCATGTCAAGGTCATCTGGTCTGCTGAAGTTCATGTCATCTGTAAATCCCAATGTCACCTAAACAAGGGGAGAAATTTAAATAGCAGAGGCTTTTAGATAATTGATGCTTTTTTTTTTTTTTTAACAGAACTGATATGAAAGTCTTTTACAATAAATCAGTATCAAAGTAAAAGTCTATCCACCATCTTTTGATGGTCTTTGTTCCATGAAAAACAAACCAAAAAAAAAATCTCATGGTATTTATATGTTTCAGCCTGATTACAGCTGTAGGTAATGCAAGTGTACAGGTGTTTGGGCAGAGTTTGTGTTGATAATGTGAACACATGACAACAAGGTGATAAATACAATGGACCTCATAACACCAATCGTAAACAAGAAACATCTCTTCTATACAATTTATGACCTAATTTGAATCAAACAGGGATATCACATGACAGTTGTTTTTTTTCGTTGTTTTATCAATGGTCATCAGTTGACCATTCATTTTGGTGAATGAGGTCCATTTAAAACACTGACCAGAGAGATGGTTGTGTGAGAGTATGTTAGGGCTAGGCATCATTACCATTTTGGAGTTCTTTCAACCCTTTGTTAAAGCTTTCTTTTATTTTACAAAATTTCTTATTCAATTTCCTAAGATTAAAAAATGTATTAAACTATTATTTATTACAATTAAAACCTGTTGAAATTAGTACTAGATAAGACAAGCAAAAGGCAACAAATAAATTCCAAACTGACCTTATACAATTGTTTTTCTACATCCTTCAGTCGTAATCGTAAGTTTTTGATGTCATTTCTAAAACCTTCCACCTCAAGATTTCTTCTACGTTCTAAATCTTGATACCTAGAATTCATGAGCTGTAGCCTGCTGGTCATTTTTTCACTGCGATCCTTGAATTAAGCAGAAGTAGATTTTTTGTAAGAAATTTTTTTTAAATGCAGAAATAAAATACAACACTGTTCTACTTTGAATAAGGGACATAATGTTTGAGAAAAAACAGCTACTTACTTGGAAAACTTCTCTGGTTACGTCCCCTTCTTCTCTCAGCCTTGAAAGTTCGTCTTCCAACTGAATGACTTGCTCTCTATAATTTTCTGCCAGTTTCTGACTTTGTTGGAGTTGAAATTCTAAGGACTGAATGAAAAAAAATAAATTCAAAATTCTATTAATTCTGGTTAATTGAAACACAAGATACAAATAATTAATTTTTTTTTATATCTAAACGCATCATGTGATAGCCAACTAATTGTTTTCAATTATTGTTGAAAAGTAACACTTGAGGCTAATATTAATTTCACTTGTAAACAAAAGACTAAGCAAGAGCTGGCCTACTTATTATTTCAAACATAAGATATTGATAAATAGGTAAACTTTTTTTTTTATTTAGAAACAAACACTTAAAAATTTAAATATTGTTTTTGACTGTATTGTACAAGATGTTATTGTAAATTTCATAAATATTATTTAATTAAATTGTTAACATCTGAGAAAGTTATTTTATTTCTAGAATACCAAATTTTAAATTCCCAAACATCTTGACCCAGTAGGCATTTTGGAGAGGAAGTTCTAAATTCTTCCACATACCTTTACTTCCTCCAAATCTACTTTATGCTGGGTGAAAGACGTGTTCACCACATTGTCTCTTAGAGAAGAACTGGCTTGCTGCTTAATCACATCCATCTCACGCAAGAGCCTGTCTTTCTCTGACATCCAAGACCTTTCAATGGCACGACCCTCAAATCGTAGCTCTAGGAAGTCCTTGGTGCTGTCATACAGCAAATCTTGAGTTTTATGTAACCTAAAAATACAGGAAAACAATATTCTTTTTTTTACAAAATAATAAACCAGATGGGATGGAGGATGATCTAAAGGCCAGCCAGCCTTTTGTACAAGAGTATTTTGGGAAAGGTAGCATTAACTACAAACACATGATGCTGTTACTCCAAATTATAGTATTAAAAAATGATCAACTCTTCTGCGTGAAAAGATTATCATACAATAAAAGAGTTAGAAACTAACACTGCCTTTCTTTTGATCTGTTATGGTTGGTGTGCATCATAGTGGGGGGGAATGTGGGATAATGTGAGGTGTCCATCATAGTGGGGGGGAATGTGGGATAATGTGAGGTGTGCATCATAATGGGGGGGGGATGTGGGATAATGTGAGGTGTGCATCATAATGGGGGGATGTAGGATAATGTGCGAAGTGCATCATAATGGGGGGAATGTGAGATAATGTGAGGTGTGCATCATAATGGGGGGAATGTGGGATAATGTGAGGTGTGCATCATAATGGGAGGATGTAGGATAATGTGCGAAGTGCATCATAATGGGGGGAATGTGGGATAATGTGAGGTGTGCATCATAGTGGGGGGGAATGTGGGATAATGTGAGGTGTGCATCATAGTGGGTGGGGTAATGTGAGGTGTGCATCATAATGGGGGCAATGTGGGATAATACCAATGAGAGTGTTGGTTGAGGATGTAAGGTAAGCTGAAAAAGGAATGGACATAGGGAAACATGATTAATAAAGTATACTCTGTACACAAGATTAAATTACCCATAAAAGAACTTATTCATTGTTGCACATTATTTAATAATGTCTTGTTGGTTAGACTATACTTCAATGACAACAGAGACTTATAGGGTTAGGGTTATAGATGTACCCTTAATGTTGTGTGTGTGGGGGGGGGGGGTTGTTCAAATTTATATAGAGAAAAAAATTACAACTTTTTTTCTTTTGAAATAGAGAAAATAAGAAAAAAGAAGACCCACTTTTCTTTTGAAATAGAGAAAATAAGAAAAAAGAAACCCACTTTTCTTTAGAAAGAGAAAATAAGAAAAAAGAAGACCAACTTTTCTTTAGAAATAGAGAAAATAAGAAAAAAGAAGATCCACTTTTCTTTAGAAAGAGAAAATAAGAAAAAAGAAGACCCACTTTTCTTTAGAAAGAGAAAATAAGAAAAAAGAAGACCCACTTTTCTTTAGAAATAGAGAAAAGAAGAAAGAAGAGGACCCACTTTTCTGTCAATGTTTTAATTTTCTCTTCATCTCTTTGTCTTCTAGTTTCATATTCTTCATCCTTCACTCTTCTGTCTTCCAACAGTGCCTCTGTTTGTTCTTTGGCCAGTTTTGTTTGTTCAGCTAGTTGAGCTTGCAATGATTCAATCTGAAATTAGACAAGAAAAAAACTATCTTTAAACAGTTTGATCAATTGTCTTAATTCTTTTTTCTGAAAGAAAAATAAAGATTAAAAAAAAAAAGAAATTAAATAGTAGAGTCATTTTCAGTTATTGGCCTCTAACTTGTAAAAAGTTCTGTTAACAGATGCCAACACATGTACATAAATAAAACGTATTAGACATCTGTACAATATAAATGAGCTTTAATTAATTAACAATTAATGGAATTTGTGAACCCATACTCTATCAGTTTCCTACTAAATACAAGATGCAGATTAACGGAAAATGTCTTTTTTAAAAATGTTTATATGTATGTCCATATTATAAACATAGAATAAACAGATAAATGGAAACTGTCTTTTTAAAAAATGTTAAGTTGTTTGTCCATGTTATAAACATATTTTTTTTTTAAAAGGGCACACTTTTGAAAGACCATAAATAGCTGTCATCAACATAATTTTAACTTTTAAAACAAATGAGTTCACTAGCAGAAAAACAAAAAGAAGCTGTCATACCTATTTTTAATATGATACATGCAATGGTGAAATTTTCCTTTTTTTTGTGATCTTAACGCGAGGAACAGTACAAAACCTTTTAGCCTTTTTTCCCCATCAAATGCAGCTAAAAATAAGTTTACTTGATAAGATTACTGAACAAATGTTTCTAAGCTTAAAGAAATGGATTTACTTTCATTAAATGTAGTGATGTATTGTACTTTAGACCAAATAACAAGACATAGGCATTTACTACTACTACTAATAATACTACTAATACCAAATATAATATAATACTAATAATAACTGTACTGGTCTCTTAACTATCTTCAAGTAAATTGTTTTTATAACAGTCCATTACAGATAACAGAATAAAATAAAAGGCAGTACTCTGCAATTTTAACAAGTTGGGTGGTGGGAAAAAGAAATTAGTCAAGACAAGGCAAACAAAGATAATGGCAATGCCTTTGATTCTGATTAGGTAAACTATGCAAACTAGTTGTGACCAGCATATTTTGCCACACCTGATGCAGACAAGGCAGTTGGGTCTATTTAAAATTTCTTTATGTCTTCTGTGCCTGTCTTCTACTAGGGCTATTCTTTGGGGCCTCAAATATGTAGCCTTCATGAAAGCTCTCTGTCTTTCAGAGGCTATCTACTGCAAGCTACTTTTCTTTATGCTACTAATGCTAGTGAAGGCAAAATGCACCTGATTTGATCTTTATGGCGCTTATTGGGGGCACCTCTGTATGCCAAGCTCAAACAAAGCTAAGCTTCAAATAAATTTTTAATACTATGCATCAGAGTGACTCATTTACAGATAAAACATGATTTTCACAAAGGGAAATAAACAGAATAAGATGACTTATGAACAGTTTTACAAATGCAAATAGAGTAGTTCAATGTATTACAATGTTTTTTTTTTTCATTATTTATCAAGATAGCATAAGAAACTTTCTGCTAGTTTCAGTAAAATGTATTAAGGATATTTAAAGTACTATTATTATTCATTATTATTTTTTTGATATTTTGCTTAACTTATAATACTAATTGTCATTATGTAAAAATAAATGATACAACATATTTTGATGGATAGAGAATTGATTCTTATAAAAAGATATAAAACTATACTACTGACCTGTAATGTTAACATCTCATTTTCTTGAGCTAACTTCTCTTCTGGTAACTGAATGAGTGAAGATCTGTTGTCCGTTGAGGATTTCTTTTTACTTACTGAATTCAATGACAAAAATTAAATGAAACAGGTTACAAAGTTGTATTTGTGGCTTACAGAAGTGAAGATTGAGCTCTTAAATCTTATCTTATAAATTAAACACATTCCTTCAATGAAGAAGATAATTACTGTATTACTGTAATATTATGTAACAACACAGCAATAAGTCTGTTAAATTAAACTGATTTCCAAGATTTTGATTACTGCCAAACAAAGCAATGACTAAAAAGCTATAAATATCATAAAAAATGAACCACAGCCAGGTCTGTCTGGTTTGCTAAGTTGTTATAGATGCCTTATATCAGATAAGGAAAATAAAAGCATATAGTGAAGCAGTTGTCCTTATAAACCAAGGCCATAAAAATAAGTAAAATCTGCTTACCAATCCCATAAAACTTTGGCTATGATAGGTAAACTAACTAGCTGTTCATTTATCAATATTCAACTTTCTACTTTACTTTTTTTCTTAATAAAAAAAACTTTAAAAAAAAAAAGCAAATAGGAAACATTTTCTTGGCTGTTTACTCCATTAGTGTGACTAAACCTAGCCACATTCTCATACACACAACAACTTTAGGGAAACATTGGAGATTTACAAGCAAACATTTTGTTAATCACAGTAATCTTATCTTTGTATAAAATTTGACTTTAAAGATCCTGTTTACGCTATTTAAGTAAAATATTTAGCAAGATAGACAAAGAAAAATATATGAAATCAAGAAATGTGATTCCTATATAACGGAACCTTCAGAAAAACATAAGAAAATGAAAAGAGCAAGATTGGAAGATATTTGGAAAAAAAAAAAAATAAAATAAACAATGTCAAGGACACCATAATGAAAAATCCCAATTATCAACTTAATAATACAAATTACTTTGAGCTACAAGCTAAAAAGCCAACAGATTGATTCTATAGAGCTGAAAAAAATGATTAATTAGTTTAATACGATGATTCCCTTAACAATACTTTCCTATTCTGTACACTGGATAAAGCAAAAAGATTGCTATTTATGGATTGGTCTACATGTATGAAAATCACCAGAAGTAGTGACTACCTTTCAGCCCATTGTTGGTGATAGGTACAGCACTGTTGTTTATGTTTTCAGACTGAGATTTGGGTTTCAAGCGTTGGGGTATGATTGCTTTAGCTGGGGGCTCCTTGATGAAGTAGGTCACTTCTCCACCTTCTGTTCCACTCAGAGAAAGAAGAGTCTGTATTTTCTTTTTGTCTTCCAGTTCCCTGATCTGTAACAAATAATGCAAGGTAGAATCAGGCATGTAAGTCTATCCTGGGTTTTAATTTATGAGCCATAATTAGTTATACTTAATAGCTCTTAAATTTTAACACATAATTCATTTTATCCCCAGATATCAATAGCAATGCTAACAAGTCTCCAAATTTTCCTTAATCCATGTGTGAATAGTATATAACTAATCTGAGCAAAGTGTGATTCTAATTTTTAATTCATGTAATAAAAATCCAGTTTTCTGAGATCTAAATTTATATTATAAACCTAGAAACTCATTTTGTTAGTAAAAATTGCATGATGTATATTTTTGCTGCTTCAGGATTCTTGTTAGAATGAAATTACAACCAAAAAACAATACTAAAAAAAAAAAAGGCATTTTTAAAAAGTGAAAGTCATTTTTGTCTAAACCGTTATACCATTACTAGTCTCAAGATGAAGATTCATCCCTTATTGTTCTGAAGAAAATGTTATACATTTTTTATTTCAAAGGATTCCACAATAAATGGTCCATGGACAACTAGTTTACTATCACTTAACGCACAAAAATATGTTCACATGACAGATGGCTCAAAATGCAAACTAATTAGGATATTAGCAAGTTGTTACAATGCAGTGAACCAATTATTTTAGAACCAAATATCAGTGAGCCATTTTTTGTGTGAAACATTTTGTGTAGAAAAGTGGTGGTGAACTAATTATCTGTGAGGAAAGAATCCTTGAACCAGACGTCTTTAGACCATTTGTTGTTATTTTATCCTGATTGTTTGTTGCAAAAATTACAAAAAAGTTGACAATTGACATTTGAGGATGAGCAGTAGTTGACTAAGTTAGATTTAAATGATACAGACAGACCAAATATTTCAAGATTCTTCACTAACCTGTTAAAGAAATTGGACGGATGATTGGTTGAGCATTGATCTAGAAATCCATAATGATTTTAGGTTTGAGTCTTGTGGGCAACACAAGGATTTCTATTAAGAATTGTAGGCCAATACAGTAGTGTTAGAAATCAATCAGCTGCGTGAGATGAAGCTGAATACAAGATCTGTTGACTGGACTGTCTTTCTCCATTCCTCTGTCTTTTTTTGCTTAGATAGAATGTCCATTCTTTTAAGTTGTCTTCCCATTGCTTACTCTGTCTGTCTCTTTTTCTTTTTCCTGGTATTGTTCCCTGAAGGGAGGTTTTTGTGAGCCCTATGGACCTCATGATGTGGCCATAGAGTTTAAGATTGTTTTTTGACAGTGGTTAGCAGGTCATCATGGGGTCCTGTTTCTAATCTCTTCATTAGTGATGCGGTCTTTGTAAGTGATAACTAGGATATTTCTGCAATCTTAGTTCCATTGCTAGGATACTCTTCTCAAGATCTGCAGCCAGCGTCCAAGAATGTGGCCATGACCAGGGAGTGCATCTATCTGATTTTGGTGTTGAGGGCTATGCCTTTGTCTTTCCATATTGTTTTGAGTTTTGCATGTGTTCCTGTGGACTGTGCAATTCTGGCCAGTAGTTCAGGGTTAGTTCCTTCATCAGAGACAATAGCTCCAAGGTATTTAAAACTACTGACACTTGTCAGCTTTTTGCCACCAACACTGAAGCCCCTTTTTTAAAAAAGAATATCTACATAACTTACTTGTAAAACAGAAAATAGTGAACACAACATCCCTATTAAAGAATGTTACCTCTTGAGGAGAATCTTTACTGTAGATGTTAAATTTTGACCTCTTTGTTAAAGAAGCTGTAGGTTAGAATCAATGACTAATATAAAATCCATACCTTGAGCCTATCATTTTCTGCATACAGTCGAAGCACATGCTCCCTTTCTTGGAATAAATATATTTGCATATCACTAAGAGCTTTCTGTAATTCCACTATCTCTTCTTCTCTTTGCCGAAGCTCCCACTGCATTGTGTGCTTAAAATAAAAAATAGAAAACAAAAATAAACTTCCAAAAGTAGTCAAAAACAAAAATTTGTTTGACTTAGTAGACTTGTTTTGGCCATAAAATAGGAATATTTTTCTACAATACAATATAAAAATCTTTAAAGGTACTATTACTACGGGTAGTTAACAAATGAGACAACTGGAGATCTCTAAAAAAAAAGGGCTGTGGAATACACATTTGAAACCAAACTGCCAAAGACAAATATAGATGGCGAAAAAAGAACAGTTAGTTCTGGCTGTTAGCAAGGATTGTGTAGTCACATGAAATACTGTACTCCTCCTTAATCTCTGACCAAAACTTATAACAAAAATTAAGAAATAAATTACTACATACATATATATATATATATATATCTGGTTTTACCTGTTCTTCATATGCCATTCTGTATTCCTCCAGTTTACTGATAAGCTGACTATGCTCATCATCATATTCAGCAATTTTTTTCCTGTAATATTCCAAAAGTTCCCGGGAAGGTCGAAGATGACCTGATAAGTGATAAAAATGAGCAAATGTTAAACAACTGTAATGTTGTTTTGTTTAAAGTTAGTTCGGAAAGAAAAGTAAAAAAAAAATAAATAAATAAGTGAAGGGACAAAATAAAAGTAACAAAATTAGACAACAGATCCTAAAGTTTGAAACAATGCCATTCTTACCAAAATAGATTAGTATATTATTATCATTATAAGTAAATTCTTGAGGTTTTTGAAGATTCAAGGTCATGAAACGTGATCACTAGAAAGCCTTTTCTCTGACCAGGAATAAAAGTTTGACTCTTTAGCTATGTTTTCTGATTAAAAGATATGGAAAATGACCCATTTTTTTCTGCATGCTCTAATGAAGTCAGATGAAGTCAGATGAAGTCAAAGGGAGAGCAAGTGGTATTCCCATGGGAAGCACAATAATAACAGGAATCAAGTGTTATTTTGACTTTTTAGTGAGACTATTTTATTCTCATCCACTACAATAAACTCTGTTTTATATTATCATATTTCCATGATAAACATTTCTATGCCTATGCCACAGGTCTCCAGTTTTTAAGCACTGTAACAATATGGAATTATGAAACAAAAAAGTTGTGGAAGATAAACAAAAAATATGAACAAACCTAGCCTTTCGTTGATGCTTGGAAGCTCAGGACTGTCTTTCCCTTTTAGTTCCTCATCATCTTTATCCACAACTTTATCCACGTCTTGTAGCGGCACAGAGAACAAACTTTCATTTAATTTGCTCAAATCCAGTTTTCCTTTGATGGAAGTATTCTGAGGCATCATCAATTTTTTTTTACTGAAAGTGAAATTTAAAATAATGATGAGAAATAAAAATTAACATATGTTACTAGCATTTATACAACCCACAATTTTTTTTTTATTTTCATAGACTGACCAGGGAGGTAGAGAAACAAATTCTTTAAAATGTTATAATGACAGTCTGGTTTTTATGGCCTCTGTTCATAGTTAGTTTTAAGATTGCTAATAGATCTAATGGTTTGGCAGAGCAAGGGGCCATCACAGGTTCTTTGTGTGAAGCACTCTGAAGACAGGAATGAAGTGTTGTATGGAAACATTTCTGGTGAAGCTCTCTTTCATTTCCACCATGTGCAATGAACTCAGTTCCATATAATCATCACTTTTCCATCTCATGAATGTTTCTATGCTACTACTTGGTGAATGTTTTCCAAAAAGGTATCTTATCTCTTTTACAGATGGTTAGGATCATTCAAAATAATTAAAGTACCCTTTGGTTTGTACTCTCTGGTTGAATCAGCATCAAGCATAGCCAAAACAAGAAAATATTTATAGGTCCAGTCCTAGATCATCAAACTACAGAGATGTCAAGTCTTTTTCAGCCAGGGGGCTATTTAAATCTCTGAAATGCATGAAACTGGCCCATTCCATACCTTTTCTATTTACATTCCTCATTCTTTCACTGTGGACAAAAGCTTCAATATTTTAAAATGACCCTACTGTGTGGCCAAATGTGCCCTTAATGTTGGGCATCTGTATCTACTTTGTCCACTTTAAAATAAAGAATTTCAGTGACACATAATCTTTAATGTAGAATGTAGACAATAGATCAAAGCTTAAGTTAGTGATGTAGCAAGGTGTTCGTGGGCCCAGGTTTAAGAATATGATGGTGGCACCCTCCAATAGATTGAGTTTGATAAAGACTAATCTAGTTGTCATGTATGTATCGAGAGGTGCGGTGGCTGAGCGGTAAAGCACTTGGCTTCTGAACCGGGGTTCGAATCCTGGTGAAGACTGGGATTTTTAATTTTGGGATCTTTGGGTGCCTCTGAGTCCACACAGCTCTAATGGGTACCTGATATTAGGAGGGGAAAAGTAAAGGGCGGTTGGTCGTTGTGCTTGCCACATAATACCCTCATTAACCATAGGCCACAGAAACGGATGACCTTTACATCATCTGCCCTATAGACCACTAGGTCTAAAATGGGAACTTTACTTTTTACTTTATGTATGTATCAGTACATTTTTTAAAAGACTAAAACAACTTTCCTTTGCTGGAACTAAGTTTTTAGAAGTAATAGTATTATTACACCCATTAAAAAAAATAGTATTAAAATGCTGAAAGCTTATAGGTCTTCTTTAAAGTAAATATCAGGTATTTCGTATCAACAAAATTTTTAAAAAATATTTTTCTTATAAAATTAATTTACATTTAAAAAACATATATGTGAGAACTGTTGAACATTGCTAAAATATAGGTAGGTGTCCATAATTTGTTAAGATGAGTCCAAGTTCAAATTTCATATTATACCAGCGGATTGCGCATCAATATACAGAAACGGAATTTTTGCTTTTTCAGACATTTCATAAAAAAAACACCTTCATTGTTTACTAAACTATTTGTAGTTCTTATCAGTACATGACATGAACAGCAAATAAAACCAACGTGCTTTGTATTATAAGACTTCTTATGAAATTTTGTATCAATCTTTTAAAAAAAAAAAGTGTGACTATGTTTGAAATTCATTATGCTAAAAAAATTAGTGTATATTTAAAAATAAAAAGCCAGTCAAATCTAGTATTGAAGACACTGGTGATGATTAACATTCCATAAGCGATCTTTTGCAGCGTCTATTTTTAAGCTTTCAAAGTCTTTTCACAAATTATTTACTCCACCATAGATATTCTCTAGTTGACTTATAAATTTATCTAGATTTATCAGATGAGCTTCTAACATATTTCTCTTCAATTACGCTCACACTTTTAGACTTGACAATAGGCTGAAAAATGTACCAAGTTTTTCTCATTTTTACCCTGGTTGATGCTGCATGGCATTCTTTTTCCTTTTGGAGAACACAAGATTATTTATGTTAACACCTTAAGCTTATTAAAATATGTAAATCACATGGCTTTTAGAGCATCCTTCTTTGATGACCACCCTGTAGGACACAATGTTGTATGTCCTTTAAATTTAATTTGCCTTACTGAATTTTAGAAGCACCCATTTGTATATACTTATATACTTAGGAAAATAACATATACACATTATGCATCAAGTCATAGAAATCTGTAGCTTGTCAAACATTTTCATTTTTAAGTTGTGGTTTTGCACAGCAAACATATTGCGAAAGCATCTCCTTTGCTTGAAGTATTTCCCTGAAAGCCATTGCTCCGCCCACTTATGAGGAAGGATCCATTATATAGGCTTGGGGACTGCAGCTTATTTTTGGACAACTGATGATTTTTTCTTTGATAGTTGTATTTGTTTAAACAAGTATGCAGACTTCTTGTACACTCAATTAACATAATTGATATTTCTTTGAGTATCTCGTCAAAGGAGTTCACAAACAAGGTAAGAAACTGATGTTAATCTCATCCATTTTTTTTTTCATGCCTAAATTATTTAAATAATTATAAAAATGCACTGAACGGATCTTCTTTTCTTTTTGCTTTTTGGCAACAAATACATTGCACAACAGGTCAATAGTGTATTTTGAAACAATGTATGTAGTTTGTTATTTTTTAAGAAGTTCTTCAAACACTAGATTATGCTTGGAATTGAAAACATTATGGATAAGAATTTTCTGTACAACTCGTGTCTCCTAAATGATCTTCATTGTTGCCACCAAATTAAAGATTGTTGCCTCATACTAAATTTTTCAATCAATTAAATTTGTTATTTCTCATTTGAAGTGTCAGACTTATAATATAATAAAACAATGAATGTTAACTTGTTAAGTGATAATTCGATACATTTTAAATTCTTACAGTCAAAATTTTTCCATTTATTAAAGTGCCCTTGTGGACACCTATTCTAATTGTATTGGTCATGGGCCTGGGTTCATTGAAACCCTTTGGCGAAAGCGTTAGGATGTTATACCACTGTTCATATCTAGTCAGTCTAAATCTAGTAGACTAGATCTTAAGTTGGAGTTGGGAAAGGCCATAATTCAAAACAGAACAGGCTGAAAATTGTTCATGGTTTTGCATGTTTGAATTTGAAAATAAATAAAGCTGGCTTCTTTTTAGATTTTGATTGTGATTGATCATCCATGTTACTTTGTTAGTAATACTTATAGTAACATTACTAAGTCTAGATCTAATTGTCATAATAAATAAAATACAGATACTGAAAAACTGAAATAGATCTAGATCTAGTATTAGTATACTTTAATACTTTAAATAATCAAATACTTTGAAATGCCCAAATACTTCAAATAGCCTTATTTTATTAATTAAGCAATTAAGCCTTTTTAAGGCTTATTTATTATATTATTATTAGATTTATTAGATCTAGTTTTATTTTTAATACTAAAAATACTTATAATTATATATCTAGATTCTAATTATAGATCTAATAGGGTCTACTTAATAACTTAATAGTTAATTAATACTCGTCTAGATTGAAGATTGAGATTCTAGTGATTTAAAAATTATTTAAAATAAAATTTTTAAGTCTGAAGTTTAGAATTAGTCTAGAATCTACTTCAATTAGATCTAGATTAAATGAATGACCTAGGTAACAATGTTAAAATAAAAATTAATATCTATTTTCTAATACTAGATCTAATGAAATCTAGAGCTACATCTAAAACCTATCAGTATTAATAGCATAGATCTAATTCTTATTTCTAAATTCTAATAAATAGATTTATGGTTGCTAACCTATAGCTTGGCTGGGAAGCCATCTTGAATTATGGATAGCTTCGCACTTAAAGAAAAGTTTACTAAAATATTTTAACGATCAGCTTGTAATAAATTTCCCAATATAAAAAATGAATCTGTAAAATAAAGTAAAAATAACAGATTTAACGTTTTACTCAAAGAGATTTTTCAAAACATTATATTAATTTTGGGGTCAAATGTATGTTCAGATTGTTCACCTTTCATCCGTAAATATACAATTAAATATCAATGCGATATTTATAAATTTCTTTAAAATTAACTTTTACGCTTAAGTAATATTCTAAAAATAAAAACAAATTGCTTTTTTATCTTTTAAATACTTTATTTGGCATTGAAAGAGTTTTTTTTCAAAACATTTGTAACATTTTAGAACGTGGTCAGAACTACTTGTTTCTGTGCTCATCTATTGTTTGGTATGTTGTTAGGCACTACCAGCATTGTCAATTTCAGGATGTTGTCAATGGCTTAGTGTTGTGTTTTTTCTTGTTATGGACTTTGTATAAGTTATTGTTTTTATACTTTGTTTGTCGGCAACATGGATGCCTTCGACAACGACCCATATCTTAACTTTAAGCCTCCTCCAGAAGCTCCTGTGTTTACTCCAACCGAGGAGGAGTTCGCTGATCCGTTAGCTTATATTGCTAAAATAAGGTCGATTGGTTTACAAGCTGGTATAGTGAAAATAAAACCTCCACCGGTGAGTTTTACCTGTGAACTCATCTTATATTTGTATAATAAACTTAAAACAAATGTACATTTATCTATCCTTTTTCAATTGCCCACCACCAATATGATTTTTTGCTTTCTACGTGCCGTTTGACTGTCTTGAGATGGCGACTACGACGTCAGCCACCGTTTTCCATTCCTACATGACTATGTTGCCCACGACTGCTGGGGCCTCGTCCTCAGCCCGTGCTAGCGAAAGAAAGATGGGCTGGGTAACTGCCGACCCCTAAATCATTAAATGAATGATAAATATTAACACTATTCCTAAATAGTTATAATTTTCTTCCTTTTTTTTAGTTGTATTTTATTAAGTCCTTAAAACATTGAAAAAGTTAATTTGGAATGTCAAAAAAATAAATAAATTATTTTTAGTTCAATTCCAGATTTAGAAAGAATGAAGAAAATACATTTTGATTAGTTTCTAACAGGGCTAACTAACTGGTTGCAGCTAGATTCTAAATCTAGATCTACCATTATTGCCATTATGAGTGGTCTTAGTTTATACCTAAAATGTAATGGGATGAAACAGTATTACACAAGACTGCTATAAATTAGTTGATAAAAATTAATATAATACTTTGTTAACTCCTAAAATGATACATTTACACATTTAATTCTTAGATGTGATTTTTGTTTGTAGAAAAGATAAAATGAAGTAAGACAGGCCATGTTCCTTTATGTTCCAGATCAGAAATAGAAATAATATTCTAATATCTTTGGTCAACTTTAAATATCAGTTATTTAAAAGAATATGATACTAATACTAAAATGTTAAGGTTAATGATAATAGCAAACTGTTATATGATTAGATCTAACTCAATTGCATCCCCCCAAAAAATTATATTTTTTTTAACTACTTCAAAGGATTGGCAACCACCTTTTGCTGTGAATGTTGAAACATTCAGATTTACACCTAGAATACAAAAGTTAAATGAAATGGAGGTTAGTAAAACTGAATACATTGATTCTTCTAAATATGTTGTCATTGCTTTAATAGCGTTGTTTTTTAAAAGGTTGATTGTTCTTTAATCTAAATGCATAAGAACAATGATTGAATTGAAAAAATAGTGGAGGCTGGATGTCTAGTAAAACAGATATCTAAGATTAAAAAAAAGAATTAAAATTGCCTCCAAAAACTTTTTGTTTTCATTTCATTCTTGGAAATTTATATTTATTTATTTATAAACAAATTTTATTTTGAATATGCACTAATCTTAAAAATGCAACAAATATTGTTTTATATAAAATAAGAAAGACTGTTATATAAATTAGTAAAAACAGAACTTTTTTTGTTGACATCAGGCACACTCTCGGATTAAACTTAATTTCTTTGATTGTTTGTACAAGTTTTGGGATTTACAAGTAAGTACTCAGCTTATAAAAGTATATTTGGAATATCTTGAATTCATGATCAGTTCAGTTATTTTTAATACTGTGGTTAAGAATTTGAATAAATTTAATTAAGTTGTTTGTTGTGAAGAAACATCAGCTCTTTAAAAAAAAGGGTTTTGTTTTGGAGATTCATCAGTCTAATATGTGTTTCAGGGATGTACTCTCAAAATACCTACGGTGGAAAGAAAGATATTGGATCTATATAAACTCTTTAAGGTAAGAAGATCATTTACTACCTTCTTTGTTTTGCTAAAGTATTGGTCACATGATATGGCTTTTGTGTTATATGGAACTGTGATTCAGATTTGGAGTGCATTCATCATATTTTCCAGGATTCTTATATTATATGTGGTGCATATTATTCTTATTGTATGGAATTTTCAAGTGCTAACAAATTATTGTTAGTGTTATTATTAAACTGTGCATTTCTGTATTCTAGGGCTAGCTAGATATATTTCTGTGAATACTTTCTGTTTGATTTTATAATATCACAAGTTTTAAATTGTAAACTTGACAGTGGAGGTAGATCTTTGTGTAGTTACTAGGCTTGAAAGGAAATTTAATTTTCAGAATCAAATTAGATGCTTCATTTTTATATAATTTCTAGTTTATTAGAAGACTAAACATTGCCTTGAAACTTTGAGGCTTTTTAAGTTCTTTATTGTGTCACAGAAGTTGTGATATTTCTAATAGATCTATATACTATATTCTTTTATCTAATTTTCATTTTTACTTGGCTATGTCATGGTTAGGAAATTTCAGATTTCATCATTCTCTTATGACAAGTTATGATTTTAATTATATGGCTAAATCAAATGACTTTTGGAGACCTTATTTTTGATGAAATGATTTTGGAGACCTTTTATTGCATTTATTTGAATCAAACTTATGTTTGGAAATCTTTAATTTTAATGACATAATTGTAGTACTTTTGGTGACCTTTGATGTTCATGACATTACGTTTGGAGACCTTCCAATAAAGATTTTCTTCTTCTCTAGTATGGAGACTATAATAATATCTCAAGTCTTTTTGTGCATTTATTTTTAACGTTAAAGGAAGAAGATGAGGATTACAATGAATAGCTGCAGTAGTCTGTATTATCTTATTAAACTGGAATTCTATATTGTGTCGGTTTTTCAAAATGGCGTTAATATACTAAGGTCTCGTGTGCGTTATCTTTTTTTTTTTCCAGCGAACATTATTAAACTTAAATCAAAATTAACGGCAAATTTTGTATTGCACATTTTAGAAGTGCTGTGTCATTTTTTTAATTGCCATTATGAGAAAGGGCTTCTAGCATTGATAAGTAAAGAAAAATAAAATGACGCGTATTGATTGGTTAAAAAATGTGCAGCCGCAGTATCCTACTCAAAACTCACTCTGTATCGGGGGAACAAAGAACAATTTTTCACTAATGCTTTGTTGCGTAGACCAGTTTAGGTCTTACAGTAATCTACGCTGTTGCTTTTTTTTTTAAGCGTCACCGTTTGCCGTCATATTAATTGGGGGTGGTGTCTTTTAGTCGACACCACAGTGCAAGCGTAATATGAGGCGGGGGGGAGTGAGGGCAAGTCCGGTGGGACTGAAAAGTTGTTGAAGGTAGATCTAGTCACAATCTAGGGGATAGCGCCTTGCTCAACGCACATCCAACGGTCAGTGACAAAACTGTAAGCCTCGGGGACAAACCTAAATGCATTGTTCTCAGTGGAGACGATATTCGTGTATCGAAGCAGACGACACTGTTTCTGCAAAGCGAGTTGTTTTTATTTATCTTTGAGTACCAGAAAAAGTTAAGCTCGTCCCCCCCCCTTTTTTTTCCTTCTTTTAATGCATTCATTTTACCTTGACCTTGATGTCGGTTTATCGTTTGTTGGGGTTCTACCTGCCACAGTTCAGAAGTGTCTGTCTTGGTTCATGCTACTTCATGCCCATGGTTTCATTCATTTATTTTCGTTAGAGATTTGATGCCCCATTCCATTTTATTTAATATAGCTCCAGACTTAACGCATTTACATCTGGATTCTAGATTCGAGACCTAGATCTAACTTGGCCAACAAAAAAAAAATGTCATGGCCTGCATTTCAATTCAAGCCCGTATTAAGTCGTATTAAAAGCTATGTAGCTCAAATATCGGTCTATAATCAAGTCCAGGAAAAAAAAAGGTTTATCTGTAATGCCTTAATTCGAATTTTAATCCAAATTGAACTTCAATACAAGCTACGTCACAAGCTATTGCGTGATTGTCTTTCCCAGTCGCTGTTATTCGTTTAGAAATTGTTCCGTACGAGTTTACTGTAAAACATCTACTGTTAGAGATCTATGAATAGTATGAATACGATTCTCGATCTATAAATGTACAGGTTCCTTTACCATTCAACACACACACGCACGCAACAACAACCAACATACAAAAAACATACAGTCTAGAGCTAGCTCTTTATTATTTTTGATAAAAACATCTTGATTATTTTTCTATTATAGTGCTGACATCCATAACTTAAGAATTTGTGACCTTGTCACCTTTCTCTAGCTTGGCTCAATAATTGTAAATGGGTTAGATGCGATTTTGTAAATTATAATGAATAATGATCTTTTTCATTTATTTTTTTTTGCTCAATTTATTGGATATTGATTAGTTTTAGCTTAGTTCTCACAATGTGGCCACTTGCAGCATTGTTGGCTATTTTTTTATTTCATGAGTTCTTTATAATTTTTTTTTTGATAACCTTAAAATATGTGACTGCATTGAAGTCTAAATGTTTGGAAGAGATTTTGATAACTTTTAGCCCTATTAATTTGATGAGGGGGGGGGGGTGCTTATTTTTTTAAATTTAAATCTTATTCTGTGTGTCCACATAAACAAATGCACCCCACCTTTTTTTGGTTATCTTTTTTGTATGGTGTTTTAAAGTTCTGCATAGGTCTACTGTCAGAATTTTATGACTGGGCAAATGTCATGCTTTGAAATCTCCTTTAATTCTTTCAAGTCTATTATTTAGGACCACGTCACATTTCACAAATGCTTTTGTTGATGAAGCAGAGCATATTTTACACAAGTGCTCTTTTTAAAGCAATGGAAAACTCTTCTTTTAGCCAGCTTTTTGTTGCTTAGCTGTAGCTGTAGGCTCTATCTGAAGCCTGTGCCAAGGAAAAAAAGGAGGTGCTGTTTTTCAGCTGTTCAGCACTGCCACTCAGAGAGTTGGTTATGCTGGGTTTTTGTAGTAATAGTGTCTGCCTAAGAGGATTCAACATGGGCCATTTAAAGAGGGTGTGGGGCACAGTGTCTACAGAGGGGTGGGTGTGTGAGATTTTTTTTTGTTAAGGAGGTAATAGTGTGTCTTGTTCTTAGATTGTAGATTGCTCTTACAGTCTTAGCAAGGTTTATTGTTGTAATGAACTTTAGAATGACTGTCAAGGTTGTACTAGAAATGTTTTCTTGAGTTATTAAAATAGGCTGTTGAATTGCTGTACTAGGCTTTTTAAAAAAAATGATATTATATATGCTAATATAATATACTATATATTATATGACTCAAACAATTAAATGTACTAATATATATAAAATGTACTTTTTCTGAAAATCTAGACAGTTGAGGAGGAAGGTGGCATGGAACTGCTGAACAAGGAGAGACGCTGGGCTCGTGTTGCTGACAAGATGGGTTATCCACATGGCAGAGGTGTGGGCCACACTCTTAAGCACCACTATGAACGCATCTTGTTCCCTTTCTTTTTGTTTAAAAAGGGAGAGACTGTCAAGTTTATACCAGAGGCAAGTTTGTTCTTTGCACTTGGTTGTCATGGATGTTTCTGTGATGGAACATGGTAGAGATTGTTTTGATCTCAGATTAAGTCCAACAGAATTTGAATAGGTTCCCACATTTGTGAAGTGACATCAGTATATGGGTGTAGGCGCTTGTTCGGATTGGTTGAATAGATTATGATGCAATCACGAATAAGACCACTAGGTTATAAATCGGGATGAATAGCAAATGAAAGAGTGAAGTTAAAGTTGGCGACTAAGAAACAGAAGGGCGTGTGTTTGTTGTAGTTTTGAAGTGAGCCGTGTTTTGTTTAAGTTGTTAAAGATACTATTATTTCACTTTTGTTTCTACATACATCTATATTAATGTTGATAGCTGTAATATATATATTTATAGTGTCAATAAATGTTGGGTTGTAGATCCAGACAGCTAGTCCAACTAAAACTTTGTGTGCATATTATTATCTTAATGTAGAACTTTATATATCCAAGGATGAAGAACCTAGTAAGGATATCTTACTAGCATACTATATAATTACTCTGCATCATTATCCTCAACATATAAAGTGCCTAAAATCAATCAATCAATCAATCATTATCCTCAACATATAAAGATTATGCTTGATTTTAAAGCATGGTGAATTTATGGAAGAAGGAAATTAACAAGGAATTAAAGCTGAATAAAAGTATGGGACAAATTGGTTTATCATCTAGTTTACACAAGGGATTATATGATGGACTATATACTATTCAAAGTATTTTAAATACACTATAGATCCTCATTAAATGAGAGGAGAGCTCAGAGAGACTAGAAAGAAGATTATGTGTCAGCTCTTTAATAACTAGGCTCTATTGTGTTTTTTTTTTATATTCCTGTATTCTCAAAAAAAAATGGTTGTAGTTTATTTATATTTATATTGAACAGCAAAAGCCTATAGTTCCTGATGAAATAGACAAAGCAGATAAGGACTGGAAACCTAGCTGGAAGGGGGACAAAGACAAGAATCGCAAAGCTAAAAGAGCTGTCAAAGAGGTATGTGAAATAACAATTTTTCTTATATTGTTTTTTTTTTTTTCTTGTTTGCTGTTTGAATTTGTGATATCAAGTTGGATTTTAAACAATATGTGCATTACTTGAAGTTTTCTGAATACAAAAATGCATTAACCTAAGTAGCTAATTAGTCAAAATTAATTTGGTTTAAAAGAAAAAAATTTTTAGTTGTTAATTTCTGTTTTAAATTTGATTGTTTTGTTTATCTGCTTTAATTATTTTAAAAGAAGCTACCTTTCTGGTCCATGAGTAGATGGGCACATCAGTGGGTATTTCATTCCAATGTTCACTATCTATACACATTTTAACCGAAACTTTAATTGGGCTATTTCAGAGCCCAACTCCTTCAAATGATGCTTACGAGTGCTTGGTAAGAAAGGTCAGCAAAATTTTCACAATTTTTTTTTTACAAGTCTTTCAAAAGCAGGGGTGGCCATTAAGGAGCATTGTTTTTTCTTTAGAAAAGCAGAGGTAAAGTATTGGCATGATTTGAAAGAGATTGTATGTGGCCACCCCTGTTCTATATATCATTAATTAGTTTATATAAAATATTGAATTTAGATTAATGTTTTCAATTTGTTAGCTTGTATATAATTTATGAACTTGTTTTGTGGATATGTTCATTAGAATTAGAAAACTTTTTTTATGAGAATAGACTGAAATGTCAACAAGTTAGCACTTACAGCTTCTATAAATGTTTTACAAGTAAAAAATTAAATTTGCTTTCAAGTAACTAGATTCTGTGGTTGGATTTTAAAGATTAATGCCTCTCTCTATTTTATCATCTTGAAAATCTTTTGTTATAACTTTGAAAAGCTAATCTACATGACTTTTTCAGCCTAATGATTCTAATATTCTTTCGTCAGGACCCAGACATTGACTACAGCAAAAACAGTGAGCTTAAGAAGCTGCAGTTTTTTGGTGCAGGACCTAAAGCTGCTGTTCCTGGTTCCAAAGGTAATTCATTTATAATTTGTTTCCATCAGGGGGGGGGTGTTATTTTAAGACATCATTTTAAGTTAAGCCATGCAACTATTAATGTTGAAATAAAAATTCATTAATTTAAAGACAAGCATAATAAAAAAAAAAGCTGACATTTTGTTCCCTTCGTATAGATGATCCGGATGTCAAGCTTGAAGACAAGGCTGATAATAGAAAGAGTCGACAGAAGATGTCCATTCCCGGGGCTTACTCTGGGGTAAATAAATTTTTTTAGGGCCCTACACTTGACATGATATTGAATACTTTTGCTGTCTGTTAGAAAACATTCTGTTTGAATGAGCTAGTGTTTAGGTTGTGTAAAACATGTTGATTTGATGCCATTGTACTGTACATGGTTGCAACTTACTTGGTTGTACCTGCCCTGTTTAGGCTGACAAGTACTACTGTCACATGTGTGGTCGAGGAGATGGGGAGGACCAAATGCTCCTTTGTGATGGCTGTGATGATGCCTTCCACACCTACTGTCTGGTGCCCCCACTCGCCGAAGTTCCTAAAGGTGACTGGAGGTGTCCTACTTGTGTGAAGCAGGTAGATATTTTTTACAAATACAGGGCTGCTTTGATCATTTCATAGTCATTGTAGAAAATAGAATCTCTATGCTGTACATTTGCCTTTGCTCTTTATTTGACATAATTCATTTGTTGACAATATTTCTTATATTTTCTATTGGTGATCATGTTTGCTTCAAGTCTTAATTAGTCTTAATAGATATGAAACATTTTATAAAAACAAATCTCGTTTCTGTTTTTGGTTCATTCTTATAGTGTAATAGATGACAATGTTTTTACTTGTACAGGCCTGTAGTAAACCCCTAGAACCATATGGCTTTGACCAGAGCAAGAGAGACTACACTCTACAATCCTTTGGAGAAATGGCAGATCATTTTAAGGCATCCTATTTCAAAATGCCTGTACATGTAAGGAATGTTTTTTTGTTTTTTTCCAATGGTTAGTTCCTAGAATTTTTCAGTGTAGACTGTTAGAAGTTAGAAGTAATCATTTCATTATTGGCATTAGTACAGATAAGGCTGAGAATCTTCTAATTTTTTCCCATCTAATATTGTACTTTACAAATGAGTTTCAAACCATTTAACTGAGAAATGGTTTTCTATATGAGATTTTTTTTTTGTTATCTCTGGTTGTATAGAAAACCAGTGGTTGGAAATTCTAAATTTGATTTACTGCAAAGTTATTGCTGCATGGTCAGATATTTTGTTAGACTCTTATAGAAAGCTAACATTGATTGTTAGTCTAATTGGAATAACTAATTTATTAAAATTCTTAATGTCAATAGCTGCATCCAAATAAAAAAAAAATTACAAAAAAAGAATGAAAATTATTTTTGTGTATTGACAGAAGGTAACAACAGCGCAGGTGGAAAAAGAATTTTGGCGACTGGTGAACAGTTTTGAAGAGAATGTGATGGTTCAGTATGGTGCTGACATTCATGCCATGGAAATGGGCAGTGGGTTCCCTACAAAGAACACAGAGGATCTACTACCAGAGGATGAGGTCTGATTGATGCAATAGATATTCTATTACGCTGGTGAAATGTACAATTCATGTTCAAGTATTTATTGTGTGATGTGTACTTGAATAAAATTTGTGTTTATGTTTAAAGGAGTATGTGACATCTGGCTGGAACCTGAACAATCTGCCAGTGTTGGAGCAGTCTGTGTTGTGTCACATCAATGCGGATATCTCTGGGATGAAGATCCCTTGGTGCTATGTAGGCATGTGTTTCTCAAGCTTCTGTTGGCACATTGAGGATCACTGGAGCTACTCCATTAATTACTTGCATTGGTAAGCATCTCCTTTTGAATCCTGTAAATCATTTACTTTTCCCCCACTTCAATACAGATCGATCAATTATGTTAACAAACAAAAAGGGATATGAAACACCAAAAACAAAACAAATGTTACTACTTTTTAGAAAAGGAATTTTACAATTGCCATCTTTTATCTTTATTATTACAAAAGCTAATTTAATTTTAACTTAGATGAACACATTTGTAATTTGTTAAGTCCACAGTGAAGGGCAAGAAAGAACAAATGCTGTTACAGTTCAATGAAATAATTCAATGCACTTACAACTTCAAACTTGCACATGTATATTTTGAGTTCCTTGTTGCGAGGAAGGTTATGATGTTTGTATTTCAGGGGGGAGCCTAAATCTTGGTATGGTGTGCCAGGCTCAGCAGCTACCAAATTTGAAGATGCCATGAAGGAGACAGCACCAGAACTCTTTGAGCAAGCTCCTGACTTACTTCATCAGCTAACAACTATCATGAACCCAAACATTCTGATGAAGAAAGGAGTGCCTGTAAGTTGAATGCTTTCTTTTAGTTCTATTTGTTCAATTCATTGTTTGATACCTCTGGCCAACATGTCATTTAGATTTTATTCTTGTTAGTGTAATTTTAGTGTATGATGTCATTTTATTATATACTTTAAAACCATTCTTATCATGATGGTTGCTTTCCTGTCATGTAAATGTTTCTTAATGCTATTGTCTTCATTTTTTGTAGATTTTCAGAACAGATCAGTGTGCTGGAGAATTTGTGGTGACATTTCCCAGAGCATATCATGCTGGATTCAATCAGGGATATAACTTTGCAGAAGCTGTCAACTTCTGTCCTGCAGATTGGGTTCGTTTCAAGCCTGTTTTTTTTTTTTTAAGGATTCAGTGACTTTTTGATTTTTTTTTTTTGTTCACTAAAGAATAAGTATTCTACAACCAAAACATTTCATACTAATTTACATTTGGATATCATAAAGGACTTGATAGTATATCTTGTACTTAAAATTTTTTTTTAGATGTGACTAGTTTAATTTGATTTGAAGGGACAACTTATTTTTCAATGCTGTTGAAATGCAGGTTATTTTCATTTTTTATATATGCACTCAGAAATGCTAAGAAAATAAAACTTTCTGTTAATTGTTTCCCCAGCTGCCTATTGGTAGAGCCTGCATTGATCATTACAGGTCCTTGCATCGGCAATGTGTATTTTCACATGAAGAACTCATCTGCAAAATGGCTGCTGACCCAGACAGCCTTGACCTCAATTTGGCTGCAGCTACTCATGCTGATATGCTAAGCATGGTAGAGGAGGAGAGAGATCTGCGGAAATCATTGTTGGAGAGAGTAAGTTTGTACAATCTATTATTACACTTAAAAAAATAATAAAAGACAACACTTTGTGTAATGTTTAATGCAAGTTAACCAAATAGCTCCTCCTATTTCCAGTTTGAAAATTCCTTCCCATACCCTAAGCAAAGAGGCGTAACTCTGAATAAAAAAAAAACTTACAAAATAAACGTTTTGAAAAAAAATAATAAAAATGTAAGATCAGGGTGGGAACTTATACACTGGGACAATGGGCCTGGTTGAGAATTCTTAAAATATAATTTAAAAAAGCAATACACATTAGGATTTTCACCAAAAAAAAAAAAAAGTAACCAGGCTCAAGTTCTCATTCAAAACGAGACATGAGTTCTTCATGTAGGAATGTTTTTAAAAAATGTGGCTAGCTTCCTAATGCATTCCCCTAGTGTAGGACTTCAACCTAAAAGACAATGTACTGTGATAGGAGCTATTGGGTAAAGTGTCTTGCAGTATAGTTCAGTTATTGTTTCTGAATGTTTGTTTGAAGGGAACCTTCAATGCTGAGAGAGAAGCATTTGAACTGCTGCCAGATGATGAGCGTCAGTGTGATGTCTGTAAAACAACTTGCTTCCTGTCATCAGTAACATGTCCCTGTCAACCAAGTTAGTCTTCTATGTAGACACCTTGTGTGTACTTAGCCTAGCAATTCAGTCTCAGGTTTTTATGTACTTCCTGCTGCTGTATGTTAAGTTCCCTTTTTAAGAACACTTCCTTTCCTCAGATCGCCTGGTGTGTCTTTACCATGTGGAGGACTTGTGTGACTGTGCTCCATCTAGGCATGTCTTACGCTACAGGTACACGCTAGATGAATTACCTAGTATGCTGCATCGCCTGAAAGTCAGAGCAGAATCTTATGACAACTGGAACTCTTTGGTTAAAAATGCTTTAGAGGCCACAGGAGATGATAAATTAGGTGTGTTGGATTTATATTTAATAATAACTTAAGTATACATTTCCTAAATATGTTATCATTTGTTAGATATGTCAATGTTAATCACTGTATTTTTACTTAAAAATTCGTCATCTTACTCTGAAATTTCTTAATCTAGTGGCAGCTGTTATTTTGTCAGCTTGCAACTATGGCTGACTAGTTAGAACATTGCTGTTTGATGTGTTCTAGCATTTACATTTTTTCAATTCTTATTTTAGTTTTTGCTTTCTACGCCTCTGGGTATCTTCAAGTTTTCTTGCCATATGCATAGAGTCTTAGGCTATAAACAGCTGCATCATCTCTTCTTTGCTTGCTGCTTACATTTTTGTTTCTCTTCAAAAAGTTTTTGTTTTGTCATTCAATCTATGATCATGGGTGAAGTATATTCTCTGCTACTTTGATTTTACAGAGCTGAATGAATTGAAAGAGCTAATCACTGAAGCTGAGGAGAAAAAATTTCCAGACTCTGACCTCCTACAGACTTTGATTAATGCTGTCTCTGAGGCTGAAAAGTGTTCTAATGTAGCCAACCAGTTGGTCAGCAAGAAAATCAGAACTAGGTCGGTGGAGATATTGGTATTAATTTTGTAACTAAAATGTCATAGTGACATACTTTTTTTGTTCATGTCTATTTGTTTTGTCTACTAGGAACAGACAATCCATTGAAGGCAAATATGTGGCTAAACTGACCTTGGATGAATTGAACTGTTTCTTTGAGCAAGTGAATGGGCTTCCATGTATCATTAAAGAAACCAAATCAATCAAAGTAATGTGGTTTATTATATTAGCATGTGTCTTAACTTATTAAGTAAGCATATACAAGTCATTATAAATTTAAAAAAAAAAAATTTTCACTAACATTGTCTTAGCAGTTTGAATTTATTGTCCTGTTTCTTATATCATATCTGGACATCCTTTTGCATTCTTATTAGACATAGCTGACTCAGGGGGGACAATAATTATATAAAACAATTTTTGTTTTAATTAAGTCTGTTAGTCTGAATGCATCATTTATGTCTCTGTATCTACATGTTTAGGAACTTCTGGATAAAGTGGTTGAGTTCCGTGAGGAAGCTCAGGATGCTCTAGATGCTGAGACTCCTGATTCTGAACAAGTGGAGACACTGATTGAAATAGGCATTAGTCTAGATGTAGATCTACCAGAGATACCCAAGTTGAAACAGGTTTGGAACTCAATTTCATTTAGTCATTCTTGATATTTTAAGCTTGTACTATACTATGACAGTATTAACTTCCTCCCCGCAAAGAGCAATCTACAAACTTCCAACTAAGGACAGGACAGACACCTCTGTTAAATTACCATCTCAATAAAATAAATCCCACACAACTCCCCCTTTGTAGACACTGCGCCCACCCTTATGAAACCGTAAACCATATCTTTTACAAAGTAATATTTCTGTGGATAGTAAAACAAAAAAGCATGTTTAGTTATGTGGATTGTTTAGGCTTGCTAAGAAAGCATCTATATAATTTTTTTAGGTTAGACCTTTTTTTTTTTCTGATAATATTTCAAGTCATGTAACATTGAAATAGTTTTTTTCTTGAATTTTATTCAGGTGTTACAACAAGCTCGTTGGTTAGATAATGTCCGCGCCTCCATTAAGGAGCCCAATTCCGTCACTTTAGACACAATGAGAAAGTTGATAGAGTCTGGTGTTAGCCTAGCACCACATCCAGCAGTAGAGAAAGCCATGGCAGAACTTCAAGAGTTATTAACAGTCAGTGAAAGGTGGGAAGAGAAGGCCAGAATTTGTCTTCAAGCCAGGTACATTTTTTTTTAAATCTCACATCATTTAAATTGCTTAGTTTAGTTTGTTATTGCTTATCACTTCCTAATCAAATATTTTAATGAATGTTTAGACCACGTCATCTCCTTACAACTTTGGAAGCTATTATAGCGGAGGCTAGAAATATTCCAGCATACTTGCCAAACATTGGTTCTTTGAGAGAAGCTGTTAAAAAGGCAAAAGAATGGATTCAAAAGGTAACTTTTTACTATGGTCTGTTTTCTGTCATTTTAGTTTTTGTTTATGAAAAATGTTACAGTATTAAATATTTCTCCCTTACTTTGATGTTTAATACAGAAATGTCTTGATGATTGTGTTTGTATCTCTTAGGTTGAAAGTATTCAGAGTGTAGAACAATATGCCTACCTCGAAATATTGGAAGGTTTAGTGTCTAAAGGCCGTCCCATCCCTGTGCGCTTGGACCAACTGCCCCAGCTCGAGTCTCAGGTGGCTGCTGCTAAGTCTTGGAAAGAAAGAACTGCCAGAACATTTCTCAAGAAAAATTCTTCCTTCACACTTTTGGAGGTAAGTACATTGACATTCTGCTACCAATAGGAATGAAAATAATTTCTAAAAAAAAAAACCTGAGTTTTACTTTTGGTTTCATAATAATCTTAGCAAATTGTACATTAAAAATATAAATTTATAAATCCCATTTAAAAACATTTTTTTCAAAAACGTTTGTTTCATTCAGAAATAATCTTTTATAGGTTCTATAATGTTAATTAGGCTATTCCAACTTTTTTATATGAAAAAAAATCTTAGATGATTAGCTTGTTTTGATTTGTTTATAAATCACTAAAATATATTTGTATTTTGTTGTCTAGATTCTGTCTCCCAGAACTGATATAGGTGTTTACAATGGTGGCCGCTGTAAGAAGAAACGTATCAAGGATGCAGAGAAGAAAGACAATGAGAGTGTGCTGGACTATGCAAGTGATGACAGTAGAAACTCTGGCGTGGTGAATTGAATTTCATTTATTTAACAACCTTTAACTAACTTGATTTTAACATTAGCTCTAGAACGGACATTTACCAATGGTTATAGTTTTGGCTTATGACTGATAGAGGCTGGACTGATTTCTTCAGATTAAAACTTTTATTACTTTTTTTTGTGAGACTCTTAGTTACAGAATGAACCTAAAGATAAACATGGCATTTTACGTATCAGCAGATAATCTTTTTACTGGGAGAAAGCCTGGGCTGTAATTTGCCAATGCTTGGATGCCCTCATGTCAATACTCTCCTCTCTTCCATACTGACCAGATTCACACCATTGCACTTTGGGGTGAGGTGGTTACAGGAGTTTGCCAGAGAGTGGTGGTCTTACTTTTGGCATATGGGCCTCCAAAACTGGATTTTCTGTTAGGGTTTCATTCCTTAACTTTAGTCCGCACAGGGTGATATAAAGGAGGCCAGGCTATTAACCTATAGCTAGTGTTTTGGTTTGTAGGTAGCAGTTCATGTCTGCTGGCCACTGGCAGGCTATGACTGCCTCACATTTTGGGGTCAAACCTTCTCCAAGACACTTGAAGATTAGCCTGACCACAAGTCTCAATTTTCCCTGTCACCTTGAGGAGGTGCTGCTTATGACCTACTGTGGAGTGGCTATGTACTGGCAAGAGAGACTTACTAATTGCTCCCCTTTCACTGATGCTAGCCGGCGGTGGCAATAAAATAAAGCAACCACACTAGATGTTTCACATATCCATTGGACAGACAACTGCAAATTAATAATTAAGATCTTTATGAAGAAAGAGTTTAAATTTTGACATATAAAAATAATTAATAGTTGACTGACTGTAATGTAAACACATTGATCGAATGCTACTGTATTGTTGCACTGAAACTTTGAAATCTAGATTTTTAAATTTTTTTTTTTTTGTCTCCGCTAGTCCATTCTCACTCAGGTGGCTGCCTTCAAGATGGGGGAAGTCAAGGAAGTGGAACTTATGAGAGACCTCAGAACTCGCAACATGGAAAAGAGGCAGGATTCAGATGCTAAGTTTTGTGTTTGTCGTAAACCATCATCAGGCTTTATGCTTCAGTGTGAACTTTGCAAGGATTGGTTTCATGGTAATAGTTCATCTTAGTTTCTAGTTGAACCCATTCAGTGTGTGGACATCACTTATATCAGTCAGAGATCAAATAAAAGTAGTTACACATAAAGTATGCAGACCTGCCTACCGTTATTCAAAATGCGTATTCGTTACGCAAAATCTCCCAAAAATGACAGTCAGTATGCAAATACGCATTTAACCCGTCGCGTTACGCATTTCGTATCCTTTTTTTCCCCCTCTCTTGACTAGCTTACGAGCGGTCACGGAGGTCACGCTAAGCCGTCCTTTTGGAGGGGGAGGGGGGCAGAAAAAGTGGGGGAACACATTGTGTCTAGATCTATACGTTGATTGGTTCTTAAAAGCAATTAGATTTAGTCTAGAAATGAAGAACATGAGAGTGAGGGAGTGGCGGGTTGGTACTGAGTTGGTACCGTCAGTTAGCTGATACACCAACGTGACTTTTTTTTTTTTTTTTTTTTTTGTAAGTTCATTAGTAGAAATTATGTTGAATCCCTGATTCCCGTATTCATTTGTATAGTAAAAAATATTGAAGTGCTATCGATTCAAAACACATTGAGTGACATTGTAGATATCTAGTCTAGATCTAGATCTGGATTCTAGATCTAGAATCTAGATAACTTGTTATACAGGAATAGATCTAGCTAGACATTACGTTATGTCATGATTCTCTACATTACTCTACAATCTAGATCCAATTTAGTTGTAGTATGATTTAGATTGACTAGATCTAGATCGATAACATCTACTACTATCTAGTCTAGATCTAGACTAGATTCTTAGTATAGAATAGATCAAGGATGAAGGTAGGCCTACGAAAGTTTGGAGTAGACCTACGTTTGTAGCGGATCCACGGCATCGGTAACACTCTTGAGCCCAGATCTAGAGTAGAAATATATTCATTATATAGACAGATCCAGATCTAGTCTAGATATCATCTCTATTGTCGTATTGATCTAGATTTAGATTGTAGATCTAATCATGACATCTAGATCTAATATTATATATACATATATAAATATATATATATGACAAAATAGTGGATCGCGTAAGTGTTACACATTCTGGTGCCAAAATACGCATTTTGACCATCAGCGTTACGCATTTAGACTATTTTTGGTAGGCAGGTCTGAGTATGTGTGGTGTAGATCTAACAGTATTTTACACTTCCCCATAGTCACAATTGTACATAGTCATCCTCACCACCTGATCTGAATCTTAGTCTTCTTACTAAACAATCAATGGAACTCAAGGACTATATATTATTTCTTAAATATGTGGTATACAAGAACAGTCTGTAACCATCACAGAATTTGCTTAAAATCATTTGTAGAAATATAACTATGACTTTTTTTTTTTTTTTTTTTTTTTTTTGGTTGAAACAATTCTTATGTCAAAGTAATTCAGAATTTGATGAAGTTCATAAATTGTTCTTGTCTTTGCTTGACATTTTTGTTTCTCTGGTTACTCTAGGAACCTGTGTTTCCTTCCCAAAGTCAGCCAGCATTAAAAATAAAACATCTCAGGCAGCAATAATGCAGGTAAGATAGGGAGTTATTGATTTGTGGTCTTGGATACATTAAGTCAGTGGGGCTTAGTTATTCTCTTAACATTTTTTTATTTTTTTCTGATGTGTCAGGCTACAAAAGAGATGAAATTCCTGTGTCCACTTTGTCTAAGGTCAAGGCGCCCTAGGTTGGAAACAATCCTATCCTTGTTAGTGTCACTGCAAAAGTTGCCAGTGCGTATGGCAGAAGGGGAAGCCCTGCAGTGTCTGACTGAGAGAGCAATGGCATGGCAGGTACTGTCTTGACATCTGTGTCCAACAGTTGCTTATTGCTCCAGCATTCAATATTTAGTTGTTGAATAACAACTTAAAAAGCTATGAATAAAACAATAGTTTTAAAAATGAACATGTGCATTTCAAAATCTACATTTTTATAACATACAATATCTTTAGAAAAAAAAAAGATTTTCTGATTTAATTAAAATTCCAGATTTTATTGTACTAACAGGTTTTAATTATTTTTTTCTTCATGTTTAAGAGTTAAGTAATTTTTTATGAATTGTTTTTAGGATCGAGCCAGACAAGTGCTAACTACGACTGATATGGCCTCCGCAATGGCGCAACTGAGTGTAATGAGTCAGAGAATGGTTGAGCAGGCAGCTCGGGAAAAGACTGAAAAAATTATCAATGCTGAGCTACAGAAGGCAGCGAACAATCCTGAACTACAACCTCACTTGGCCTCTGTGACACAGAGTGCTTTTGGCAACAGGGATAATTCTGCTCTGTCTTTACTGCAACATGGAGGCACTGAGGATATGTCCATGTTAGCCAAACATCATCAGATATACGCTGATGAGCGTCACAACAGAGACTTTGATTCCTCAAGGGAAGCTGGGGTCGGGGTGAACATGGATGATCCTGTTTCACCTACCCCTGGGGACATGTCGCCTCTCCACCAGACCCTGATCCCTGCTCCCAACCCCATGTCTCAGGACATTGGTGCAGAGATAGACATTTCATCTGTGTCATCTTTGGGCATGTCCTCTGAACATGCTTATTCTTCTGTCTCTAAAGGTGTATCCAGTAAGTTATTATAGTGAACATACTTGGTAACAAAAATGTTTGTATTAAATCTCATATAATACATACACATTAGATTAGGTCAATGTTACTGATTTTCACTTTATTGTTAGTCACATGAGCAGTTTGGTTTTGCTTTATCAACAAAAAAAATTGCATAGTTTTTTTTTTGTTTTTTTTTTTTTTTAATTGCATTTGTTATGTAAAGAGTAAAAAAAAATTTCTTTGAAAAGTTAAAAGTGCTGTTTCTTGTTTATTTTTTATATTCACAAAACCAGAATAAAGGTGTATCTATATTTCATTCATGTGCAGGAATGGTAATGCCACCATGTTTTGTTACAGATGGCTCACCGCGTAAAAACATGCGCAAGTCTCCATTGTTGCCCAGAACCTGTGAAGTGCTCTTACTTGATGTAGCAGAGACAAAGAAAGCTCAGCTGGAAGAGCTGATGATGGAAGGGGATCTGCTGGAGGTGTCTCTAGATGAAACCCAACATATCTGGAGAATATTGCAGGCCTGCTATTCAAGGTCTGAGCCCAATAGGTTCTCAGACATGGAGGTGAGTGTAACATTCAGAGTAATTATTGAGATAGTTATTTGTTAGTATATTGGTGTTTGTTTATAATACTGACTTTCTGTTATTTTGTTCCAGATTTCTAGTCAAGGTTTGTATGAGAAGAAGAAAGAGATGAAAAAGAAAGATGGCATTCTAAAGAGCAAAGAGATAAAAAGAAAGAAGAATCTTGGTGAAAACAAACTGAGTGATTTGATGATTAAAAGAATCAAAGTGGAGAATGGTGTGGAGAGAATTATTAAGAAAAAGAAACTTCAGAAGAAGACAAAGAAGGAAAATGCTGGTGACAATAAAGATTTTCTGAAGTGTAAGTTTTACAATCACACAGTTATGTAGGCAACAGTTTCTTGCAGCAGATTGTGTAGTTGGTTGATCTGAGAATTCCCCCCCCCCCCCCAAAAAAAAAAAAAAAAGCACAATGCAATATAATTAAGTGAATGTCATTTAACTATATGTTATGTGGCCATCCAGCTATAGTAAATAAATACAAATGACAGTTGGGGTATTTTATATATTTTTGCTAATTTTTATAATTGGTTGGGACCAGAATTATCTTCAAATCTGGCTTAAAATTACCAATTTTGTTTCCCCGGACTTGAACATTTATCTGGGTCAGTTGTCTATTCCTTTGTCTATCACACTCTTCTTAATAACAACTTCTTGAACTTGTGTATGTTTATTGACTAATTCATTGTATAAATAGTATCTGTTGGCAACTAATACCACATTATGTTCTAATGCAGGGACATGTTTCCCCCTTTGATAAAGAATGTGATTAGACTTGAAGGTTTCATTAAACTAAACAGTGACTGTGGCTAGAGAGCATTAGTTGTTTTTTTTTACAACTGTCATTTACAAAACTTAGCAAATCATTTCACAAACAAGCACACTAATGGAAACAGGCACAACAGAAAGACTTGCTGATCACGTCTAACCAATATAATCTTGTTTCAGTAAAACTTAAGGATACTGGTGATGGGGGGACACCTGGAACAGATGTGAAACCCAAAATCAAGAAGAAAAGGAAACTAATGAAGAGTGCTGGCTCCACTTCTAGCCCGCCACCATCCACAACTCCTGCCACTAATGAGTCGTCAGATGGTCAGAAAACAAATGGCACTAGTGTCAAGACAAAAGAGAGGAGGCCTAAAGTCAGGAAAGAGAGGAAAATAAAAGAGGAACTGGTCATGATGGATGATAGTGATGATAATGATGAGGACTGCTCAGCCTACAAATGCCAGCGTCCCACTGGTAAGTTTGGGGAAAGTTTCTTTTATATTTCTTTTTTTATGAAGTATAGTTTTAATTTATGAAGTAAGATGAGAATAATAATTACTTGTATGAGAAAACAGTTTGCTAGATTTGGTTTGAACACTTTTTTTTGTTTGAAACAAAGGTCATTAAATAAATGAAAAACTCTTGTACTTCTTTTCAAACAGTGAATGAAATCAAAGGAAAACAAAATATAAACAACAGTCAAGAAATGAAGAAAAGACATTTTTTAAACTTTAATATAAACAAAACCACAAACAAACATGTATTTAATGTGTATACCCATACCCTTGAAACATGAGCATTTTGAGATAGATTTGACAACCACATTAATGGGGGGAAAAAAACGAAGAACAGAAGAAAAAAAAACATTTTTTTTAAACCTTCTTTTTATTACTTTACTTAGATGATTGATTGATTGATTGCTTGGGGTAAGCACAATCTAGGCTAGGTAGTTGCACCAAAAAATTTAAATTAATCTTATACCAACAAATGTGTAATAGAATGAAAGAGGATGAAAAATGCTTTCCAACAACACCTAATTTATTATGCTAGCATTATTGGTTCAAAAGTTATTGTGATTTTAAGTTTGTCCGAGGCGTCCTGACATCCAATGGACTTTATATAGAGAAATAAAAAAAAGTGAAGCAAATTTTTTTTTAATGTGAATATTTCCAAAACTATTGTGAATACATATACAAAAGTATATATCAAATTGTACAGTTTTAAAGGAGGAATTTTAATTTATAAGTGGCAAATCAAAATGAAATTAAAATTATAAAATATCATTAGTAAATTACGAAAAAAATACAATTTTTTCTAATTTTCTTAAAATAGTCTATAAAAAGAAAAATGCTCCTGGTTGTCAAGTTTTCAACACAATAAGCTACTAAATTGATCTAGATCTATCTAGTTATAAAACAATAGTGTAGATTAGAAAAAGAATCTTTAAATTTAAGATTTAGATCTATTTAATTATATTTATTTGAAAGAATATTTTAGATACCTAGATTTACAGATTTTAGCTTCGACATCGATTGACCAAAAGAACTCCCAAGAATACAGATCTTTATTATATTTTATGTTAATAAGCAATGATTTAGGTATAAATAAGTGATTCATTCAATTTTACATGTTTTAGTGTAAACTAATTTTATTTTTCTTATGTAAAAAACAGATATTATTGATAAAAGGTCATTCCGACCTTAGTGAAATTCTAGTACCTGATAAAAGTGTGCTAAGTTTTAAAATATCGTTGACTCGTTTAATCATAATAAATTTGGTATCATTGGAAAGCTGAATGAATTTTCTAAGTGTGTGGTTTAAAACTAAAGATGTACGGAATCCTTTTTTTATTTTCCTTGTTATTTGAAAATTTCAAATTTTTCTGATTAAAATATTTAGGACATAGTAATAGAAAAAAATATATTTTTTCCCACTGGCCGTTAGAGGAACCTCTTATCTTTAGAATAAACGCCAGAAAATGTCATAAAAACACTCAGTTATAAAGCAATGTCTTTTCTTAGGACATGCTTAATTTCAGTTTTGTAAAACCTGAACAGGAAATTGTTTTGATGTCAAATGCGTTTTTAGATCCAATATGGCTTCCTGTGAGAGTACCTAATCTAGGCACTTTGAAAAAGAAATCAGCAATATTCAAATAAATGAAAATAAATGATACCTGTAACTTTTTTCTTTGAAGGAGACCTTATCTTATCTTATAAAATACAGACATTACTTAAATAAAGTAGATCTTCAACATTGTGTCTCTCTGATATCATCTCTATGTAATGTCTTCTTCTATAGACCAGAACTACTTTTATATTTCTCAGGTGAGGCAGTCAACTGGGTGCAATGTGATAAATGTGAACTCTGGTTTCATCTGCTGTGTGTTGGCTTGAAGAAAGAGGAAGTTCGTGACGAGGAAGATTACGTCTGTTTCAGCTGTAGGGAGGGCAACAGCGTGGCCTTGGTTGGCTCCCCTTCTAAGACTGGTTCAGCAGACACCCCCATTGACCCAGATAAAATAAAGAAGGAGCCAAAAGACAAGGTCTTTGACACGAGCCCTCCCTGCTCACCCAGTGTGCAAGCTGCTGCGGAGAAAGCCATTTCAGATGTTGTGGAGGCTGTGGCTGCGAGCTCTAAGGAAAGGAAGCTAGAGGCAGAGAAGAGAGCTGACGCTGTAGGAGCACAGCCAGAGAAAGAAGTGCCAGCTGCAGCACCCAAGTCTGAGCTTGTTGATAGAGTTGAATCTGAGGAGGAGGAGGAGGATGTTGTGGTCATTGCCTCAGAGCCCCAAGAGGAAATAGAAATGGAGATTGGAAATGATGAGGAGGAAGAGGAGGACAAAGAGGAGAAAGATGAGGATGAGGAAAATATTGAGGATGAGGATGAAGAAGAAGGTGATGAAGATGGAGAGGACGAGGAAGATGATGATGATGAGGATGAAGAAGAAGAGGAGCTGGCCATTGATGAGGAGGACAGAAATGAGACAGCCAACAGCTGTGATACAGCAGGGGAGGACAGTGGGGAAGAGGCTGTAGATGACTTTGAACAAGAGGTCCATCCTACTACAATTGAGGATCCTCAACCTGTTGAAGAGAATCACAAGCCATTGGACAATGCTGTGCAAAGTGCTTGTCCTTCTATTCCAGAGGCTGAAGTAGCCATCCCATCCTGACATTTCTAATCATCAGTACGTTGTGACTGTGTGAAAGAATCCCATGTTTCATCTCACAGACCTCTAGTTCATTTCTCCATGCTTATGAAATACCCAAAGTTGACACACAAAACTATTGACGTGTCTATTTACAAAACTTTTGTGTGTGTGTGTTTTCCTTGAATGTTCTAGTTATTTCCTATGAAGCTGAAAACATCATTTCAATGACTGTATTCTGTAATCGTGTTTTATTTTCAAGTGATTAACAAATGTACATTTATCAGGACTATAAATATTTACATAGCATATATTAGTCTTCACAGATGTATTGATTTTATTATTATTGATTCCATCACTCCCTCTTTCTATATTGGATGTATGAATGCTGTTTCAACAGAGAAAATGTTTTGATGGATGGCAGGTCTACCTTTTGAGTTGTTTTTTGTTCTTTGTGCAGAGATTTATTGGAACTGAACTAATTGTGTATATTTATGTTGATTTCACTGTATCTTGTATTAGCTCTTCTCTCCAAACTCCCATGTATGTAGTGTAAGCCCTCCTGTTGAATGAACCACTTTGAATTGCTCTTGTGTATTGAGTTGAATGTGTTGGAAGTTAATTTATTTTCTTGCCTGCAATTAGAACAGGATGAAGTTATCTCTTGTGTTGTCCAGATTTATTTATTTATTTAACATAAGATTTGAGAAAAAACATAAAGAAATGTATTAGGTCAGCCTAGACTGTCCTGACTTATCATCATTCATAAGGAACTCCAGGATTCTTCTGAATGGCATATGTCTAGATGCAAAATAAACATTGGAGTCAGAAGTTGTGTTTCTCCATCTGAATTGACCTCATATGTACAAAAAAAAAAGTCAGGGATAATAACAAACTCCTTAGCCCTAAGGGAAAATTTTGAATGTTTCTTCACATACTGGTATTTTTATTGAGTGAAGTTTTTGAAGTGCAGATACTTAGCAAGTGATACAGAGTGATCGAAAGATGTTCTTTGGTTGAGTGAAGTTTTTGAAGTACAGATACTAGCAGAGTGATACAGAGTGATGGAAAGATGTTCTTTGGTTGAGTGAAGTTTTTGAAGTACAGATACTAACAGAGTGATGGAAAGATGTTCTTTGCTAAACTCTTGCAGTTATGAGTAATCATTTTCTCAAATAAATGATTTTAGAGTTCTTCAGCCATCATGTTATGTGGAGAAGTGTTGGGACATCTACAATGGAGAGTGCCTGGGCATCTGAACATTGACCGTACATTTACTCATTCTTGTCTGTGTATTCAATGTGAGAACATTCAATCTGACTTGTCCCATTGGTTGTGGTGGCTCAGAACTCTTGTTATTTGGCCGACTCATCTGACTTGCTGTAAACATCTTTAGAGTCTTACCTATTATTTTGTCTAAGTCACCTAACACTTTTTTTCTTTATTGATGACTATATATTGATGAATACATAAGCAATGTTCAAATAAATTGAAATAAGTTTTGACCATTGAATAAAAATTGATTTTTTATAATTGGATTCTTTTATCTTTATTTTAGCATTCTATTATCTAATGCATTTCAATTAGCTATTATCAACGGTACTTTGAAAAAAGTTTTCAAAATTCTTCTGAAGAAACTAAAAAAGAATGACAAAATAATTTATGTTGGAGCAATTGGGCTTAACATTGTAATGGAGCAATTTAGTTTAACATTGTAATTATGTCATGTAACCATCACAATGACCAACCGCCTTTACTTCCTCCTACTAACGTCAGTAACCCATTAGAGCTGGGTGGACTCAAGATCCCGAAATTATAAGTCTTCACCAGGATTAAAACCTGGGACCCCCTCGGATCGCAAGCCAAGCGCTTTACCACTCAGCCACAATCGCCTCTCACGTGAATATAATATTTACATTAATTCATGGGATGTAGAAAAGTTTTTCCAAAACCAACTTCAGAAGATCCCACTGCACCAAGGTGAAGCCCTGAATCTAGGTGCTCGTTTGCGGGCGATTAGGCGACATTGGTTTCACCCAATACCCCGCCTGCTAAACGAAGAAATACAATCCATCTATCTATCTATATATATAATACTCCTCTTCCCTCAATAGTTTGGACGAGAAGAAGAAGTAAAGGAAAGATCACTCTCTTATTTCTGCGGATAGTCACCCCATGAAAAAAGAAAGGGGGGGGGGGGAGAAAAAGTGGGTATTCACACGGATGGCTGCGCGCTGGACTGTCAAACTCTGCCCGCTCCCACCCCCTTCGTCCTGCGGGAGGTTTGGACTAGGAAGTAAACTATCATATACTCTGAAGGAACATCTGAAACATGTCAAACATTTTACAAACACTAAATAACAGGGCCGGACTTAACAATTGTGGGGCCCAATGCGAAACGGATTTCGCGTGGCCAAGTTTGGCTAGGGAAGCGGATAATAAGTGAAATGTAAGAGTTTGTATTATAAAAAAAATAAATTCGTCTTTGCATTTTATTCATTCTTTACTACGTACAGAATTACTTTACGAGCCTAGCGTGTAGCAAAGTCATACAGTATATCATAATAATTCTGTTTCCTTAATAGATCACGCTCAATAGCAAGAATTACCAGATGTTTCAATCTATCTTTGAGAATTGTTCACCTCAAGTAGGCCTATTTCTTCATTAGTTTGAGGCGCGAGAAGCTTCTTTCACCAGATTACACAATTAAGGCTAATGCATGATGTCGTTTTTATTTATAGCGCGTAGGATTGGCGTTTTCCATATTGAATGACACCCCAAAACGACAATTTTTGTCTATATATTTCCGTATATTTTAAGGTAAATAACAGGGCCTGACTTAACCATTGTGGGCACAATGCGAAACGGATTTCGTTGGGCCAAGTTTGGGTAGGGATACGGATAATAAGTGAAAATTAAGACTGTGTATTAGAAAATATATTCGTCTTTGCATTTTATTCATTCTTTACTACGCACAGAATTACTACACGAGCTTAGCCTGGCGTGTAGCGAAGCCATACAGAATATCACAAGAATTCTGTTTCCTATATAGATCACGCTCAATAGCAAGAATTACCAAAATGTTTCAATCTATCTACGAGAATTGTTGACCTCAAGTAATTCTTCATTTGTTTTTAAGCCTCGAAGAGCTTCTTTCACTAGATTCCACAATTACGGGCATTGCATAATGCCGTTTTGTTTTTTTTGTTTTTTTCGCGCGTAGGATTGGCGTTTTTCATATTGAATGACACACTAAAAGGACAATTTTTGTCTACATATTTCGGGATATTTGTATGAGTTTTCAAAAGATTTTAATAATTTCCGGATATTTCCAGGGCTTTTTCATATATTTTACAATTTCAGATTTCCAGGAGCTCCTGGTTAATCGAAAGGAGGCCTCGGGAAATATGTCATAAGTTATAAAATGGTTTAATTTAATAATTTATACACCTAGAATTAGCGAGGGTCCTATGAAAGTGCGGGCCCACTGCGGCCGCATAGGTTGCAGTGGCCTAAGGCCGGCCCTGCAAAATATCGGCCTATGCTACGCCGCCGGTCGACTAGTTTCGTTTAGAAAGCGCTTATGTCAGCCTGATTCAGCTTCTTGCCACAGAGGTTCCGTTTGACTTGACAATTGTTTTCTTGCTGCTAGTTCGCTATGTCATCCAGACACACTTCTGGCGGTTTCAGTAGTCACGCCCACTAATTTCTCCCCAAGGGAAAGAAGCCTCCTTCTCCATGATGTCTGAAACTTAAACAGATTCTTTGCCAGTGGTGGTCCCAATGCTCGCTCCTCATAGCAGATCTCTTTTCTGTGATTTAAACATTGCCTTTCGTACTGTGAGCAAATATCAAGAGTTGAGTGCTATCAGATATGTCGGCGGTAATGGTAAACATTTTCAACTCTGCTTTTTAGTTCTCTTAGTTTTGAATAGAGATTTCTAATTGTCATGCAAAAAAGAATGGCGGCTTCAACTGCATTTTTATTTTCATGACACATTTCTTCCATCACTGATAGTAACCCCCCTCTAAAGCATTCCCGCATGTCGAAAAAAGGCTTCATTTCACTACTTATATTGTGAGCAACTCTCTACCATGCTCTTACCGCCGACTCAATTTCTTGCCCCTTCTTGGTAAATATTCTCTTCAACCCTCTAATCTCTGGGCGTTTCTTAGCCATCTTTTCTTGGTGGCTCATACTAAAAATGCCGCCATGTTTGTTTAGTTTTTGATTTCATAATGCTGTTAAAAGTTACGTTCTCCTTAAAAACAGCCCCAAACATATTTATACCCCATAAAAGGCAAAGATGTGTCCAACTTTACCTGGTAGTTTGTACTTCTACTTTTCGTTTCTTCAACTCTCCCATTTCATTAACGCACAAATATTAAATGTGACCGTACCCTTCGAGGAGAATCAAAAGAAGAAGACCAAAATGATCCAGAGTTTTCCAAAAATTAAAAAATAACTGTCAAATCATCTCACTGAAACTTAAGTTTTTATTTTGTCTTTTTAGTAAACAAAATTTGATTCAGTTCGGTCAAGGTAAGGACAGTTCGTTCGGTTCGTACCGATCAGTTTTAAAGTTCGGGTTCGTTTCGTTTCCCATCTCTATAATTAACCACAAAAACAGTCTAATTTAAAGTCATGCACAATAGGTTGCAAATCTCCAAGAAGCTCTTCTTAGGAAATGTAGGCCACTATAAGGCCTATTCTAAGTTGATATCTTCATAAAGGATTTGCCTCAGTCATTTTGATATTTACAGTAAAATCTTTTAATGACTTGATTTGTATTCCTCATCCATTAGAAATCAGTACTAAAAAAAAAAGTTTTTTACAAGCGGTGTAAATTAAAATTAACAAATGCATCTGATTCTTTATGGTATTTTGTAATTATGCCCTAAATGATCTAAGACTTAAGAGGACAAACATTTTATGCTACAAGTGACTCCAATAAAGCAACACGAACTAAACTAGCTTTAAAACAAACAAGCAAAGCTAGAAAGTAAGTTGAAACCATTTTATTTGTGTAGAACACAATGCTAAAGTCTAATAATGTTTACCTGATCATTTGAGTTCCCATGATCTACATCATAACAGCCTTTCATTCAGAACTCATCCATACTGGAACTACTGTAAACACACTTGATGCTGCAGGGATAAAAGTCTATCTGCTCAATATACTTGAATAGGCCTTATGCCCCAAAACAAAATATGATTAGGATTCAATGAAACAAAGAAGCACAAGAGCAAATTCTATGGAGATATTTTCTGATGGGCTGTGAGATACACACAGACAGTGCTGGGACTAAATGGGACAGTTCTAGGCTAGGACAACAAGGTAGAAGAAAATAGTGTCAAATGTCCAGAGAAAAAAAACAACAGTGTCCACTGAAGTTATCTAGACTTGCTAAGCTGACATCATTGACAATCACACTAGTTAACCCTTTAGGATTTTCAATGACTTGAGTGTAATGAACCCAGTAAGTTTAGACTGTGTTTTAGTAGTCTGCATAGTGAGAGTGATCCAGAGGATACAAGTATCCTTGAGTTACCACACATACTATTAATATCTCATGGACAATGCCCCACATACTCACACTTGTGTTACCCATAAAATGTGTCAGTCACCTAATCCACTTATAGCTACACTATCTCAAACTTGTATACACAAGTGTCTAGAAAACTATTCCACACAACAGGCTGCAACAAATTAAAGCTGATAATTCACTTAATTGGCTACAATTTTATACAAATCTAGTGAATACTCAACTCAAATTTAAGTTGAAACTGCCATCACATCTTTGACATGAAAAACTACATCAAAGATCTAAAATCTTTTCAATCAAAACCAAACATCATTGCTTATTGTTCTACATTGTGTTTTGGAAAACATTTTGTACTTTAAAAAAAAAAAGCCATTATAAAGAACTGCTTATATTCTATCAAATACAGACTTATAATGAATCCTGTCATTAAAGTAGTCTTTTTTGTGCGGCTTTGACTAATGACATAGGAATTTTTCAAAGCTTTTAAGTGAAACTTGGCATGTTGCCCCTTCTAGTGCACTAAAAACCTATTCAACACTTGAATATTCTACATACAACTACAGAGTTTTTTTTTCTAGCCATCAATCAAACCCTGTACATTACAAGTTGCACTCTTGACACTACACAAATAGTTCTATTTAACACATGTATCAGTAATAGTTACAAATTATTACAAGAATGTAATTTCAACTGTTAGTTATTAAAGCAAAAAACAAAACAAAAACAACAAAACATTTGCATGGAATAGCCATACATACACATTTGTTGTCTGTCTAGTCTGTCAACAAGTGTTTCATATGACCTGCTTGTGACTTAATGGACACGCTTTTAATTATAAAACAATTTTTCATTTCAATAGATACAAAATTTCAGTAAGTTAATCTACATAATGATATCTATTTTGAACTTTAAAAATGTTAATTTTGTTGACATTTTTGATACATAGTCATCTCAGTTAACATTCAATGGCAGCTTAGACAAATGAACAAAAAAAAGTGTTTAAATAGGCCCATTATGTAGAGCATATCAAGATATTTACACTATTTTATACACAAGTTGTTTTTTTTAATAAACATTTGTATTTACATCTTGACCAAACGTGGGACTATACACACATCAATGTGGATACATAACACAAGTATTGGATCAGTTCACTCCTGAATAGCTCACTTCTACTCCTGTAGGAACTAGAGTTACCTCCTCACATTTATACAGCAGACATTACCAGACTAACAAATTAACACATTTATTTCTAGTCAATCTGTTCACCCTTGCTTAACAATTTTAAATAAATAAATTTTAATTTCATTTCTAAACAAACAATAAGAAACAACAACATAAGAACTTCAACTCATTTTTCAAGGTATTAAATAAAGAGCCCAACAAAACAACAACTAAACAGTTGCACCTTTGGTCCAATGAAAATATTAACTTAGTTAACAAAAATATTTAGAAAACAAAAGATCAAACTCTTGTTTACGTACTTATGAATGAAACATAATTTAGTGCCAAGCTTTAGTATAGATGATATGATTGATACAAATGTCTTGGATGATAAATGAAACAATTAATGCTGGCCTGGTGAAGTTGTGAATCAGAATAAAGGGCAAGCTCTAATTGTTTTACCTAATGCAGAGGAAATGAAGTCGGGCACCTATTCTGAGACACTGGTTCATCAAACACAAGAAACTGAACAATCTTCTTTACTTGGGAGTGAAACTAAAACTGTGAAAGACGTTGGGTCACAAACACACATTCCACCAATCAAAGAAATAAATTAATTAGAAATCAGTACATCAAGGGCAGGTAACACAGAAATTGTGGTTTTAAGAACTTCCTTTTTCTTTTCATAAATAAAATGGAAGTAAAGAATTTAATAGTGACAATTACATTTTAACCAAATTTAGGGAAAATGCAGAATAATCTTGGTACTGGTTAGTTAAGTTACTTAACACTTGACAAACTCTGTTAGTAAATGATAGGTATAATGGTCCCTATACAGACTAGCTTCCTTATATCAAACTACATGAAACCTCCTTTGCCAGTTTTGTTAAAATAAAGAGTTATGAATATGCACTTGGAAAACAAAAGTGCTCACTAAAAGTGAGTAACCAGATAACACTATTATTAGTTTGCTTGGGTTTAAAAAAAAATAAATTGGGTTTTGAATTTGAAAGATGACAATGATTTGGTTGAACTATTTGTTGATCAGATCAGGAAACATGAAGTACATTCAAAATATTTAGTCATTGACAACAACGAGAACTAGATGTCTCTGTTCATTATGTCTTCTTTGTGCATCCATGACTCCCGTGCTTAAACTTTTTGAGTTCAAAGGTTATATACCAGTTCAGGTGAGAAATGTCAATGTGACCTGCACACAGCAAGATTGACCTTTGCCTTCCTCCCGTCTGCTCTACCAAAACATAAAGCAGCCAGTCAGAGTGTCACACAAAGATTGCGCCAGAAGTCATGTGACTTCATGTGTCCTGCAATGGTGACTGGTTTCTCCATCACACCTGAGTCCCGTCTGGTAAATTTGGCATATACAGAATGGGGGCTCTAGGGGCAGGGTTCCTCTTGTTGCCTCCTCCTGCTATGCTTGTTAAGCTACCTGTCGCAGATGTTGGACTGACAGGGAAAAGCACTGGATGACTGTCGCTGCCTGCACTGCCAATACTACCTGACGCCTGCAGATAAAAAAATGTACTAGAATATTATTCATAAATTAAAAAAAACATGATATAATAAATGTTAATTATAAATGATTTATTAAGAAAAAAAAAAAAGCACTCTCCAAACTTGACATTATATGTTCTTGTAACAGTCAATTAGTTTAATGGTACTACTATCTAAGGAAACAAAAAAAAAAAAGGTATCTCTAAAGTAACTAACTAGGACAATGCAGGACTAAACAAACAAAAGCAATGGACACTTGTTGCTTGGATGCTACAACACAAACACTTTGGCTAGACAATATTCCAACTTACAATCCCACTGTCCAGCGAGGCTCCACTGCTTCCCCTCTTCATCATGGGGTCTGTTAGAAAAATAGAGTCACTTAATGGTTTGTATTGACCTATGTCTAGAACAGTTTTGAATCATCTAGCTGCTTATCACATTCTTTAATTAGTCTTTAGTTAGTTCAATGGTCATAGGAATGGTGGCTTCAACTTAAAATGGACATATTTTGGGTACTTTGGATTGTATTTTGCCAAGATTAATTGTTGCATAGTGTATCCTGTAAATCAGTGGTGCTGCTACAAAACCTGATAGCTTCTTATTTTTGTAAAATGGATATTTATTTTTTTCATTTGCTATGCCACTTAATTTTGAAAGCAACCCTTCATTTCCTTCTATACACCTCTTCATGACTCAACTAGTAGACAATAGCAAATAAACATGGGCTGTACAAGCAAAATAAATAAAATTATTAAAAAAAACACTCAGCAATGACAATGTGACTTGATACAGAATGAAAGTGCAGTGTCAGTAGAGAGAGACAGACTTCAAGCTCAGTGATATGATAGAGGCAACTAATTGAGTTCAATTAATACTTGATGTGAAGAAGATTGTGTTTTAAAACTATAACTTACTTCCTTGTGAACCTTCTTAGCACTACGTTTGTCAGATGACTTACTAAATATGTATAGACTCAGTGAGTTTGTGTGTGTGTGTCTGTACAGCTTCCCAACTGTTTTAATGATCACTCCCTGCTATATAGTTTATGAACTGAACACGTATAGTGAAAACAAGCTTAACTGCATCACACAATATGATGAGATTGTCATTATAAATATATATATATAGGTCAGTTCTAATATTGAAAACAGTGACTCAAAAACTTGCACAACTATGTTAGAAGGCAAACTGAAGTAGAAATCATGTCCCAAGAATAGATGATGAACAGAACTGAGGGAATACAACTGAGGGAATACAACTGAGATAAAACTATCTGCTGAATTTGAAACTGTTTGAGAACAAGGTGATGGAAGCTATGAATACAACACTCAGACCAACAGATGAATTTCAATCTTAGGAAAAGTAAAAGCAAGCAAGACATTGATCTGTGTTTTTACTTACAACTAAACCAAACTACATCAAGTGGAATAGTCTAGACAACATGTAAGTAAAACCTAGTTCAACTCAACTCCCTCATTACAAATACCCCTCCTTTTTTTTTGGGTGGGGATCACACAGTCCCATTTAGAGGTTGAATTTTTGGCATCTTCAATCATTAGCTTTAAGTAAAAAACTTTGTCATGATGAATTAAACTAGGCACAGCATTTAGGCTAGTTTTTTATGCTTTTTTGGGCTTTTGCTTTTTAATGCAAAAAATTATCAATTTATGCCAAATATCAAACTAGAACTTTGTTCTATAGGTCAGTGCTGAATGTTTTTCACAAGATCTGACTAAATAGAATGGTACAGCAAATACCTAAAAATACATAATCAACTGCTGTTTTTAAAAAGTACATAAAAGATGTGTTTCTAGTCTACAAACTACGCCAATAAATGTGTTTCATGTCAATAAACGACACTAATAGATCTGTTTCATGTCAATAACTACACAAATAGATGTGTTTCATGTGTAGAATGCAGACAGATGTGCTGATGCCATGCAACTAGATAACACAGATGGGCATGCATACCTGACGTCAGGTCAGTGAGAGAGTTGGAGTAAGGAACTTTCTTTAAGTGACTACATTCCGGTGCAGACAGGCGATTATGAGGATTTTCTGATGCTTTAGCAAGATCATACGCTAGGACTCTGGAGTCATCGCAAGCGTAACGCTTGTGGTCCATGGTGTTATGTGTTGTGCGATGCCTGGCCATTTCTTCCTCTATCCTAAGTTGCTCCATTCCATTGGTCTATTAGAGAACAAAATATTGAGATTGTAATGAATTGTGACTTAGCTATATTTGTCGCTGCAAAAAATATTATAGGTATGTTATTACCCAGTATATAAATTATCTTAGAAACAAAAAGAAAAGCTATCAATTTAACTTCGATAAAAGGTTAAAGTTCACATATTTTCAGATACTTAACATTTCATACAAGAAAATCAATTACAAAGAATACAAATCCATCGGTGACATCTTTTACTACTATGAAAATTCCATTATGTGTCAAGCAATATCTATTTTACCATACTTGAACTTTTATTTATGATTTAAGACACAATGGTATGATCTAGACAATATTAAGCCATTATACCAACTAGATCTAGATTTGTATATGTCAATCAACTAAAAGTAGTAAGTAGAAATTCAAAATATTTTTGTGCAATGTTTAGAGAAACCTTGAAATTTTTAAAGAAAGTGGTGTTTACCTCAAGTATTGATTCTTTTAAATCTTCAACAAACTTTTGCCTATCATGGTCATTTCTAGCATTAAATGTTATCAATGGCTTCCCATCAATATTGTTGGTCAGTTGAATGCCAAACTGGTAATCTGGAAATACATATCGAAAGTCAGAAGTTGCATTACTTGAAATAAAATCTTATTCTTAGTGTCAAATTTAAAGTATTAAAACAATTATTACTTGAAAAAAAATCTTTTTCTTATTGTGAAAAGTATTAAAACTATTTTTGATAGAAATCTTTTAAAATAGCGGATGAAATAAACAAGAACTGTATCTGAATCAATTAAATCTGGCCTTATTTACTTGCACTCAAAAAGAAAGAAAAAAAAGGGGGAGATAACATTTTCCAGGGAAGAGTTGTCTGCACTTATCCATTAATGTCTAAATATTTATCCAAGTCGGCTGAGCTGGCCCTGAGCCATTTTGTTTCATGAGCTAAATACAATGAGATATGCTTAAAGATGGTCTAGTCTTTATGTCCTGCCTGGAGCCACTTAGGGACATTTTAGTTGCAAACAACTAGCAGTCAGTCTAGGTGCAATTTATTAAGAGTTAATAAAGAACAAAGAATTAATTTCTCCTATCAGAAATGCAGCCCTACACTTGACGATATATAGTTGAGATAGGATGAAATGAAATATTAATAGGGAGAAAGGGGGGGGGGGTGAAGGTGATTAGACAGCAAAGAGAAGGCTTCAAAGTCTTCCAAATACTTACGTGGAGTCTCAAACAGATAGACCTGCATTCCACACAGTGAGAGGGAGTTACGGAATGAATATGTGATGCCTGTCTTCTTCTTGCTGAATATTTTGGTTACCTGAGAATGAAAATGTGTTCTAGTAACATGGCAGACATTCAACTCAATTTCAGTTTTTTAATAAAGATTGTGAAATTACATATAGTATTAAAGCGAGACATCAAGGATGGTTGTTGAGACTATATAACAGAATGAAAGCAAGACTTCAAGGATGATGTTAAAACTAAGTATGAACTCACCAACAATAAATCATTAAACAAAAAGACTTCTCTCTGGTGTAAACCAATTTTCTCTTTCTTGTTGGGATCATGGACCTCATACAATCGACAGTAACACACCAAACGTCTGTGTGGAAGACTGAGAATCTATAGATACACAAGGCATCAGGACCATGAAAAATGTATAAAAAATAAAACTGTATTGAACAAAGTATCTTGAAATAGTTCAATGTGCTAACACTAGTTATGTAGTACGAAGATATTTTATCATAGAATACTTTTTAGTTTACAAAGATGTCAACTAGCTAATTTTGTTTAATTACTGCCTCTCTCTAACCTAAAACACAAACTTTTAAACTTCTCAGTTTGATATGGGCCTCTTATTAAAACTATAAAAGTGATTGCATCTTAAAGATCCCTAAGCAATGACAAACTGCTAGAACTATTATCTCAGCGGGATTGTTATGACTATGGAGTGCCAAGACTTCAGTATAGACTGCCAAGACCATTTTTGAATGAAAGCCAAAGTATCTATACCAGACTTCTTATACTGTAGTTATTATTTCTAGACTCAGTACTAACCAAGTTGACAGTTAAAACATTGATCACAATTCATGGAGCAAGTGTCACAATCATATCTTTAATTCAGGACTACAAAACTAAAATATCACTCAGCAGTTTATGTTTCTAGGCTGACACCATTAAAAGTGCCTCACAGGCTCCCAACTTGATAAAAAGTCTGCTGAACACCCACCTTAAACCCCCACCACCAAACTTCATTCTGCCCCTTTCCACTTTTTATCAAAAATTTTATATTCAGCCATCAAGGGGAGATAACAGGTGAGTTAGTTCAACCATCACTTTAGGTAAAAATAACATTCAAATTCATCTCCTGAAATAAGATGATATGAAATGATAATCAAATGTTTCCTTGACTCTCTACTCTCATGTTTTCTACCTGTTACTTCAAGGTTGTTGGGTTTGTTTTTTTTTTTGCTTGCATTAATTTTGCATTTAAAGAACACATTCACAAAAACAAGATTTCTGTTTCCCCTAGTGATGACTAGAGACAGGCAGCAGGTCACTAGACTTTGAGCAATGAAATGAGAAACTATGTCTCTTAAGAGAGGAAAGAAACAGTTTTTAAAACTAAGATGAAATACAAGCAACAACTTCTACCCCCTCCTCCAACATCTCCCCCTTCCAGATGATTATTTAGTTTGAAGACTAGGTGGAAATAATTGTAGCACAATCTTCAACATTTTATTTTACAACTGAACTCTTCACTTTGCAAGTTTACTTTGTAAGAGTTTTTTTTTCCTTTGTTTTTTTGTTTTCCAAATGATGATTAAAAAAAACAAAAAACATGCTAGTCTATGAGCCAGTGATGAGTCATCACTTGTAAAACATCAAACTTTTCACTTCTGACACCAATGTCTAATGTAACATCTGATAGGATGTGTGCATGGAAAAACATATTGCTAAAAACGAAAAAAGCAAGGTTGTAGATTGACTAGAAAAACATGGCTACAGATTCACCTTCAACAGCATGTTTTTGTAAAGTCTATCACATTTTGATATGAACAACCGGCTCCACTCTGGACCCTCAACATACTATTTCCGAGGGTCTCACTCCACTGAACAGTTAGTAAAGACTCTCTTGACATTTTTGTTTAGTGCGAAACCTTGATTTTACAAAATACTTTTTAAAGGAACTTTTTTTTCTATTGCATTAGTTTCTGCTCAACTTGAAGTGCAAACTGAAGACAGGAGGCTGGTCTGGAGAGGGGGGGGGGAACAAGTTACTCATCTTTTATGTTTACCAGCTGGAGAGTTGCACAGGCTATAAATGACCTTTGTTGACCTCCACTCACATATACATTAATACACAAAGCTCTATGAAGTGGAGCATATAAACAAAAAAGATAGTCCCCCCCCCTCCTCCCACAGACAAACACAAACACTCACACACACACAGGCACACAAGAAGAACAAAGCAGTTCATCCCTTCACCTTAGCCCACAGACAATCACCAGGTGAGGGAGGATCTGATCAGACCTAACACTGTGTACAGCCTGGCCACTGATGGAAACATTGGACAAGTTTCTCACTAGAAAAGCTGACACTATGGAAAGTTGAACTAAATGATGATCAGATGGAAATAAAATAATAAATACATTTTCTCATCTACGCTGTAGCATGCACACACACACACACACACACAGAGTAGGTACAACTGTATACCTGTCTGAACAGTGAGTCTATTTGGAAGGTATATTTATTCACAATAAATGTCTGAACAGTGAGTCCAATGGAAAATAAATATATGCACAATATGCATATTATTAGTGAGTCCAGTGGAAGTTAGATATATGCCGATATGCCCAATATATGTTTGAACAGTGAGTCCATTTGCAAAGTGGATATATGCACAACAAGTGTTTGAATAGTGAGTCCATTAAGTGCAGCTTAAGTTAGTCTACACACTGAATAAATGGCAACTATCTCTACAATAGATATCTGTACAATCTTATATAATACAGACATTACTTCAAAAAAGAAGATGATTATGTCCTACTGTGTCATGCTATGAGATTATTTGTACAATAGTAATCTGAACAGTGTGAGCAAAGGCACTGAACTACATAAACATGGATTCAATCAAACATTTTGACTTTTTTTTTTTTTGCTTGGAAAGGATAAACTCATTCTACTGTAGGGCAGTTTGACTATTGCCCCATACACAACCAACACCAGTTGTTGTTACCTAGTTACACAGATGTCATCATATTGGATGGATGATGGCAGGGGACATAACCCTCTCATTTCATTGCGCATTATGTTTTTCTTTTTAAATACATATTTCTGTGCTACATATGTGTGTGTGTGTGTGCTACTTATGTTTGTGTGTGCTACTTGTGTGTATTTGTGCTACTTACAGGTTTTTTGCCAATGATCGTCTGCTCCACTTTCATCACTTGTGTCACCTGGTCGACACCAGCCTTGAACTCCTGAGCTTTAATCCTCTCATAAAGTCCCGTCAAAATGTCGCGATCTATGTCTTCCCCGTCATCAATACCTGCATGAGACAATAGGGGAAATAGAGGTGTACAAGTTACACAACAGTATGAGACAATAGGGGAAATAGAGGTGTACAAGTTACACAACAGTATGAGACAATAGGGGAAATAGAGGTGTACAAGTTACACAACAGTATGAGACAATAGGGGAAATAGAGGTGTACAAGTTACACAACAGTATGAGACAATAGGGGAAATAGAGGTGTACAAGTTACACAACAGTATGAGACAATAGGGGAAATAGAGGTGTACAAGTTACACAACAGTATGAGACAATAGGGGAAATAGAGGTGTACAAGTTACACAACAGTATGAGACAATAGGGGAAATAGAGGTGTACAAGTTACACAACAGTAGGCAACCAAAGGCCCAAAGACCATTGATAGGTCTCTTTAGTAAATCAATCGTTGAGATTCACTGGTTTTAAAAACATTTCAATCAATTCTCACACAGCTGTCTCAGACATAATTAATTACTGACAATAGACAGGAATTTAAAAAAAAAATATGTTGGCTATCAGAGTAGCTTAGAGGTTAACCAATATAGAACTAGTATCTTATAGATAGTGACTTCAGATGAGGTACAGATCTAGAAACTACAGTAACACTCAAACATAGATCGAGGTTCTTAAGAAGCAAAGACGGTGTCATAGATATTGACCCAACTGAGGCCTATGCTCCACCTGGAGTCAAAAGGGCTAGACTAAGTCAAACATGTACAGTTCTCTGCATCAAAGTTCAGCGTAACTAATCAATCAAGTAAGATTGGCTCTGAAAACGTTTTCCTAATACTTGCTACTGCTACCTAGATCTAATAGCCAGTCAACAGTCATCGGAACTGAACTCAAAACAACATGGTCTTATGTTTTTGTCCCATGATGTCTGATTGATGGCTTGAATCAGACATTGAGGTTGTACATCACTTCTAGGTAAAAAAAAACAACAACAATTTTTTTAGCTCCATAAAGACAGTCTATACATGTAACAGTGAAGTGCAGCACAAAACTCTCCATCCAACAGTGTGTGTTCAGATTGAACTCAGCACGTGTTTAATATTCAACGCCACCTAGTGGCTATAAATTATTTATTCATAGTAAGATCAATAAATAGATGTGACGCTACTAGACAAGTGCATCAATTGGATGTCGGTAGATCGCTCAATAATGTGACTTCACCTCACCTGATGCACATCTCCAGCTGTCTCTCCAACCGCCTCACACACACACACAGATGTAGAGGTGCTGAATGCTACCTTTCTATCAGGACCCAAACAACTATTAAAAGACTTATTTTCCAGACCATAGCTCTCTGGAAACATCGTCGGCGCCCCCAGTTTGTTATGAGGTGGGTCGCAGCCCAGCTTTGAGAATCTAATGTAAACAAAGCTGTGAGTCAATGTTTGGCTGTGACTTCCCCATTCTGAAATAAAACTACAGTCGATGTAATGTACTTATGACAGTCTTGGGCAAACAGCGAACGATCTATTCAGTGATGAGTATAAACTAGCGCTATCTTAGAACTACTGGACATTGACTATAAACCGATACTGACGGCATGAAGCAAGGAAAGAAAACCTGACAATACTGAAACTAACATCTTCCTTAATTGACATACTCACCATGCAAATATTTGATAGCCAGCTAACATAAAGACAAGAACTATATCTAGCGGTAGCGTTTAGATATGTTGGCCTATATGAGTATATATGCATCCTACCAGCTGCCAACAATGATAGAAGTCTTTCAAACAAACACAACACTCCAGGCATTTAAACATCTTCAATTTAAACCACCTACATAGTAAAAGAAAAAACAATGTTGTAAGTAGCACTATAAACAAACTTTTTTTGTTCTTTCACTTTGAAGACCAAAGTGTGCTACTATAAACACTAAGCGCGAAGAAGTCTGCTCGTTCTCTGAAAGAACATGAGATTCTGATGGAATCCCTAAGAAATAAAATGTACACATTTTGTTAATTATCAGTATTCCAAAGCCAGCTAATGAGTTTTGACACTAACATTAACCTATGGGTTAATTATCCATCACTTTCACTGATTCTTAAATAACTATAATCTTTTTTTTTTTTTTTTTTTTGTAATCATTCTTTTTTTCTGTTTCAAAGTTATTTATGAAAATTTAACATTTTTAAATACGCAAGGGCTTCAGTTTTTTTCTTTTCAAATATTTGTGCAAAGCACATAGATTCATATTCAAGCGCTGACGAGCTACACGATGAACTAAGGCAGTGGTTCCCAAACTTTGTCCTTAACGGAACACTTCACACATTCTGAGTATTTAACGGAACACTTTATTTTTAGAGAGATTAATTCACGTGATGGCTTATAGTTAATTATTCCAGAAGTTCGTGGAACACCTATTCAGGCCTAGTGGAACACCTATTCAGGCCTCGTGGAACACCTATTCAAGCCTCGTGGAACACCTATTCAAGCCTAGTGGAACACCTATTCAGGCCTCGTGGAACACCTATTCAGGCCTCGTGGAACACCTATTCAAGCCTAGTGGAACACCTATTCAAGCCTCGTGGAACACCTATTCAAGCCTCGTGGAACACCTATTCAGGCCTCGCGGAACACCTATTCAGGCCTCGCGGAACACCTATTCAGGCCTCGCGGAACACCTATTCAGGCCTCGCGGAACACCTATTCAGGCCTCCTCGCGGAACACCTATTCAGGCCTAGTGGAACACCTATTCAGGCCTCGTGGAACACCTATTCAGGCCTCGTGGAACACCTATTCAGGCCTCGTGGAACACATATTCAGGCCTCGTGGAACACCTATTCAGACCTCGTGGAACACATATTCAGGCCTCGTGGAACACATATTCAGACCTCGTGGAACACCTATTCAGACCTCGTGGAACACCTATTCAGGCCTCGTGGAACACCTATTCAGGCCTCGTGGAACACCTATTCAGACCTCGTGGAACACATATTCAGGCCTCGTGGAACACCTATTCAGGCCTCGCGGAACAGAGTTTGGGAAACACTGAACCGAGGGGGAAAAAAACTCTACAGAGAAATTCAAAGATGTAAAACCCAACTCTAAGTATAAAATAACCCAACATGGAATCGCTTAAACGTCTCAGTTTCATCCTCTGCCTATATTTTGTAAACACTAACAGATTCATTCAGTCAGTGCATCACATGGGTTGTAGGAAGCGAACGGTGCAGACCTCTTCGAGATTATAGAAAATGAAAAGGAGAGAAAAAGAGAAATGAGAAGAGAGTATAGAGTTTGAGATATATATATATATTTATATATATATATAGAGATAGATAGAGATGTAGAGACAGAGAGAGAGAGAGAGAGAGAGAGAGAGAGAGAGAGAGAGAGAGAGAGAGAGAGAGATGTGGCTTATGTTTTTGAAAGACACCGGAAATTATTTTAGGTCCAGTTGATATAAAGAGCCAAATGTTGAAACTCTCCAGACATGTTTGCACGTGTGTGTGGATGTAGCTGACATGTACACCTGAGAGAAGTTCAAGGACATTCCATGAATTACTTCACAACGTGAATGAATCAGGCTTTTAAAAGAAAAGAAAATCTGTAGGCTATAGTTATGAGTAAAAACGCACCCAAGCTTTGATCAATGACTACGTGAACATTTAAACAGAACTCTACGCTGACAATCAACTGATATATGCTGATACACTGTAAAACTCAATCACAGTAACTAAACTAGGAAAAAAAAAAGAAGAAGCTTATTTAAGGGGAAGAACTCTCATTTACAGCCATTTATCTGAAAATGGTAGGGTTTTGCTCCCTTTCTACTCAATAAATCAAAATTATCTAATTAGCACTAATTGGTTTCTTTTTTAATTGATTTGTGTATTGTCATCGACTATGAATAAATGTGCAAAATTTCAGCTTGATCCGAGAATGGGAAGTGGGAGAAAACGTGTCAAAACGTAATAAGGAGATTAAATCCATATATACATCCACATCTCTCATTAAGTAGCATTTATTCCCCTAATTATTAAAAAAAAAATTTAATCACTAATAATTACTTGATTAATTTTTGTATTGAGTCATGTCTTGTCAGGTATAATGAACACTTGGGCAAAGTTTCAACTTGATTCAATAATGGGAAGTGGGAGAAAAAACATGCTCAAACTTCTTCCCAGACAGACAGAGTTGATATAAGTTTTTTAAAAAGTACACAAAAAAAAAAAAGGGATTTTTTTTTTCATTATAGGCAGCTCTTGCAAATCAAAACTTTGAGATGACCAATTGAACAACCTTGCACTTTCCTATTTCACAAATACTGTCAATGTTAAGATAATGATGATTGGAAATCTTACTTTTTCTTTTCTTATCACTTATGGACTTAATTCAGAACAACTAACCCCAATAACACAACAAACTAAATCCCAATGCACTTCAGGCAATCTATCAATGAGTCAACAATAGGAGCCCTACCTCTCATGTTCTTAATGAAGTCTTCCAACTTCATTTTCCTCTCGGCCTTGACCGATGGGTTGTGTAGGTCAGTGTTCAACATGATGATGGCAAAGGCAAGCAGGAAAACAGTGTCTGGATTCTTGAAGTTCTTCACCTGGTCCGGGTTACACTGGCAGTAACGTTCAGCGAAGGCTTCCATCAGGCGTTCGATTTTCTGGGCTTCTCCCTGGACATGCAAGAAACAAAGTTGGTCAGCAACCTCTTCACTTGTTTTAATAGCAACATTAAACTGACCATTTCTCAGTAGTCAAAGCATTCAGATTGTTGCCCTAAGACAAGCATAGAAGTATCTTGTGTTGAAACAAATTGTTTCTAAGACACAAATACAGCTTATTAACGCTTTAGACATTTGGAATTAAGTTCCAATGTTAGTAACTTTGATGGTCTGTGTTGTTGTTAACCCTTACCACATAACTTATTTGATCGCAAACACCCTCCCCTCCCTTTAACTCAAGCAAAAAAAAAAAGCCAAGTAAAGGTCTTTGTGGATATTGTGCCTATTAGATGTTATCCAAGTGAAAGTCTTCGTGGCTATTGTGCCAATTTGAAGTTATTCACTCCAGTCAATGTTAGCAGGAGACTTAACTCTTTCTCTCCGTAATTATTTACCACATTCTGATGGAATCAACGTTGGTATCGTCTGTTAGGAGAGAAAGAGTTAATCCTATTACCAAGTAAAAACATCCATGATACATACACTATAGGGAGGTATGTCACGTGATTTAGACCCATACATTATAGGCACGTGTGTCACGTGATTTAGTTATTTTGTACAATTGTCTACAAAAAAAAAAAACAACTAAATCCCTTTAAATTCTTGAGGCCTGGAGGCTTTACTTACCGGCATCCTAAAGTGACACTGGAATTTTCTGAGGGCTACGTCCACCTGTAAACCAGACAGGTCAATCTCTTCACAGAAGTATCTAAAAGGAAAAACAAAACATTTTATGTGATTATGTCATCTCAATCTAGAACTATCTTAAGGACTAGAGAATGACGTGGCCTACATCTGTCTACATCTCTCTCCTAGACATCGACACAAACTTAGAATAGATGAAGTATCCGTGACTAAGAGAAGTATATCTGTGGAATTTTAGGTTTACAAGTTTTCTGGGGCTTGGGTGATGACATGTCTTGGCTTATATAATTTAGAAACAAGCAGTACATATCCCTCCAGCGATGCAAGTTGAACGCATTACACCAAGGTTTAAATATTCACTGTACTTTAACACCAAGCTATCACAAATACATGTTTTTTTATTTGTTTGCTAAAATATTTTTTTTTTTCTAAAACATCAAAACACTTCAGAATCTAGAGTATAGATTTAGTTAGATGATAGAATTTATCTTTTTTTTTTCTATCTAGATCATCGATTGGTTTTTTCTCCAACGCTTTAGGTATTAATTAAATCTGTTTTGATTGGATATCTTCAAAGCTCTCTAAGGTGCGATAGCAGACGTTTGGGAGCAGACGTAGAATAACAACTACTTCCGGTCAGTGGAAACCTGGGTACATCTTGTTTGATAACATCACAGGGCTCGTGAACAGATCTGACAGAAGACGAGAGTTTCTGTAGGAAAGGTCACGTGGTACTATTGACTTCACTCACCATTCACACCTTTTTACCTTCTGTTGCAAACACCTGAACCATAATATTTTACAACCCCCGAGACCCCTGCAGAGAAAGGTCACACACACACACACAATACCCATTGATACGCGCTGCTTATCGATAAGGGATGAGGTGGGCAGAAAGGGGGGGGGGGGAAATGAGAGAGCTGATGGTGGGATCGTCGGAGGTGGGGGGGGGGTCAAGGGGAGCCCTCGAAAAGGTTTCAGAGGGAGTTGAATAAACAAGGGGCGATGACTTGTACCAACGTTCTCATCAGCAGACGTGCATAACATGTTTACACTAGGGGAGGGGGGGCAACGTTAAAGCTTTTAAGGCGATTTTTAGACAGCAGTGGCGACAGACACGACCCTATTTTCAAAGTACACTAATGAGCATGGAATCAGCAGTTGCCTAGATGTTCCAGCCACATTAACCCCCATGTGAAACCTAATGGCATTCGCATTAAAAGAAAACTGGGTTACAGATTACGTCAGATATCGGTCGGGCCAACACTTTAGGGGATCAAGGGATAAATTTGGGGACAAGAAAAAATTACGAGAGAAATTTGGTCCTCTGTGTATTTGTTTCATCCCACGAAAGCTTCTAGTCTCTCTAGTGGCCAGCATACACACAGCATGGAAACCTTCCAGGGAATGCTGTTTGGCCTTGAGCACTAGAACCAAAGAAATAAATACATATAAACAGTGAACGTAATGCTTTGGTAAAAGCTACACTATTTTCTAGTGCATATTTTGTAGGGGATGCTCTGCTCTGTGTTATCTAGATTGTATTGGTGCGAGCACTATACCATATACATTCTGACTTCATTGACTCGAATAACTAATGATTTTGTAAAAGTATAGACATAGATCTAGGACTGTGGTGTCTTGACCACTGACTCGTATATCAGCTTTTAGCAAGTATTACTAAATAAACAAATTATTTTTTTTTACTCTGAACGGAATAGCTAGCTTAGTTTGTCTTATAGAATATGTAGATCTACTATTAACTACAAATCATTCTCTAAAGATTATTTCGCCTAGCCATCAGAAAAAATTTCTTTTACAAACTGCTAGAGATTATGAGTCAGTTTTTGTAAAAAGTAAATTTTCAATATTAAAAAAAAAAGTTATTGTCGAGGTCAACAAGAGAGCCAATAGTTGTACTTGACAAAGTGATTTTTCATCCCAGCGTGGAGTAACAGTTGGTCGGCCTGTGTCCTGTGGTGAGGAAGTCCGCCAGAGGACACTTGTTGGTCACTCTCAGGGGGGGCCCTAACGTATCATCGCGCTGAAGATCTCTAGAGGGCGTCGCGGCGTGGGGCGTGGTCACGTGACCAGGAAGAGACGAGAGGACATCTGGATAACGAGGGAGTGAAAGAAGAGACGTAGCCAGGAGGTAATGTCCATCTGGAAGCAAAGGGGAGAGGATGGAGGAGGTCGAGTGTCCCCAGCTCTGGTGACTCAACAAGGTCAACAGGATTCAGGCTCAGACAATGGCCCTGCTGTCCCATGATTCACTTCTGGAACCAAGAGTTATTGGCTCTTGGACAGTGCTATAACGACAACGTGGATTTGAAACGCAATCATCTGTTGCCACTCTTTAGCATAAAGATTCAGTCGCCTCTCTGAAGAACTTCACCCTGCTGGTACAGTCCATTTTAAGACGCTATCAAACGCACGAAGAGACTGGGTTGTTTTCCTACTGGTGTCACAATAAACAATTACAAAATACAAGACAATACAAAAAGAAAACCGAATAAAGAATTACCAAAGTATGGACATTTAATTTTGAAATGTAAAATGTTTGTCTTAATATTACGGTCTCATTGTAAACTTTTTCTAAATATGAGAGCTGAAATCCCACGCCGAAAATGTCCTTTAACAACCAGAATCTATTAGGGGGTTAAGATTAAATAATAACCAGTAACTGTGGCAGCACGAGCTGGAGGCCGAGGGGCAAAACTCTCCTGAGTCATACAACTAAATTGAATTGTCTTGGTTTAGACATCACAAAAAAGTTTGCTGCTGACGGGATGTGAGGGATTATGAGGAGGCATCTATTTTGTGGGCACGATGGGGAGGAGATGGGGAGGAGATGTGGCGATCTTATTGAAGACTGGAAACGTGAGGTGAGTTTGGGATGACGCCGCGACGTCCTTGACACGAGCGATGACTAATGGTCAGGCATTAGTTTTTCTAATCAGGAATTGAGTCCTCCATATTGAACAAAAAATCATCGCATTAATGTTGAGTTCAGATAAAGTTCAGAATCTGTGTACTTGACGTCACGATGAGTGGGACTACTCCTGGCACACAATCATTGTTTTCCCACTAGTCAATCGCGGTCAGTGGATACAATCCAGAGTCACTAATTTCAATAGTCGGAGTCAGAATGCCCGCAAGCAGCTTTAAAAACAAATGAGGTAAACATTAAATGCATTGCTAAAACAGTGTGTAGACTAGAGATACGATGAACATGATTTCTACAAGTGAAACCCAGTGAGGCAAGTAGCCAACATTTCTTACAATAGTCAACGATACAAACAAAACATAGGTACAACTTTGTTTTCTGAAAGCCCAAAACTAAGGAAGTAATTTGTAACGTAATTTTATACAGATACATACAGTGGCGTAGTCAGGGATTTGGGGGCTTGACCTCTTTTGAGGCCCCAGCATTTTGACATTCGACATCACTACATAAGATAATGGAGTAATAATCAATATTTAATATAAAAAAAATTCGGACACTCATTTGGGAAAACACCTCAAATGGGCGCCCGGTGTGAGTTTCAGATTCGGATTCCTCACCCCACCCTAGCTACGCCATTGGATACCTAATTATATATTCATGATCGTCCTATCTCAGGAAATGTTGCACTCTATGAAGCATCACTTGAAATCTATAACGTTTTGTTTTCCTGCTTTTTTTTTTTTTTTTAAAGTTTGACGGTAACTTCATCTGATATTTAAACAAAAACATTGACTGTACAGAATTCAAGCAAAACAGTACATCGTCCACGATGTAAATAGTGAACTTCGAAGGGTAATGACAAAGCTCTTTCTACTTGTTTACTTGATGAAGTAACACAAATTCTATGCAGACCGTGGAAACCTAGATTTAAGTCGTTCATTTAAATGTAGAAAATGAAAAGAGGCAGATTGTAACCTCGTCACCATACAAAAACACACGCACACTTAACCCGTTCGATTCTATTTACGTTCTCAGTGTCAGGAAGACGTGTGGTCCAGCTAGCAATTGAAAAGAAGTGGCGACCAATGGGGGACACCCCCGCAGGACTCGGAAATGTTTTACATGTCCACTAGTACAAGGTTCGCGAGATAGACGTAACATAATTTAAAAATAAGGCAATAAGTTCAGGACAATGTTAGGAAGGTCTAAATAGTGGAGAGAGAAAAACACTTTTAGAAATCAACTTTTAATAAAACATCACTCACACAATTAGATAAACTTTATGTGCAAGATGTTTCATCTGTAAACAAAATAAGCAATGGATAAGTTTTAAGTTATATCCCAAAGGGTGTAGATCAGCACAATTCATCTGTTCCTATGACCGACGGTTAACGAAGAGGCGTCATGTGGCCAGCACAACGACCAACCAGCCTTACTTCCCCAACGTAGGGTCAGGTAGCCAGTAGAGTTGGTTAGGTTAACGAAGGCGTCATGTGGCCAGCACAACGACCAACCAGCCTTACTTCCCCAACGTAGGGTCAGGTAGCCAGTAGAGTTGGTTAGGTTAACGAAGGCGTCATGTGGCCAGCACAACGACCAACCAGCCTTACTTCCCCAACGTAGGGTCAGGTAGCCAGTAGAGTTGGTTAGGTTAACGAAGGCGTCATGTGGCCAACACAACGACCAACCAGCCTTACTTCCCCAACGTAGGGTCAGGTAGCCAGTAGAGTTGGTTAGGTTAACGAAGAGGCGTCATGTGGCCAGCACAACGACCAACTAGCCTTCCTTCCCCAACGTAGGGTCAGGTAGCCAGTAGAGTTGGTTAGGTTAACGAAGGCGTCATGTGGCCAGCACAACGACCAACCGAAAATTCAATTCGCTACATTCAAGTAAAACTGTTTTACCGTCAGTCAGATGTAATCCTATGTCAATCATTGAAAATTAAAATACCGACATAGTAATATCAAAATTATTGTGCGATCTTGAATGACTCTTGATACTAAATGCATTCAAAGTGGAAATCCAAGTTTCCAATACAATGATGGCGACATTTACAGCTATGATTCCTAGACTCGCATACAATTGAACAGTGGCCTGAAAGTTTGAGGTAGCTGCGTTACGACATAAAACCTTCTCTGATCTTGGGACAATGTCTATCCAGTCATTCAGTCAAGTCAATCATTTAGTCAATCATGTAGTCAGGTCAATCAAGTCAGTCCTTCAGTCAAGTCAGTCATTCAAACAAGTGGATCATTCAGTCATGTCAGTCAAATCGATCGTTCAGACAAGACGATCATTTAATCAAGTCGGTCATTCAGTCAAGTCCATTTTTTAGTCATAAAAATCAAGTGGTCAAAGGAGGTGGGGGACACCAGATGACATTTAACCGGGCAGCAGTCAACGGAGACCGCATATTTAATCAATATTTGACGGCCAAGCAAGGAGGACCATGGTCAGTAGCAACGGTCATAATCGCCCAGAGTGCCGGACATTCCACATTAAGAGATCGCCGAATAATTGCATTTAGACCGTGAATGGGAGACTTGCACGTATGGAAGAGTGAACTGACCAGGAAGTTCTGACCAACACTCGACTATGGTACTGAGAGTACAGGAAAGTTACCAATACGTTCACGGCTGGCTATTAAAGAGAGCATAGTGCTCAACTGAACATCTTGGTCAACTTTTGGTTTAGTAGATGTTCACAAGAAGACGAGCACTGACCTAAAAAGTTGTACACAAAACCACACACACACGTCTCATTTGTCTATTGAGGTCTTAGCCTTCAGTGATCTCAACACAAATATCTAAGATGCAATTATCTGTGTAGGCATTGTACTGGAGATCAAAAACACTCACAAGTACACAAACACAACCTATATAAAATGCTCAGAAAGACACGAAGCACTTATCTCATTCCATAAGAGATTCGTTAAGACACTGACGTCATGAAATCCAGTAAAAAAAAAAAAAAAAAGAATACGTTTTGGAGAAGAAAAAAAATCCGCAGCATTCAGTTCATGAGAAAGTCGCTTCTCCTTTCCTCACTATTGCTCTGCTTCATGCTACATTGGCTGACGGGGACAGAACAACTTTCTTTTAGCGACCACTGAGCTCACATAATATTTGTAGTTCCAGGGATCCAGGCTATTCACTTGCGCTGACCATCTGGACAGCCAAGCTCAGACCAGACAGACCCCCAGACATGTTGCCAGACAATCAATAGACCGAAAACTTATTTTCCCAGTGGCGGTGGCCGGCTTAACGAAAAAATAAAGAGGGGGGGGGGTGTGAAATGTTAGGTCTTTCTTTTCATATTGAAAATGGAGAACAGTGCATACAAGCCAGACTAAGACTAAGCCAGTACAGATCACAGTAAAACTACCAACATCACTGCCGCTTTGAACAATCCACATCACCGCCATCACCCTCTGATAACGCTTTGGTTTGTAGAGCAAGACAATGGAACAAAAGGTAACATCAAGTCGCCAACTTGTCACGACTCCTGCCCTACTGTCTCCCCAAATTCTAATTGTGCATAACCAATTTCTTTGTCTCTGTTTCTCTTTAAATCACAAAGTTGGCAACACTCCATGCACGAGACCCAGACAAGCGAGTCCAGGAAACAGGTGATCTACCTATGGGAGGGGGGGGGGAAGAGTACGTTGTTATCTACCTACAATTTATGTCTCCACTCAGAGTGCAACAACACATTTTTTTTATATTCTATAACTTTACCTGGATGATGGACTATACGTGTTTATATTTGGATTCATAAAAGCTCATAAATACATGCACTGAACATTGGTTCAGGTTTTCATTAGAATAAAAAAAATTGCTATTAAATTAAAATCACACTAGGGGAAAAAAACAAAACAAATTAAGATTCTTTACAAAGAAAACTTCACAGAGGTCTAACTGTGTTTAGTGTTTTGTTCAACTGATGTAAACAGCTTCAGTGAATAAAGACTTCAACATTTGTCCCAAGCAATTTGATCAAGCACTTATGGACTTATGTCCTTTGTACATGTAATTGCAATACTTCAAGATAAAGCTCCTCATTAAGTAACTGAATCTCACATTTCTTCCACCCACTATTCTGAGGAGGACAGACTAAAAGAGATATGTGGCTTTGAAGAGGAAGAAATAGTAACATTGGAAACCTACAGCCTCCACCCAAACAAAAACTCGATATTTTACATGATTACATCAATACAAAACAATCTTTGGATGTTTGAAACAAAAATCTAATACATGGATTTAAAAAAAATGCTAAGAATAATAGATTTTTCTGGAATGGAAAAATAACCAAACTTTTAAGAAGAATGAAAAAAATAAAATATTCAGAGAGCATCAAATTTTATTTCTATATTGCAGAAAAGAGAAGTCACTAAAAAAAAAGTATATTACTAATATCAAACTTACTCTAAAACTTCCTGGTTGAATGTTTTCTGTAAGTTGCCCAAAAAATCTCCAATCATTTGTTTGCTTAAGCCTTTCCTGGAAATAAAAAATCTGGCCACACTTTTGGGAGATCTATCCAAAAAATTATTATCCAGTAAAAACTCAAGACCTTTCTCAGGTTTCCTGAAACAAAAGAAGAGACAAGAACATATTTTTTTTTTTTCAAACTTGATCTGTACATTGCTAGAAAAAGTATCAAGAGTTGGACAAGAGTTTGGGTACCACAGACACACACATTGAATAAAACGTGACACAAAAAAATGTGAAACTTATTGAAAATGATTAAATCTGGAGAATTTCATTTCAACAATGAAAAAATTTAAAATGACTAGAAGGATCTCCAGAATGATGTGCATACACTTAAAACTACACTAACATAGTTCAAGGCTTTGAGAGAGTAAGTTGGACTTGGGAAGTGTCTACAAATTCCTAGCCCCCAATCCTCCTAAAAAAAAAAATAAAAAAAAAATCAGGACATAAATCCAAACTTTTTGGTACTGTAGGTGAGTCAGGCCTTCTGATGGAGTTTGCTACTTTAGTTGTTTTGACTATAAAACTAGGAAGGAGTTTGCAACTAAGTTGTTCCACAATAAAACTACTACGACTTACTTGTTAAACAAATTAAGTCCAATTCTGTACAACCTCTTCCTCTGTTTATCATTCCCACGAGGGATAGTCTGAGACTCTGGGGTTATACTCATTCTCAGCTTCCTCTGGTAACTCAGGGATGTGTCACTGTTCATGCTGATGTTTTCAGTGCTGACATTCTCAGAGCTGAGAGAGCTAGAGTTCACACCTTCAATGCTGTCCGCCTCACTGGTCTCAGAGATGTTGCTCATCCTTTTCATTTCACCTTTCTTCTCTGTCAGTGTCCCGTTGCTGACCTGCTGACCATTGGGTGGGGCATCCCCTTTGCGCTTCCAGATTGGGGAAGTATCCGAAGCCCTTGTGGGTGGCACTACTGCCACATTAGGAGCGCTCATAATGTTGGGATCCCTGTTGCGATACTTGACCTGAGAGTTTGCCATATAGTACTTCACCTGGGCAGCGGTCATTTGCTCCTTGTACAGGGGACTGTCCGGTTCAGGGGAGCCTGGGTCAACTCTGACCTCAGGCCCATCATCAGCATTTGTAATGTAATCGTTGGGATCAATTGAGATGGTCCTGAAGCTATCAAAAGATCCAACTGGAGAAGATGAGACCCTTGCTAGGTCAGAATTGTAATCCATGTTAGTAATCCCAATTGAGGTAGCAGATGATCGATGGGTCAACATGTGATGACCACTGCCAATAATATCCTGATTATTGCTACCCTCACTATGAAAACTATCGGTCAGTATATCCGTTTCCTTACTTTCTAGAAGGTTTTCAAAGTCTAGGCTGTGTGGGTCAGCTGTTGTATTCTCCAGCACAGTGGAACGAATGAACTCTCCTGTGTTGGAGGTCAATTCTGAGTATGGTCCTCTGACCTCACTACCGCCATACACACTCCCTTGGCTACTCAAGCTCTTTGATCTGGTGCCCCTCTCCCCAGCAAAGCTCGGGCTACTGTAGGAATGGCGCCCCAGATGGCCGTGATGATAGCTATCCTTGCCATGAGAGTAAGAATCCAAGTTGTCCACTCCTGGAGGCCTCTCCTGCCTGCGCTTGCTATCCAATCTCTGAATCGACCCACTAGTTCCACGCCTCTGTCTGTCAGGGCTTCCGTCGAGCTTTACAGGATCCTGCGACCTGCCCGAGTTTTCAAATTCCGCCACCATGTTGCGAATGTTGCGCACGTAGGCCTCGCCTTCCTCCTGGGGGATGTTGACGTTGCCGTTGTCATCTGTGGCCGAGGTGAGGTCGCCGGACAGCCTGTCGGACCACACCGTGTTACTGCGGCCCAGCTCTGACAAACGTTTGGACAACCTGCGCTCCCCGTACGAGTGTCGGAGCTTCTCGAAGTTTTTGTTCATGCAATACTGACGGAACGCCCTCTGTATTGTCCTAGCAGCTCGCCTGGAACGTATGGAGCCTCCGTACTTCCTCTCCAGCATCTCCACCTGGGAAGAAACAAACAAAAAATAAAAAAATAGGCCAAAGGTTAATAAAACGAAATGCAAGGTCAAGATGAGCAACTGTGTTACATGGTGCAACATAAGTTCATTTAAGTGCAGTTGAATAAAAACATGCAGCAATGAAAACCCAAGCAATCAATCTTAGTTACACAAAAGAAATCTTTAAAAAAACAACAGCAACCTCAGTTTACTATTCATATTTGGCAAACATCTTCAGAAGATAATGACGTCATACTCGCCTTGTCATAAACAAGATAAATATAGCACAGTATATAGGTCAGTGCATTATGAACATAATAATCACAAGTCAGTCAAAAACTAACAAGATAAAAGATCAAACAACTTTTTATTGTGAAAATTGTTAGAACATTGGCTATTAAGTATCTCGACAAACAGAGTGGGGACAGCTTTGATTGGCCGAGCCTTCCTTTGATCCTCAAGGTTCAATACACTAGCCCAAGCCGAACGACATAAACACGGGTTTTAGCCGAGGGTCAGAGACTCTGGTTAGACCACACAAACAGATTCAACACACGTAGATCTAGTAGCCAACTGACGAAAAACATGTTACTCTCCAAGAATATTTACAACAAACAGTTCTGCCGTTGCAAGAGTAAAAAAAAAAAACAAAAAAAAAAAAACTTTAAAATGGGCATCTTTCTCTTTCTATCAGAATTATTGTGTGATGGTGACAGTATTCTATTTACAGCATTTATTGCCACGGGCTGTTCAATACCTGATTAGTTTTTTTTAGTTTTTTTCCACACATGTTCTAATACAGCATACGAAAAAAAAAGCATACATCTAAAATAATATCGGCCCATAAATATAATTAATTAAATGTTCTAAAAAAAATAATTATTGTACAAAATTAGATTTCGTTATCCATTAGTAAGAAAAACAAAAAGACTAGGAATAGTATGAAGCCCTTGCACATCCATGGACATAGATAGGACAACACGAATGTCATCAAACAACAAAATACTATTAAAAATCAATAGCTTGAACCCAAACAAAGAACGAATAATGTCACTATACCCCCCCCCCTCTTTTTTTTTTCCAGAAAATAAACGTCCTCAATCGAACCAAATCTTCAATATATGTATATAGGTAAAATTACACTTTTATTAGAACTACGATATACCAGCAAGTCATGTGGTCAACACATTACATTGACATTTATTTTTCTTAACAGGTTGATACCTGGCCAAAACTGTTTAGAATTGTCAGTTTATTTGAACAGCTGATAAACAGAGAGATAATCCTAAATCGGGATTCGAACAAGGAGCCTTCATTCGGCATTCAAGCGCTCTCAACACTTTGCAATTATAAGAAATCATTCCTCCATCGACCCGTTAAACTTCATATAAAAACAATTGAAACTGTTCACATCAACATGTACCATTGTTGAACAGGAAGAACGGCTGTCAAGAAGTAAGGAGAAATTGACTTGGTTTCACATATCGCGTGAATTTGTAGCAACTCAGAACTATTCATAATACATGGAGTACATAGAGTAGATTTAGATTTGCGCTGATCGTGCGATGTGAATTGAATAAGAAATAAAGAATCGTAAACGAAGACGCCTAGGTTATTGTAGCTGCGAAGTCTATTTTTAGCATGTCACCTAGTTATTTAGCCAGGACACTGAATCACTACACCTAAGACTTAACCTAATACATTCAAGTGTGTTACTAATTTGACTGTACCTGTAGATTGGCGAATCAAATAGCATGGTCCTTATGACCGTTATCCTAGTGGTCACTGTGTCATATGTAGGTGAAAAAGACTCTTATCCATGTCCAATGAATATTATTTCACAAATAGCCCGCACACACAAAATATATAATGTGTTCACACAAAGAGAATGAGCTTTCTGAACACAGTGTTTACTTCGTGGAGCACGGCTCGAGTGTGTTTCGGGTCTGCAGTGTCAGCACACAGCCACTCGTAGCGTGTGCCCCTGTCGTCTCAATAGCCTTGGCCACAGCTGAAGGTTGAAGTGGCTTTGAAATGTCCCTCCGAGGCTAAATGTACTCCCGTCACCTTCCTCCCAACACACACACACACATCTATCTGTAACACCTTTGACATTTATCCAAAAACCTGCTAGGTCTAATGCCTCTATATAGTCTAGCCTTCCACAACTTCTATGTACACAAACACATTGCTTTATTTCAATTAATCATGCCACACTGAAATCTAACGACAGAATTAAACACTAGAATTCTTTTGAAGTGTTAGACCCCCCCCCCTTTTCCCAAATCAGAGAGAGAGAGAGAGACAGACAGACAGTTACAGTATATCAGACCTCAATATAGTACAGACACAATGTGGCAGTCATGGTAAGTACAAGGTGGCTTAATGACACAACGCACGACTGGTGTCGAGACCTAAGGAGTCCTCGCTGCTTTGGTTACGCCGAGATTGTTAGCGGTTAGATCTTGTCGCAAAAATTTCTCAGACCTTTTTTTTTAATCAATTAAAATTTGTAATCGAATCGACGTTTAGTTTTGGCCAGAGTTCTAGACAATAAAATCAGCACAAACCGAAGTGTAAACAAACAGCAGCTGCTCTAAGGCTGGGATCACAAGGATTCTTATAGTGTCAACAGAACCCAATTACCGATTAAGCGCTTATCCATGAGCTACCAAGTGGCGCCCAAGGTCCTCTGATCATTATATAATGATTAAAGGCGATTAATGTCCAAACAATTGTTTTAATTTTGCATCTGCGTGGTCGATACCAATATTTTCCAGTCAGACATCTATTTGCATTTCTTTTGATGTAAGTGCGTGTATAAATAGTGCAAATTAATGTAAATGGATAGGGAGTAATATCAATAATACCATGGAACAGCTGTGTAGTATCAAGGGCTATAACCCAGCCTGGGCATAAAGAATAAAACAAAAGAGAAAACAATAACATTTTGAAATAGCAAGCCTTTGTTAAATAATGGCAATGCCACAGATTCATATTACACACTAAACTGTGTTGAGTATAAACAATGAAACCTAGTCCAGCACGCACGCAAATAGTACCAGTATTTCAAAGTACGTAACCTATTTCAGCTAGTGACCAATATTTATCCAACTTAAGTAAACAAAATGTTCCCGCAAAGTAGGATACAAGAATTACATCCTTTCGTTAAGAGAACGTGGATACCAGTTCCGTAAATTGTATCAATTCAAAAACAAATAACTGTACGCATTTTTCATTGTACTCCGGCGTAGTCAACGGTGAGAAGAAGTTCAAATTCGGGCCTGGTACCTAAAGTTTGGTTCACACTTCCCAAAAGTAAATTTTTACAGGTTTTCAAATGCTGAACGCTGACGTGGACTCTATTTTAAAACATTGTTTAAAACTAAAATCTCTATAGACAAAGGCTCCAACCACTCGACCACCTACTCGTAAAAAAGACGTCATCATCTTATTGTAAAGGAAAGTCTGTAGCGTACACAGTAAGATAATAAGCTACGCGCTACAACAACAAATAGAAAACTAGATTACCTGCTTGTCATGCAGGTCCTGTGACAGCTGGTAGGAGCTCTGGTTAGGTCTGGACCTTTTGATCACATCGTCGTTGCTGTTCTTCAAAGACCTCTGCCTCTGGATGCGGTTGTGGATGCTGTTCTGGCTCACCAGCTTGCCGCCCCTCGGGGGTGTTGTACTGTCGACGCCGCCCTGGGTCCCCGTTCTCTGCCCATGACTCCAAGCCTGGCCGTCGCTGAATCCTTTCACGCCCGTGACACTGTAACAACAAAAGAAAAGACAATTGTCAAGCAGGCACAACACCTCGTGTATGAATTAAAGTAAACACAGCAATAGCAATCCGGGCTGGGATTAAGTGATGCAATCAGCAGTAAGCGAGCAATCATGACTAATCAATAACTGTACAGTGTGATTTAGATGAAGCATTGAGTGAGACTGAGCGAAAAACGCATGTGTATGTGTGAGGAGAGAGAGAGAGAGAGAGAGAGAGAGAGAGAGGAATAGTCCAAATGTAACTTGAGAATAAAATGACGCTGATTCTAACAAAATTTCTTGATGTGGCAATGGCTATAAAAAAAAACAACACAAACACACACACACACACACCGACACTCACATGCTTTTACATTAAAAGTTTTGTTTCACAGCATAGCTTACAACCATTGATGCTCCTTTTCTTTTTTTAATGGAAAGACTTTGGGGGAAGGGATAATGCAAGGGTGAAAGTTGTTTTTTCTTTCTCCCTGACAGTATTGAAATGTCAGAAGGACCCCGGCCAAGTGGATCAGAGTCTGACCCAGACAGACACCAGGATTCACACCGCCGGCTACTATAGTACCACGTCTGATAGTTAAATGGCACCTCTCAGCTTTGGTTTTGGGTGGGGGGGGGGAATGTAAAGTATTAACAACAGGTCCATCGGAATGAGCGCATAGTGTGCTCTGGTAGTGAGATGTTGAGCCTAGTACAATATATTCAAAGTTCAACAAGGAAAAGTTCAGGTCACACAGAAGAACAGTCAAAGCAGTGTAAAGAACTGGTCACAGCAGTGTAAAGAACTGGCCGAAGCAGTGTAATGAGCTGGTCGAAGCAGTGTAAAGAACTGATCGAAGCAGTGTAAAGAACTGGTCGAAGCAGTGTAAAGATCTGACAACAACATGGGACATTTAGAAGCAACTCTCATAAAGCTCTAAGCTAACGGAATTTTGTTGTGTTCGAGTACTTTGGTTAGTCAACAACAACGTACAAAGACACACATTATATGTTTGTAGAGCCAGAGATGAGACAGCAATAAATACGTCATCCATCAAAAGGAGAAAGAAAATGGGGGGGGGGGTGTTAGACCTCAGAGGACATAAAAGAAAACAGATCCTCTCATGAATTATGGACAAGTCCCTTCATTAGGCAAGATGTTTACAGGAACAACAGTGCTGTATTGTTGTCAAGTTGTGTGACCAAAATAGCATTGCAAGAGTTACAGTGTTTACCGGATACAAGTGGCTAGGACTTGTCCATATCCTCTTAGTACCGACACTCTGACAAGCCGAATTTTCAAGTGATACAGTCAACAAGACAATACTTAAGACCGATCTGTCTTCACTGCTGTCACTCTGTTAGCAATTATGAAAAGTTGAGAAGAGAGAGAGAGAGAGAGAGACAGAGAGGGTAGAGGGTAAACTTCTTACATGACAGGGGGTAAACAAACGAGTGACATGCCAAAGGTTGAGAACACGCGAGCAAGGAGGTGAAGTGTGTATGTGTCATTAGCCGTGTGTAAGATGTGAAGATCAGTGTGTTACTTGGATAAACATCCAGGCCTGGTCAAGACAGGCTCCATGTCCAAGTACAGGGGCCGACGTAAGACCGCTTAAGTGACTTAAACGGTTACTTGGATAAACATCCAGGCCTGGTCAAGACAGGCTCCATGTCCAAGTACAGGGGCCGACGTAAGACCGCTTAAGTGACTTAAACGAGACAGCCCAGCTATGAATGCGCAACTCTTTTATGTTGACACCAAAGACCTAGCTGGGTTCATTTAGAAATATATAATTTGCATCTATTTATTACATAATACTATTGGTTCATGTTCCTGACTACATTCCGACAGAGTCAACTGTTCAACGATGAAGTTGATTTGAGTTTTGATTGTTTGAAGCAATGTTGTTCTAATTGATTTGGTCTTTGTATCTGACCAGGGCCAACTGTACAGATATACAGGGGGAGCTAAAGGGATGAAGAGGGGGCTAAAAGGATTGTAACAATTTAGTACTGGGACAGATTTTGGGAGTCATTAGGCGTGACCAAAATGCTCGAGTTTCTCCCCCCCCCCCCCCCAATCAGCTCCGAGAAAAGTTGTCTTGTTAATATGAAATGGTAGACTCGTTTGTATAAATACATTTAGAGCAATGGGCTTTAAGAGGAACTAGATGAAAAGTGAAGCTTAACTGGAAGCTATTTTTTAATTAAATACTTAAAAAATAAACAATACTTATATTAAGCATAGTTGTATCAATTGGTTGGATCAGTCATGTAATTAAATTTGTAATAGATCTAGACTAACAATGAAAAAGCATTTATAAAAATTTTTAAAAAGGGGGAACGACCTGAATTCGAACACATAGAAGATTGTAGAATAGAATAGAAGATCTATGGTTTGTATAGTCTAGTCCCATTATTAATGTCAGTTCATAAGACTAAGACGACCTATAAAGGGGATTAATTCAGCTTATACATCACTTTAGTCAAGTACAAATTTTCCCCTTATTTGAGATACCAAACAAAATAATCTATTACCAATAGTTAATAAACTAATTGGTTAATTTTCTTCATTTTTTCCCATGTGTCAGGTAACAAAAAAATAAACAACTGTGCAAAATTTCAGCCTGATCCGGATTGGGTGTTGGAGAAATAACGTGCACAAACATTTTACCAGACAGACAGACAGACATACAAAATGAGTTGATATGAGCTCACTACCACATCATAAACACGTCTCGAAACAGAATTTTGTTTAAAGGCGGAGGGGTGAGAAGTGTAAGTAGGGTAGAGTACTCACATTGAATAAGTAGACACGCAGGTAAAATGGCAGGTGAACTCCCTTTTTGCCCCACCGGTAGTGCACTACACTTAGCAAGTGTCGATTGATTTCTTGAAGTCTTTCACTCACACAGAGCATCCACCGAATACATAAGGTAACAATAAAACTGTAATTTCTACGGACGCGATAAAAAAAAAAGCCTAAGGGTGGGGGAGTGGGAGGCGTGTGACTCGAGAAAGGGAGGTGGCAAGAACAGATTGGGCCTGTGGGGGGGGGGGCGCTAAAAGCAGGTGGTGGGAGTATCTGACAAGTATGAGTTTTCTTAAGACTTCTAAAAATAAACTCATACTTCTTTTTTTTTATTTGCATGCTACAGAACCGTTCGCTTAAGGGGAGAGAATCGATCTAGGAAATCACCTAATCAATCAGAAAGGTTAAAAACATCTTTTACTCGGCCATGAACAGTACAATAAATTAAATGCTGTCTTATTTGGAGGGGGGAAATACCCATTAATGTTAGGGACGCTCTAAATACCGGTAGCTCCAGTTACTATTTTATCTTGGAACCAAACGTGAAACTAAACTACGAGACAATCAGCTCTGAACAATTACAGCTAAAAAAAACACCCCCCCCCCCTCCATTTTCATTTTCAATCCCCAGAACAACATAACAAACAATAACGACATTAGTAGCAACACCTTTTTTTTTCTTTAAATAAATGTAATACTTTTTAAATGAACTGGTCAGCTACAGGTTTATTTGGCATCATCAACACACGAAATCAAATGGCTACTAGGAATATAAGCAATAAACACATTGAATCAAAGTCTCCTGTGCATGTCCACCAATAAATATTTCTCATATAGTATATATACAATGCAAACTCGCTGCACAGTAAAACAAACGCATTGCCCCTTTTCGTTTTTTGTGAAAATGTCCCCCTCATTGTTGAGGCTGTTGACAAGTGCAAACAAGTGACTTGTGGGTTTGACTGCTTTGTTGAAACGGTGGTCCTTGTGTCAACACGTGAGGCAATCATACACGGACCAGGAGATTAGGACGCACGGACCAGTCATTTATCAAACGTATCGGGTGAGCAAGCGTATTGTTGTGGACTCTCACCAAATTGCTCACAATAAGGTTATAGTTTTACACGAGTGTGGACATAGACAATGGGAGGAAGAAAGTTTACGAGCTAGGAAACAGATCCAACGACCCAACTTGCATTTTAACATTTCATACGAGAGATGTATACCATAAAATAGTTGTAGATCTAGAAATAGATATAGATAGATCTATGGCTGCCTGGTCGTGCGGTTTGCGCGCTGGACTGTCGTTCAGATTTATCGATGGTCCAGGGTTCAAACCCTGCCCGCTCCCATCCCCCGTCGTCCTGCGGGAGGTTTGGACCAGGAAGTAATTATCTTCAACTCTGAAGGAACATCAGAAACATGTAAAACATTTTACAAACAACAAACATCTATATCTCAAACTAGTCTATAACTGGTAAACTGGAACTATAACTAGATCTACTAGAGATATTAGGCTCAGTCTACATCAAGTTCAAGGTTTAGATTTTTTATTTTTTTTTATTTTTCTAATCTAGATGTAGATGGATCTAAATCTGGATCTAGACTGTATCTAGATCTAGATCTATACTTAGTATACTATCTTATATAGGTTCTAGATCTAGACTATACATCTAACTGATCTAGACAAAACATTGACCTGCAACGTCACAACCTGTGGGCAATTTTGACAAATAGCTCGTCGCCACGCCACTGGTCTGTACGAGCAGAGACATTCAAAAATGATAAAATCATTTGTAATACTTAAAAATGTATTTGAACTAATTAAAATAAAATAAAAGAGATATTGATCTAGTCTTGATATATAGATCTATATGTATATATCCAAGAAAGTTCAATATTAAAAAAAAAAGATTCTTTATAAGATCTAGACTAATTTTTAAGCAAAAGTATTAATCTAGACAAAATTGTAAAACAATGCATAATAGAAAAACAAAAACAAAATCTTACCGCTCATGCGTCTGCTACAGAACACATTAAAAACAAGGAATGGAGAAAGCAACGAACAAAAACAGAACCAAAGGGAGCAAATCACCCCTAAAACTAAAACAAAAAAAAAAGTGAGCGCGAGCCATTCAGTGAAACGAAATTCGCGATGGTTGGAGTTGATCCCCCCCCCCCGCCTCAAAACCACTCGCCTTTTTTTTTTAGGCTTTCTCGCAACAGGAACAATAATTAGCGCTCTCGTCCCCCCTCCCCCAGCCCTGCCATTCCCCCAGCCTTCACCTCTTACTGTCGGTGACTGGTACAAATGTAATAGTAACTCGACAACAGTTCAACCAGAGTAGATGAGTACATGGCATGTGTGTGTGTGTGTGTGAGCAGACTGTGTTTAAACAAAGTAAACGTCCATTAAGCAACATACACCCCCACACACACACACTCACACAAGATAAAAAGAGGGCATAGAGCCCACTGATACTGCAGATGCTTTGAAAGAAAACTTTAAACTGTGCGGGATAGTGAGACACAAAAATGGGAGTTTATCTGTTAGGCCTATCATTCTGGGTTATCGGGGGGCTCGAGGTCAAATAATGCACTGCATTAATTTTATTGAAATGACTTACGGCGACAATGAGAGGAGATTGAGCGGGCATTAAGACAAGATGAATTCGAAATACATAAGGATTTAAATGTATGCTCAATAAAACAAACAAATGAGAGCGAAAGTTCATGATTTAGTAAAATGGAAACTTTTTTTTTCTTCGATGGTCTTTTGGGGTCTTAGTATATGAAATAGTGATGCGATTGTGCGTGATTGTGTAGCGCGTTACCTGTAGACTTTGAAAACTGAGGTTCGACTCTTGCATGACTTTGTATAGATTGGAAATATTGAACAAAATTAGATCCAGTATCAGAAGACTGGGTGACAAATCACGTGACAACGAAGCGGAACCAACAGGACAACCCGTTATATAAGCGATTCCGTGTTAAAATGATTATGTATGAGAGTAGATCTATTTAAATCAACGTGTGGTATTGAACAGAACGGACCAATGACGTCTGCTTTTATGTGCGTGTGAGAGGTCAAGGTTACAGGGCTAGCTGAGAATGGGTTTCGAATTTCGAAGAGTGTGGAGCACGTTGTAAAACATACAAAAATCAATATATTCACCTATATATTCACCACATACAATTGCAATTCTGCCGTCATAAAACTTTAACGGAACATTAATTACAATATATGTACATTCATCCTCACCGCCCCTTCCCTGTAGCATTTTTTTGTAACCGTGTTGGTACAGGATCCTAGTGGACCGAGATTGTCATTTGAGATTGCAGTGGTCACTGGAACACGGACATCAAGTAGCCCCCCCCCCCCAAAGTGGTCGTGGGCACAATGAAAACCACTTAGCTGCACAAGTGCTGACACAATCTCTCTTGTTCATCGTCTGACCAGTGAGTTTAACGGAATGACTCGTTAGCGTAACTGTCTTGCCAAGCTAATTCCGGTTCAAGGTTCAGCTGCATTAAAACAAGAACCTTATGCCTCATGCTGCACGTGACAATGTAAGAACTAAACGAATCAAATAAATGATTCTGCTGAATACAAAAAGCCATGATAAGAAATAGAGAGGCAAGTTTTCTTATAGTTATCTAGGAACTGGGAAACGACGAAGAGGAAGATGGCGCTTTACAGGGTCTACCCAGGCCAAGGGTTAGTATGGATAACATTACTTAGCTTATAGTATTCGAGGATAAAAAGGCGCCGATCCTCATGTATGCCCCAGGCCTAGATCAGTGATAAGACCAGGTCTACTCTCTACAATTTAATAACAAGATTCCACCCTCCGACATTATTTTCTGTTTAAAAAAAGATACATAAAATACCCCCCCCCCATCCCCTTTTTTTTCTTTGGAATAATCAAATAATAACATAGAAGATAAAATAGCTTTAAACAGTATGATAGTCCGATAAGACTCATTAGAGCAAATCTTGAGATGACTGATCATCGCTTGACTAACAGAGCCAGAAGTGGACGCGCAAAGAACAGTTGGGTGACCGCTGTTATTACGCTCAGGTCAGATGGTTTTCCATTTCATTAGAGACTGATTCAGCTCGGCAGAGCTAGGTCTATATTACTGTGTTGAGGTCGTTTATAGAGGGAGACACACTGGGATACTCTGTGTTGAGGTCGTTTATAGAGGGAGACACACTGGGATACTCTGTGTTGAGGTCGTTTATAGAGGGAGACACACTGGGATACTCTGGGTTGAGGTCGTTTATAGAGGGAGACACACTGGGATACTCTGTGTTGAGGTCGTTTATAGAGGGAGACACACTGGGATACGCTGTGTTGAGGTCGTTTATAGAGGGAGACACACTGGGATACTCTGTGTTGAGGTCGTTTATAGAGGGAGACACACTGGGATACTCTGGGTTGTACGATTGATTCTTTTTTTGGGCTCTCCCTTCCCTTTATGTTCCATCACAACTGCTACCTGACTCATGGTAGGTAAAACAAATGTTGATGTACACAGGAGGGAGATGAGGCTGTTGAAGGTGGAGGGAAAGGAGAAGACAGGTGAGAGGGAGGATTATGGTGTGATAAGACAGGTAAGATAAGATTACACGTGTATATGCGTTACGGGAGGGGGAGGGGGGGAAAGAGAGAGGAAAACAGAGAGGAAAAGAGAGTTCTACATGAGGATATAAGATTGACATGGGCAGAGAGTGAATGAATGAGAGAGTGAGATATGAACTATGCCATGAATGGAGAAAAAGTCTATTGAAAATATTACTAAGGGAGGTGTTGGGCGAGATGTCTTGGGGAGATAACCAAGAAAATAGAGGTTCAAAGGGAAATCACCAAGATAAGAATCTGACACAAACATCTACCAACGAGGAACACGCGAGGCTCAGTTCTGTTTTCACCAAGTAATCCGAACCCTTTCCAGCGTCCACGTAGCTAGTCTTGTTACCCAACTAAGGCTCCCCTGGTGCCCCCCCCCCCACAACGGTCTCGCTAGATAAAACTTACCAGCGATGCCCCCCCCCCCCCAATGTTCCAAGCCGAGTGTTCGCGTGCCTGTGTTGGGACTATAAAATAAAACCCCTGGGGAGAAGGTAGGCCTGAAAGAAACAGCTACAGGTTTTGTGCCTGGATAATTGACCACGGATAACGTTGTTGTTGTTTTTTATCTCTATAACCATCAAGCAAGCCCTCAACAGAGCACTCGCTGCTCGCGTTAGTCTATCTTCTGACACTAACCTGGGCTCCTTATCGCGACTCATTTAGAAACATGTTTAAAATTTAGGGGGGGGGGGTGATCTAGTTGGCAATATCAAGATTAAATGCAAACAAATCACAAAAATATCTGTAGACTAACAATATCGTATTGGTCAAAGTCTTAGCTATTTTTTTTTAACTGGCACTTGTTGACGACGTCACTGATGTTTTTTTTTTTTTTTAATTCACTGTAACGTGTTTTGTTTTTTCTTTCTTGTGTGTAATGAACTATACGGGTTTCAATGATACTAATAAATGGCCGAGTCTATCCAGTTTCTAGTATAGAAATGTTAAATAGTGTACCTTTTAAAATCTTTTAGCCAACTTCATATTAATTTGGCAAAGTTCTTAAATGTAAATGGCTTACTAATCATACTTTAAACAAAAACCTGGCCATTCAAACGATGATATGGTACCCACCGGATATCATCAATTTTCAACCATATCTAATCCAAGTCTACCACAAGTTAAAGGAAAAAAAAAAAACAACAGTAAAATATTTTGCGTCATAGAAAAGTACAGCCTTATTTGTATCGAATTACGGACACATGAACTATAGGTCTAGTTTACCACCGAGGCAGTCATTACTAATTAATAACCAAAACTGTTGATACATTCAGGACTGCATTAGCTGTAAAGACAACATTCAGGACTGCATTAGATGTAAAGACAACATTCAGGACTGCATCAGCTGTAAAGACAACATTCAGAACTGCATTAGCTGTAAAGACAACATTCAGAACTGCATCAGCTGTAAAGACAACATTCAGGACTGCATCAGCTGTAAAGACAACATTCAGAACTGCATCAGCTGTAAAGACAACATTCAGAACTGCATCAGCTGTAAAGACAACATTCAGGACTGCATCAGCTGTAAAGACAACATTCAGGACTGCATCAGCTGTAAAGACAACGTTAGGATCTAAATGACCGTGTGACAAACCCAAATCTCTGCTCAGTGTGGGAACCACAAGGTCCAAGCGGAAACGATACGGACAGGTTCACGTGACTTTGATGAGGGTGGTAGCCCATACTAGATTATGTCATGTGGGAAATGGGAGCTGGGCAGCAGTAAGTGTCGCGAGATCGGGGCGTTAGGGTGTCAGTTGTCAGTTACCCCATCCCCCAACACAACACACGCAGAGACACAAATCATGGCACGCACATGTAACATTACTATTAAAATGCCCCGTACATTTTATGAGGGTATTATTTTATTTTTATTCGGGCAGGTCGCCAGCAGTTGACAGTTTCACGTTTAACTACATTGGCGAAATAGAGAAGAGAGCGAGAGAGAGGAAATACTGGAAGAGAGAGGAAGAGCAAGAAAGAGAAGAATAGCTAGAAAGAGAGAAAAGGTGTGAGAAAGAGAGGGGAACAGAGAGCGAAGAAAAAGAGAGCCTAAGAAAGAGAACACAAGAGCGATTAAGAAAGAAAGAGAAAGCGAGAGAGTGAGAGAGAAAGAAAGGACTGCAGAGAAATAGAAATAGATGGGGGGAAGGAATTGTAAGAAAAAAAGAATAAAGAGAAAGCAAGAGAGAGAGAGAGAGAGAGAATGTAATTATCTAGCAATACAACAATAAAAAATATACTCCTTACTATTGCTACAAAAGCATAAAAAAACAACTTATTGTCTATTTCTTGTTTTTAGTTTAATACTAGTACACTTAGTCATCGATTGAAGTTGAATATATATT